>NC_142031.1:30237977-30556548 GCF_982192425.1 Myodes glareolus | reverse complement strand
AAATGCTGCAGATATCCAAGTAGCTGCAGGCAGAGGGCAGCGGGTCCTGAGACCACAGCAGGCCAGGGAGGGAGCTGAGTCCCAGGCACAGAGTAAATCCCCCCCCCCCCGCACTCCCTCCCCACAGTGGCTTGCAAGTCACAGGGGCAGCAAGTCCCATGAGGAGAGTCAGACAGATGGGCACACCACAAGACCATGCCACCGGTCTCCAAAGGCAGCTGGTCCAGGGTAGGCAGCCACACAACAGGCAAGAGATAGAGCATAGGCACACCATGCAGAGTGAAGTTGGATATTTACTTTTGGAAGTAAAGGGGAGAAAAGGGAAGAGCAGGGAGAGATGCAGACAGAGAGAGAGAGAGAGAGAGAGAGAGAGAGAGAGGGAGAGAGAGAGGGGAGGGGAAGGGACAGAAGCTGCTTCCTCGAGGGAGAGACAGAAAGGAAAGGACACAGGCTGGAAGCTGGAGATCAGTTTGCCTTGGTGAACTGGGGAGGAAGTGGGCATGGCTTGTCTCTTAAAGGGACAGAGCAGACCATTACAAACAGAAATCAATGATCATTGCTCATTGATATTCTCAACATCAATGGTATTTATTTCCAATAAAAAGACAGAAATGGGATTCATCATTCTGCTGTACAAGAAACACAACTTGACATCAAGGATACACATTACTTCAGGGTAAAAGTTTGGAATGTGATATTCCAAGAAGCAAGTTAGTATAACAATTTAATATCTAATAAAATATGCTTCAAACCAAAACTAATCAAAAAAGAGAGGGAAGGACACTATATATTCTTCAAAAGAAAAGTCCAATAAGATGACATTTCTGTTCTTAACATCTATGCCTAAAACACAAGGGCACCAAAATTTGCTAAAGGAATACTACAGCAGATAAAATTGCATATTGATCCTCAGACACCAATAGCTGGAGACTTTAATACCCAACTGTTACTGTTGGACAGATCATCTAGATAAAAACTAAACAGAGAAATGATGAAGCTTACTGACTTTATAAACAAAATGGACCTAACAGATATTTACATAACAGTCAACCAAATAAAGAAGACTATAATTTTATCTCTGTGCCTCATAGAACTTTCTCTGAAGTTAACCACATACTTGGACATAAAGTAAGTCTTACCAGATAGAAGAAAATGTAGATAAATCCCTGCATCTTATCAGACAACAACGGATTAAAACTGGATAACAATAGCAACAGACAAAAGAAAGTTTATAAACTCATGGAAACTGAACAACCCTCTACTGAATGAAAACAGGGCCAAGACAGAAATGAAGAAATTAAACACTTTTAGAAGTGAATTAAAATGAATACACAATATACCCCAAATTATAGGACACAATAAAAGAAATTCATAGCACCAAGTTCCTATGAATTAAAGTGTGAAATAACTTATACTCACAAATTAACAGCACACCTGGAAACTCTACAACATAACCAAGAAACAAAAACAAAACATAGAACAAAAATAATCAAACCCAAGGCTAAAATTAAAAAAACAGAATCAAAGAGAACAACAAGGAAGTAATAAAACAAATAGTAGGTTCTTTGAGCAAATCAATAAGATAGACAAACCCTTATCCAAACTATTTAAAAGGTAGAAAGAGACTATACTAGTTAACAAACTCAGAAAAGAAAAAAGAGACATAACAATAACCACCAAAGAAATCCAGGGAATCATAAAGATATACTTTAAAAACATGTACTCCACAAAATTGGAAAATATAAAAGAAATGGATAATTTTATTTCTTTTATTTTCTTTTCAGTTTTTTGTTTTGTTTGTTTTGGTTTTGCTTTTCAAGACGGGGTTTCTCTGTATAACTTTGGAGCCTGTCCTGGAACTAGCTATGTAGACCATGTTGGCCTTGAACTCACAGAGTCTGCCTGTCTCTTTCACCTAAGTGCTGGGATTAAAAATGTGCACCACCGCTGCTCAGCAGAAATGGATAATTTTCTTGATATATATAAATTACTAAAGTTAAATAAGTTCAGATAAGCAATATAAATATACCTATAACTCCTAATGAAATAGTACCAGTACTAAACGTCCCCCCGGGCACACACACACACACACATACACACACACACACACACACACACACACACAGACACACACAAGGCCAGATAGTTTTACAACAGAATTCTACCAGACTTTCCAAAAAGAATTAATGGATAATACTCCTCAAATTACTCCATGAAATAGAAACTGAAGAACCATTTATTCAATTAATTTTAAGAGGCCAGATTTTTAGTTTTGGTTTCCCTGAAACTAAAACCACAAATGACTCAACAAGGAAAAAGAATTACAGAGTAATTTCCCTTATAAACATTGATGCAAAAATTCTTAATAATATACTTGAAAATTGAATCCAAGAACACAGTAAAAAATCATGTACCATGATCAAGCCAGCTTCATCCCAGAGATTTGGGAATGTGTCAATATATAGAAATCAACAAATGCAATCCATCATATAAGCAAAATGAAAGAAAGCCCCACATGATCTTCTCATTAGATGAAGAAAGTGTATATAACAAAAATCCAACAATTTTTTCTGATAAAAGTCCTGGAGCAATTAGGGATACAGAAGAAATACCTAAATGTTATAAAGACAGTTTATAACAAGGCTGTAGCTAATATCAACTTAAATGGAGAGAAACACAATGCAATTTCACTGAAATCAAAAGCAAGGCAAAGTTGTCCTCTCTCTCCATACCCATTCAATACACTACTTGAAATCTTAGCTAGAACAATAAGACAGCTGAAAGAGATTAAGGGTATACAAATTGGAAAGGAAAAAATGAAAGTATCTCTATTAGGAGGTAGTATATATAAATGACCCTAAATATTTCACAGGGGAACGTCTACAGCTGATAAACATATTCAGCAAAATAGCTGGACACAAAATTAACTCACAAAAATCGGTAGCCTCTCTTCATACAAATGACAAACAGACTAGTAAAGAAATCAGAAAGACAACACCTTTCATAAGAGATTCAGTATAAATATAATATAATACATAATATAACCTCAAGATAATATAAAATATCTTTAGGTAACTCTAATCAAGCAAGTTAAAGACTGGTATTATAAATAATGCTCAAATTTTTGAAGAATGAAATTGAAGGAGATATCAGAAGATGGAAATATTCACCATGATCATGGATCAGTATGATTACAATACTAAAAATGGTCATTGTACCAAAAGCGGTCTACAGATTCATTGCAATCCCCATCAAAATTCCAACACAATTCTTTACAAACTTTGAGAGGATAATTCATAGTTCATGGGAAAAAAGAGAAGAACTCAGGATACTTAAAAAAAAATCCTGACCAATGAAAGAACTACTAGAGTTCTCATCATTCCCAATTTTAAGTTGTACTACAAAGCTATAGTAATAGAAATGATGCATATTTTAATAATAAAAATAATAAAAACCAACATGACATAAAAACACTTTGATTAAAGGACTAGAATTGAAGACCAAGGAATAAATCCACACACATATGTATACCTGATTTTTGATAAATAATCCAGAAATACAGGGGGAAAATGGCATCTTCAATAAATGCTGCTCATCAGACTGGATGGCTGCATATAGAATAATACAAATAGATCCAACTAATCACTCTGCACAAAACTTAAGTTCAAATGTATCAAAGACCTTAACCTGAAACAATAGCCACTGAACCTGATAGACGAGAAAATGGGGAATAGTCTTGAACATATTGATACAGGAGACAATTTTCTGAATAGAAAACCTATGGTACAGGCACTCAGGTCAACCATTAATAAATGGAATCTCATGAATTGAAAAGTTTCCTTAAGGCAAAAACTCTGTCATATAGAAAAAGTAACACCTCACAGAGTAGGAAAGTATTTTTGCCAACATCACATTCAGTAGAGAACTGTTATGGTTTGAAAGAAAATGGTTCCATAGGCCCATATAGGGTGGCAATATAAAGAGATTTGAACTTGTTGAAGTGGGTGTGACTTTATTGGACAGGGAGTATTACCAGAGGCTGGGCTTTGAGTTCTCAGATGCTCAAGTCATGCCCAGTGTGGCATTCACGTTCTACTGCCTATGGAAGTAGACGTAAAACTCTCAGCGCCTCTCTAACACTGTTTGCCTGTATGCCACCATGCTTACCATCATGACTATAATGTACTAAAACTCTGAACTATAAGTCAGTCCCTGTTGTCAGAGGCAGTGTGATTTACTCCTGGTTGCCCAGACCAAAAATAATTACACAGAAACTATATTTACTAAAATGCTGCTTGGCCTATTAGCTCATTCATGTTTCTAACTAGCTTTTATATCTTAAATTAACCCCTTTCTATTAATCTGTGTATTGCTACATAATTGTGACCTACTAATAAGGTTCCATCTGGTGTCTGTCCCCTGCAGAGGCTACATGGCTTCTCTTTGACTCCACCTTCTTTCTCCCTGCATTCAGTTTAGTTTTTCCAGCCTAGCTCTACTCTGCCCTGCCACAGGCCAAGGCAGCTTCTTTATTCATTAGCCAATGAAAGCAACACATTTCAGGACTTCCCACATCATCTCCCCATTTCTGTCTAACTAGAAAAGAAGGTTTTAATTTTAAAGTAGTGAAATTACAATGCAAAGCAGTTATCAAGCAAGAATTAGTTACAAAATTTATATCTATTTTATCTTTTATCATAAATAGGAAAAACTATAATTATAACTATCTATTTTCCAAACTCCAACAATGACCCCAGAAGGATATATTGCCTACATAAACAGGAAGTGCATTTTAAGCCACTTTCAAAAATTTAGAATTGATAGAGACATCTCGCTACCTGGGCGGTCACTCAAAAGTCTTCTGTAATGTTTTGGCATCAGTCTTCAGCCTACAGGCCCATAGTGCCTGACAGACTTTTCCTTGAAGCAGGAAATTCTAAAGACAGTTCCATCTGTATTAGCAGTTTGTCAGTCACTTTTTTCTGTGTCCTACAGAATGTCTGGCAGACACTTTCATATAGCATAAACCAAGAAGGACCATCTCACCTTTAGGAAAGTTCAACAGTCACTTTTCTGTGTGTACTCTATATCTAGTGCATAACACCAAGAAGTTCAGGAAAGAGCAGTTCCTTGTCCAGATGACTAACAAACTTCATAAAGAGCCTCTATGATGCCAGTCATGCTCTTGAAGTAGATTGGTGCTGCCAGCAGCAGATGTTTCTCACTGTCATGAAAAGTTCTAGGCTTTTAAAACATTTAAGGTGTCATATTTTGTTAGTCTTTGAAAATTTGCAGAATAACTATCCATCTGAAATATCTGTGTACATCTAGAAAATCTAACTAACATGATTACAACTGTATAGCTATCTATTAACCTGTGCTTCTTCATTATATATCATATTCCTTAATGGGCTGCATAAGTACAATACCTTAATTAAAAGCAAAAGTATACATATAATAAAATTAGACCTTAAATTTGTATCAATAGACCAAGATTCATACTAATGTAAAGTATTTGTTTCTATAGCATATCCCCCTTTAAATGTAAAGAAACATCTATAAATAATATTTGGGAATTTAGGTGTAATTCTCTACAAACTTCTTCCTTTTTTTTTTACTTTTAAGGACAAACTAATTTGGGGGGTTAATGGAGACCTTTCAGGGGATCTTGTTCCATCAAACCACATTAGTCTAAAAGAAATACACAAGTTCTCATCCTCTGTGGAAATAAAAGCAGAACCTCTTTTCCAAAGCAACATATCATTAGAGCCAAATTTTGAAGTCAAGATACTTTTAAAATATATATGTTGGTTTAGCCTAACAGACTGTACAATAAAAAGTCTCTCAATACTTAGTTCATTTACAGTCAAGAATTCAAATAAAACACAATAATATACATAATCCAAATTCTCAGTGTGTTTTTCATCTTTAGGTGGTTTATTATTTTACTCTCTTGCTTTTTATAAGTTTAATATTAATTTTATTATCATTACTCCTTTAATCTATGTCTGTCTACATTCTTTTACATTATAACTCTCTATACTTTTTTCCTCTCTCTCAAGCCTATGTACATTGATTTGACACTGTGACCTATTCAGAGGTTTATTTCTGTCTGAATCTGTCTTTATTGCACATTTATAATTATTTTCTGATCAAGAGTGCTTTTTATTTTTTTTGTAATTTTATTAAATTATAAAAGTTTCCATTTCCGCCCCTCCTCCCACCACCCTCCCACTCCCCCCATTCCCTCTCTTGCTCCATCTCCATCCCTAAGAGCAGTCAGGGTTTTCTGCCCAGTGGGAAGTTCAAGTTCCTCCCGCCTCCCTCCAGGTCCAGGAAGGTGAGTGTCCAGACGGACTGGATCCGCAAAATCCAGTATATGCAGAGGAAACAAGTCCCAGTGCCATTGTCAATGGCTTTTCAGAAAGACTCCGGGCCAGCCACATTCAGAGAATCCGGCCACATTCAGAGAATCTGGTTGGATTGCGTCCTCGTTCATTCCCAGTCCAACTGGCCTTGGCAAACTCTCATTAGATCAGTCCCCTTGTATCAGTGGGTGATCGCATCCCTCACAGTCCTCATTTCCTTTTTCATTTTCTTCGTCCTTCTGCTCCTCATTTGGACCTTGCGGGGCTCAGTCCGGTGCTCCAATGTGGGTCTCTGTCTGTATTGCCATCCATCGTGGGATGAAGGTTCTCTCTGATCTTGCCTTCTTTGCTCACGTTCTCTTTCCTTCTGCTTCTCGTTTGGACCTAGGGAGTTAAGTCCAGTGTTCCAATGTGGGTCTCTGTCTCTATCTCCATCCAACGCCAGATAAAGGTTCTTTGGTGATAGGCAAAATCTTCATCAGTATGGTTATGGGTCTAGGCCGTTTCAGGCACCCTCTCTTCTGTCCAGAGAACAATCTGGGGATTTCCTTGGACCTGGGATCCCATTTATAATCAAGTCTCCTGTAAGCCCTAAAATGACTCCCTTAGTTGAAGTATATTCTTCCCTGATCTCTTATCCATCCTTCCACCCTCCCCTCATCCCAGTCCACCTAGCTTTCGCCATTTCTCCCCTACTCCCTTCTCTCTAACACTTTCCCTTTCCAACAACCCTCCCACCCCCCCCATGCACCCGAGGTTACCTGGGACTCTTGTCTATTTCCAATCAACAGGCAGATAGCTACATGATTTTCATCAGGTTCACCTTCTTATTTAGCTTCTCTAAGATCACGAATAATAAGCTCAAAGACCTTTAATTATGGTTAGAATCCACATATGAGTGAATACATACCATATTCCTATTTTTGGGTCTGGCATACCTCAATCAGTACAGCATTTTCTATTTCCATCCATTTGCATGCAAAATTCAAGATGTCATTGTTTTTTTACCGCTGAGTAGAACTCTAATGTGTATATGTTCCACACCTTTATTAACCATTCTTCTATTGAGGGGCACCTAGGTTGTTTCCAGGTTCTGGCAATTACAAATAGTGCAGCTATGAACATAGTTGATCAAATGCTTTTGTAGTATGATAGGGCATCTCTTGGGTATATTCCCAAGAGTGGAATTGCTGGGTCCTGAGGGAGGTTGACTCCCAGTTTCCTGAGAAACCGCCACACTGATTTCCACAGTGGCTGCACAAGTTTGCATTCCCACCAACAATGGATGAGTGTTCCCCTCATTCCACATCCTCTCCAGCATAGGCTATCATTTGTGTTTTTGAGTTTGGCTATTCTGACATGTGTAAGATGATATCTCAAAGTTGTTTTGATTTGCATTTCCCTGATCACTAAGGAGGTTGAGCATGACCTTAAGTGCATTTTGGCCATTCGAATTTCATCTGTTGTGAATTCTCTGTTCAGGTCAGTACCCCCATTTTTTAATTGGTTTAATTAGAGTTTTAGTGCCTAGTTTCTTGAGTTCTTTGTATATTTTGGAGATCAGACCTTTGTCTGATGAGGGGTTGGTGAAGATCTTCTCCCAGTCAGAAGGCAGCCTTTTTGTCTTACTGACAGTGTCCTTTGCTTTACAGAAGCTTCTCAGTTTCAGTAGGTCCCATTTATTCATTACTTCTCTTATTGTCTGCGCTCCTGGGGTTCTGCTTAGGAACTGGTCTCCTGTGCCTATATCTTGTAGACTACTTCCCACTTTCTCTTCTATCAGGTTCAAAGTGGTCAGATTAATGTTGATGTCTTTAATCCATTTGGACCTGAGTTTTGTGCATGGTGATAGATATGGATCTATTTTCATTCTTCTACAGTTTGATGTCCAGTTATACCAGCACCATTTGTTAAAGATGCTCTCCTTCTTCCATTGTATATCTTTAGCTCCCTTGTCAAATATCAAGTGTTCATACGTTTGTGGGTTAATACCCGGGTCTTCTATTCGATTCCATAGGTCGACTTCTCTGTTCTTATGCCAATACCAAGCTGTTTTCAATACTGTTGCTCTGTAATAGAGTTTGAAGTCAGGGATGGCAATGCCTCCAGAAGTTCCTTTATTGTATAAGATTGTTTTGGTTATCCTGGGTTTTTTGTTTTTCCATATAAACTTGATTATTGTTCTCTCAAGGTCTGTGAAGAAGTTTGATGGAATTTTGATGGGAATTGCATTGAATCTATAGATTGCTTTTGGTAGAATTGCCATTTTTACTATGTTGTTTCTCCCAATCCAAGAGCAGGGGAGGTCTTTCCATTTTCTGGTATCCTCCTCAATTTCTTTCTTCAAGGACTTAAAGTTCTTGTCAAATAGGTCTTTCACTTCCTTGGTTAGAGTAACCCCAAGATATTTTATGCTATTTGTGGCTATCATGAAAGGTGATGTTTCTCTGATTTCCCTCTCTGCTTCTTTATCCTTTGTGTATAGGAGGGCAACCGATTTTTTGGAGTTGATTTTGTATCCTGCCACATTACTAAAGGTGTTTATCAATTGTAGAAGTTCTTTGGTAGAGTTTTTGGGGTCGCTAATGTACACTATCATATCGTCTGCAAATAATGAAAGTTTAACTTCATCCTTTCCAATTCGAATCCCCCTTAATCCCCTTATGTTGTCTTATTGCTATTGCTAGAACTTCAAGCACTATATTGAAGAGGTATGGAGAGAGTGGACAGCCTTGTCGTGTTCCTGATTTTAGTGGACTGGCTTTGAGTTTCTTTCCGTTCAATTTGATGTTAGCTGTCGGCTTACTATATATTGCTTTTATTATATTTAGGTATGATCCTCGTATACCCAATCTCTCCAACACCTTTATCATAAAGGGGTGTTGAATTTTGTCAAATACTTTTTCAGCATCCAATGAAATGATCATATGGTTTTTTTCTTTCAGTTTATTTATATGATGGATTACATTGATAGATTTGCGTATGTTGAACCAGCCCTGCATCTCTGGGATGAAGCCCACTTGATCATAATGGATAATTTTTCTAATGTATTCTTGGATTCGGTTTGCCAGTATTTAATTGAGTATTTTAGCGTCAATGTTCATGAGTGAGATTGGTCTGTAATTCTCTTTCTTGCTTGTGTCTTTGTGTGGTTTTGGTATCAGGGTAACTGTAGCATCATAAAAAGAGTTTGGCAATGATTCTTCTGTTTCTATATTGTGAAATACATTAAGAAGTGTAGGTATTAGCTCTTCCTGGAAGTTTTGGTAGAATTCTGCATTAAAACCATCTGGTCGTGGACCTTTTTTGGTGGGGAGGTTTTTGATAACAGCTTCTAATTCATCGCGACTAACAGGTCTGTTTAGATTGTTCACTTGGTCTTGATTTAACTTTGGTAAATGGTATTTATCTAAAAACCAATCCATTTCTTGTACATTTTCCTACTTTGTGGCATATAAACTCTCGTAGTAAGATCTAATGATTCTCTGAATTTCCACTGTATCTGTTGTTATGTCCCCCTTTTCATTTCTGATCTTGTTAATTTGAGTGTTCTCTCTCTGCCGTTTGATTTGTTTGGCTAGGGGTTTGTCAATCTTGTTGATTTTCTCCAAGAACCAACTTTTTGTTTCGTTGATTTTTTGGATTGTTTTCTGTGTTTTTATTTTGTTGATTTCAGCCCTCAGTTTGATTATTTCCAATCTTCTACTCCTCCTGGGAGAGTCTGCTTCTTTTTTTTCCAGAGCTTTTAGGTGTCTGTTAAGTCTCCAATATATGCTTTCTCTGTTTTCTTTAATTGGGCACTTAGTGCCATGAAATTTCCTCTTAGAACTGTTTTCATTGTATCCCATAGGTTTGAGTATGTTGTGTCTTTATTTTTATTAAATTCAAGGAAGACATTAATTTCTTCCTTTATTTCTTCCTTGATCCAAGGATGATTCAGTAGTTGACTGTTCAACTTCCATGCGTTTGTAGACTTTCTGGTATTCGAATTGTTATTGAATTCTAATTTTATTCCGTGGTGATCTGACAAGACCCAGGTGATTACTAATTTTTTTTGTATCTGTGTAAGTTAGCTTTGTTACCGAGTATGTGGTCAATTTTCGAGAAGGTTCCATGAGCTGCAGAGAAGAAGGTATATTCTTTCCTTTTTGGGTAGAATGTTCTATAGATATCTGTTAAGTCCATTTGAATCATTACCTCTAGCAATTCTCTTATTTCTCTGTTGAGTTTCTGTTTGATTGATCTGTCCATTTGTGAGAGAGGTGTGTTGAAGTCTCCTACTATTAGTGTATGTGGTTTGATGACTGCCTTGAGTTCTAAAAGTTTTTTTTTTACATAAGTGGGTGCTTTTATATTAGGGGCGTAGATATTCATGATTGAGACTTCCTCCTGATTAATTGTTCCTGTTATGAGTATGAAATGTCCATCTCCATTTCTTCTGATTGATTTTAGTTTGAAGTCAATTTTGTTAGATATTAGAATGGCCACACCAGCTTGTTTCTTAGGTCCGTTTGCTTGGAAAACCTTTTCCCAACCCTTTACTCTGAGTAGATGTCTATCTTTGTGGTTGAGGTGTGTTTCTTGTAAACAGCAGAATGTTGGATCCTGTTTTCTTATCCAGTCTCTAAGTCTGTGCCTTTTTATAGGTGAGTTGAGTCCATTAATATTAAGTGATATTAATGACCAGTGGTTGGTGATTCCGTTTAGTATTTGTGTGTGTGTGTGTGTGTAGTAGAGTTTGTGTGTTTCTCTTCTTTGAGTTGTGGTTGTGAAGGGTCGCTAGATGTCTGGGTTATTGTAGGCAGTGATGGCAATGTTGTATTTCTTGGGTTGTGATTTTCCTTCTATTACTTTCTGTAAAGCTGGATTTGTGGCTACGAATTGTTTAAATTTATTTTTATCCTGGAATATTTTGTTTTCTCTGTTGATAGTGAACGATAGTTTGGCTGGGTATAGTAGTCTGGGTTTGCATCCATGGTCTCTTAGTTTCTGCAATACCTCTATCCAGGATCTTCTGGCTTTCATGATTTCCATAGAGAAGTCTGGTGTAAACCTTATAGGTTTACCTTTATAAGTCACTTGACCTTTTTCCTTTGCAGCTCTTAATATTCTTTCTTTAATCTGAATGTTTTGTGTTTTGATTATTATATGGCGAGGGGATGTAAGCTTCCGCACTTTTCTGTGGACACCCGAACCTCGAAACAGGTGCGCGCTTTCCTGACTCGAGCCCACGAGAACGGACGCATGTCCTAGGGGTTTGAACAGACGACACACACACAAAGAGACCGGCTCATCTGCCAAAGAGCAAGTGGCAAATGGCAGCTTTATTAAGCATAAGTCGGGTACATATACTGTGGGGCAAAAGGACACCAGCCCCCCATCAGGAACAAGGAAAGAGAAAAGTCAGGGGGCCGCACCCAAGGTCGGAGAGCAGCTGAACAGAGAAAAGAGGAAGCCAGGTGGGCGTGCTCAGGCTCAGAGAAAAGCTGACCCAGGAACCTTGCCTGCGGGCGAGAACCTTGCTTGCAGGTGGAATTACCATGACAGTAGAGGGAGAGTTCTCTCTAAGCTACACCCTTGGGCCGTAGGTGAAATTAACATAACAAGAGAGGGCAGTTCTATGCTACACCCTCAAGCTGATGCAGTGGAACCAGGAAGCAGAACAGCCCTGCAAAGCGCCTCGGGAAAAATAGGGAACCTGTGCACCTACAAGGGGACTCTTTTTTTTTTTGATCCAGTCTATTCGGCGTTCTGTATGCTTCTTGAACCTTCATAAGAATATCATTCTTTAGATTGGGAAAGTTTTCTTCTATAATTTTGTTAAATATATTTTCTGGGCCTTTTATCTGCAGTTCTTCTCCTTCTTCAATCCCTATTATTCTTAGATTTGTTTTTTTTATTGTGTCCCAGATTTCCTGAATGTTTTGTGAAGAGAATTTGTTGGATTTGATGTTTTCTTTCACCAGAGCATTTATTTTCTCTATGGTATCTTCAGAATCTGAGATCGTTCTTCTATCTCTTGTATTCTATTGGTTATGCTTGATTCTGTAGTCTCCATTCATTTACCTAGGTTTTCCATATCCAGCTGGTTCTCATTTTGTGTTTTCTTCATTGCCTCCATTTCAGTTTTCAGTTCTTGGACTATTTCCTTTACTTGTTTGATTGTTTTTTTCTTGGTTTCTCAGGTATCATTCACGAATTTACTTATTTCTTCAAACTTTTTGTTATATTTCTCATCCATTTCTATACCCATTTCTTCAAACTTTTTGTTATACTTCTCATCCAATTCTTTAAGGGAGTTATTCATATCCTGTTTAAGGGACTCTATTGCTGTCATAATGGCACTTTTTTCCACTTCTTCTGGGTTAGAGTGGTCAAGTCCTTCTGTTGTAGGGTCGTTGGGATCTGGTGTTTTCATGTTGTTTTTCAGATTGTTGGAGGAGGTCTTGCCTTGGCTTCTGCCCATCTCTTCGTTCAAATGCTCTCTATTGGAACTTCTGGTAGTGGGTCAGGTTCCCTTGTTGGGCAGGGAATTCACTGATAGAATGCCTACCTTTCCTCAGGCAGGCTATTGAAGCACAGGCACTCCCTCTTTCCGGGATGCGCCTACAGAGCAGGCCCAGCATGCAAAGCAGCTGAGCTGGGGAAATTTTATGGCCCCAGTGGGAAGGGAGAAATATAGGAATTTGTACCTGGATGGAAGCTGGGATGGCTGGCGGGGGAGCTAGCAGGGTGGAACCAGCAGTGCAGGCTCACCTGGGAGTCTATGGGGTCGGGGAAAGTCCGAGCTCCTCCTCGCAGGGCCCCTGCCGTGGGCCCGAAGCAAACTCATCCCTCTGATGGCCCTCTGGCTGGAAGCTGGGATCAAGAGTGCTTTTTCTCTTTTAAATTTTAAGTGGGTATGACTAGGACCAACTTTGTGGTCCTGCCTACTTGTTTCACCCAGTCTAACACGGCAGAGGCATGTTCAGTGCCTCTGAAAGCCATAAACATTGCCCTAGGTCCAAGGTCACAGTAGGTATGTGTCACCATTAAGCAATTTGTAACACACATAGACTCATTCAAGTACTTGGCCTCCTAAAAGATTCATAGCTGTTTGTGTAACTAGCACAAATGAGGAAGCTGCATTTTTTGTTGCTAATGCTGAATCAGGAAACCTCTCTTAAAGGAGCCACAGCACCCCTGCTTGTCATCAGCAAACAGAGCCCATCTGAAAAAAAGATGTCAGTTGCCAAGAAGCTATGCTTAATTCTGCTCTTTTCTGTCTAGAATTTCTTTCCAAGCTTTCTCAGGTTTTATTTGGATGTGCATCCTCACATTGACATGCCAATCTGTTGTCAAAGGTCGTTTGTTCCCAGACACCCAGACCTAAAATAATTACACAGAAACTATATTAATAAAAACATTAGTTGGCCTATTTGCTTATTTATATTTATAGATAGGTCTTATATTTAAAGTAAACCCATTTTTATTAATCTGTGTATCACCATGTCATTGTGGCCTACCAGTAAGATTCCATCCAGTGTGTTTCTCCTGAAGAAGCTACATGGCTTTTCTATGACTTTGTCTTCTTTCTACCAGCATTCAATTTAGTTTTCCCAGCCTAGCTCTAGTTTTCCCTGCCACAGGCCAAAACAGCTTTTTTTATTCATTAACCAATAAAAGCAACACATATACAGAAGGACTTTCCACATTAAGCCCCAATTAAATGATTTTCTTTATAGGAGTTGCTGTGGTCGTGCTGTCTCTTCACAGCAATAAAGCCCTAACTAGGACAAGAACTAACATCCAAAATATATAATGAACACAAGAATCTAGGTAACAAAAACCCCAAATAATCCAATTAAAAAATGGAATACAGATCTAACCAGAGAATTCTCAATAGAGGATCAAATAACTGAGAAGCACTTAAAAAATGTTCAGTATTCTTAGTCATCGAGATTCCATCTTACAACTATCAGAATGACAGCTCATGCTGACAAGGATGTGGGACAAGAAGAACACTGTTTCATTGATGGTGGGAATGCAAACTTTTACAGACACTTTGGAAATCAATGTGAAAATTGATTTACCTCAAGATTCAACTATATTTCTCTACCCAAAAGTCACACTGGTTCTCAACCTATGAGTTACAATCACTTGGGGGAAGTTGAATGACCATTTCACAGGGGTCAACTAAGACTACCAAAAAGCACAGTTGCTTTGTTATTCATAACAGTATCAAAATCACAGCTATGATGTAGGAAAAAAATAATTTTGTGATTAAGAAGCACCACAAAATGAAGAACTGTCTTAAAGGGTCAGGGCTTAGCACAGGAAGTTTAAGAACCACTGGTCTAGGGATACACATCAGTCTTCCTGAGGGAAGAATATAAGAGATTTTACAGATGGACTGAGGGTAGGTGTGGATGGTAATGGGAGGATCAGGTGGGGAGAGGAAAGGTAACAGGTTGAGGGATAAAATGCAGAGAGAGAGAAAGAGAGAGAGAGAGAGAGAGAGAGAGACACCTGAAACTGAGAGACATTTGAGGAATAATATGTAAATCTAGTCCAATAGAAACGTCCTAAAATATATGAAGGTGATCCTAATGATGTCTCCTTTTAATAGGAGATATTGAGCCTCAACTATACTCTTGTCACCAAAGAAGTACCAGATTACAATCAAACAAACTGTTGGCCAAAGCTATTGCTAAAACAATATAGGTAACTTCATAAACTGACAGCAAGGTCACATTGCCTAGAAAAAAAACCCACACAACTCAGTGAACAAAGAAAATTAGTACCTACATGGAGCCTTTACTACAACATTCTAGAGTCTTTGGTGCAGGGAGGTACTCTGAAGGCTATCAAAAGAGAAACATAAACATAAACTTAGCCACAAAGCCTTTGACCTACAATATGTCCTGCCTGCAGCATATGCTAGGGAAATGGTGACACAGAACTTGTGGGAGGAGCAAAGCCATGTCTGACTTGACTCCATGAGACAAAACACATACCCAACACTGCTTGGGTAACCAAGAACCAAAGACTAGATAGCAAAGAGATCTATACAAAAAAAAAACCCCACAACTGATCTAAAAACAGGTATAAATAAAATAACTTCTAATAAAAATCTGCTATATTCATAGATCAGTGCCTAATTCAGTCATCAACAGAGAAGTTTACTCAGGCAGCAGATGGGAAAAGATGCAGAGACTCAAAGTCAGACACGATACAGAGAGACAGCCTAAATTTAATTGTCCCATAAAATGCCTCTCTTCAGAGTTCATTGAGCCCCTAAAAAGAGGAAGAGGACAGATTATAAGAGCCAGAGGGAATGGAGGACACCATGAGAACAAGGCCCTCTGAATCAACTAAGCAAGATGCATATAAACTCACAAAGACTGAAGCAATAAGTAGAGAGCCAACATGGATCTGTACCAGGTCCTCTGCTCGTATATTACAGCTTTCTACTTAATATTTTTGTTAGACTCCTGGCTTTGTGAATGAGTGAGTCTCTGATTATTGTGCTTGCTCTTGGGACTCTTTCCTTCATTTGGGTTGCCTTATCTAGCTTCAATGTGATGGTTTTGCCTTATCTTATTGTATTTTATTTTGTCAAAAATGGGTTAAAATAATAGTCATTTTGGGCCTTGGAAGCCAAAATAAATAAATATAAAATAATAAAAATAAATAAAAATTTCTTTAAAAATATTTGAGACATGAGAAAATATCTTTGGCTTCTTATTTTAGTACCAAATGGAAAAATGAAGGACATATAAATATTGGAGGAAGGGAGATTCTTGTTGGTTTCTAGCTGTATGACTAGCTTAGACCCAAAATAATCACACGGAAGCAGTATTAATTAAAACACTGCTTGGTCCATTAGCTCTAGCTTCTTATTGGTTAACTCTTACATATTAATTTAACCCATTTCTATTAATCTGTGTATTACCACATGGCTTATCAAATAATGTTTCCAGTATCTGTCCAGGTGGAGGATCCATGGTGTCTCCTAACTCTGCCTTCTTCTTACCATGTTATAGGCCAAGCCAGTTTTATTTATTCATTAACCAATAAAACCTCCCATACCATTTCCTCTTTTCTGTTTAAACAAAAAGGAAGGCTTTAGCTTTAACATAGTAAAATTACATATAACAAAACAGGTATCAAATAAGAATTGCAATTACAATATTTATATCTATTTTATCTTTTATCATAATTAAGGAAAACTAAAACTATAACAATTTATTCATCAACTCCATCAAAAACTCCAGAAGGATATATTACCTAAATAAACAAGAAGTACATTGTAGTCAACTTCCAAAACTATAGAATTGCCAGAGACATCTCGCTGCCTGGACAGTCATCCAAAGTTCTTCGCACCATTGGGGCATCTATCTTTGGCCTAGAGGCCCATAGTGTCAAGATTTTTCCATGAAGCAGTAAATTTCAAAGACACTTCTGCCTATATTGGCAGTTTGAAAGTAATTTTATTCTGTGTCCTGCAGAATGTTTGGCAGGTTCTTTCATGAAGCAGGAACCCTGAAGTACCATCTCACCTTTAGGCAAGTTCTGCAGTCATTTCTCTGTGGGTCCTGCATGTCCAGTTAAGCAGTCCAGGTAAGAGTAATTTTTTTGCTCAAATGGCTAACAAACTCCATAAGGATCCTCTTTGATGTCCATCTTCCTCTCTAAGTAATTGGTGCTGCCAGGAGCAGATGTGTTTCATTGTCATGAAAAGTCCTAAATTTTTAAAACACTTAAATGTCATATTCTGAATGTCTCTGAAAGACTTGAAGAATGCCTAACTAACTGAAATATATCTCTATATATGTAGAAAATCAAACTAACATGATTATAACATTGACTATTATAGATGACTCTCTATTAACCAATATTTTTAATTATACATTAGATTTTTAAATGAGCGTTGCGGCGCGCTTCCTGACCAGCAGGAATAAACGCCACGAAATACGAGAATTCCTTCCCTGATCACGTCTTTATTCGGAGCACTTGATTGAGGAAAATTGGGGGAAGGGAAGAGAGAGTGCAGGGACGAGAGAAAGCTTAGAGAGAGGAAGCAGAGCCCAGAGGCAGCTGCTTTTAAACGGTGGAGAGGCTTGAATGCTGATTGGTTGATGCCATTTGCTGGTCTGCGCATGTGCAGGCAAGGGTTCTCAGCCCCACGTGGCTAAGCCAGGTATGGACTTGTATACCTCCAAACTGCAGGACCACCTGTGCCTCCAGGTGGCTCCCTACAGAGCACCACAAACACAATACCTTAATCAATAACAGAAATATAAATATATAACAAAATTGACCTTAATTTTGTATGAACAAATCAAGATCCATGCCAATACAAATATTTATATCATATCTCCCTTTAAATATAAACAAACATTTATAGGCAATATTTAAGAATATGGCATAATTTTATCCACATTGCTTCCTGATGTTTGGGGACACTGTTAATTTGGTCTTTCATGGTGTATCCTGTGTGCTAGGTTCATCTCAGTCAGCAGTTAGGTGAAGTAATTTTTTGAGGGTTTTCTCATCAACCTTTCAGAGGGTCCTGGTATATCAAACCATATTAGCCTGGAATGAATCCCAGGTTCTCATCCCCTGTGGAGACAAAAGAAGAACCTCTTTTCCAAAGCAACATATCCTTAGACCCAAATTCTGAATTCAAGATTCCTTTAAAATTATATATATTTGTGTGTGTGTGTGTGTGTGTGTGTGTGTGTGTGTTGGCTTAGCAGCCCATACAAAATAATGTCTCTCTGTACCTAGCTCCTCCACAGTCAAAATATTCAAAGAAAACATATTAATATGCATAATCCAGACTTTCTATATATATTCCATAAATATGTAGCTTAGTTTTCTTTACTCCTTTTAACCTATGACTATCTGTACTCTGTCTCTTTAAAGATGTTACCCTTTTTTTTAAAAAGCATTAGCTTTATTTTATGACTCTCTATACTCTTTTTCTTCTCTCTTCCAAGCCTAGGTACATTTATCCAACAGTATGACTCATCTGGATTTGTCTTTATTACATACCTGTAATTCTTTACTCTCCAGGTGCAATTTTTAACATGCTAAGTACTCCTTAAAACTTAAACTACACCGTTGCTAGGGGAAATATGACAGTGCCTGCTTGCTCCGCTCTGTCCAACATGGAGGAAGTCCATTGGCCACCTCTGCAAGCCATGCACATTACCCCAGTTCCAAGTATGCAGCCAGTCTATGTCAAGCTATTAAGCAGTTCATAACATGCTGCCCACAAAACCCACTTAAATGCTCGATAACCAGACCTTGTCAGAGTTCATGTCGGCAGCATAGCTCAGAAAATCAACATTTCAAAACCACAGCTTTTTTTTCTGCTACTACTATATCAGGAAAATGTCTCTCAAAGGAGCCATGCCTCTGTCAGCTTCTAGCAAACAGAGACCACCCAAGGAAATGCTACTACAAAACCATGCTTAATTTGGTTCTTTTGTGTCTAGGATTCCTTTTTAAGATTTCTCAGGTTTTACATGGATTTAGTCCACCACATTGGCATGCCAATCCATTGGAAGAAGGGCCACTTCTTTGTTTCTAGCCACTTAGCCCTGAAATAATCACACAGAAACTGCATTATTTAAATCATGCTTGGCCCATTAGCTCTAGCTCCTTATTAGCTAACTCTTACATTTAATTTAACCCATATCTATTAATCTCTGCATCACCACAAGGTTGTGGCCTACCAGAAAATTTTCAACACATTTGTCCCCAGTGGTGGTGGCTCCATGGCTTCTCTCTGACTCTGCCCTTTTTTCTCCCAGCATTCAGTCTAGCTTTCCCTGCCTAACTAAGTACTGCCTTGCATAGGTCCAAAACAATTTCTTTATTCATTATCCAATAAAAGCAACACACAGACAGAAGGACCTCCCACACCACATAAGTGTTTGAAAAGTTAACTATTCTTCATAAGAACTACCCTATACATTCAGACCAGGAACTACTACTACTTATTCTATTAGTAGCACTGATAATGTTTCAGAGTATTTCCTACAAAGGCTAAAAGTGAATTTGTTCATGCCTATGGCCTGTAGTAGTTCAATTTTGCTTACTATAAAACTGTTTTAAACAGAGTTGGAGAAATGGCTTAATTGGTAAAGTGTTATACATGCAATCATATGGACCTCAGTTTGAACTCCAGAATGCATATAGGAAGAAGAAACATGAAGGAGTCCTCATGTAATACTATCTCTAGGAAAGCAGAGCCAGGCAGATCGCTTGGGCTTGCAAGGTTGCCATTATAGCTGAATCAATGATCAATAAGTCAGTGACAGAACCCATCTCTGAATATAAAATAGATAGCACCCAAAGAATGAAACCCGAGGTCTTTGGCCTCCTCATGCATAGATGTAGGCATACACATACCCTCATATGCACGTGCACCTACACACACACACATATATTCATACATATTCACACATACATACATACATGCATACATACATATACATACACACAATAAAACAAAAGTAGCCAATAAACAAAGAGAAAACACCATTATGGGAGCTGTGGGTATTAATTATAACTACATATTAGAGAAAAGTGAAAAGAACACTAGTAAAATTTACAAGAATTTACTTATTTATTCTAATTTAATTGCAAGGTTAACAGTAAGGGCAAGGTATATAGTGGACTCAGGAGCTCTAAGGATCATATCAGTATTCAGGTTAACAAAGAAATAAAGAGGAAGCAGGGCAAACCTGAAATCTGACCCATAAAATAGCAAACTAGATCTGTGATTAACTGTCCATCAATTAGTCAGATTAGTTAATCTTTCATGAGCTAATCAACTGACAGGAAGTCCAAAAAGCTGTAGAATTTACTCTGCTACAACTGGGATACAAGGGATTGCCTGGGAATGAAGTAAAAGTTGGCTGCAGCCCATCAGATTTTTAATCTGCTTGTAAGTTAATCAGTTACACTTCACTACATTGGTCAAAGCACATGAAGGCAATCAGACTCCACACATCTATGCAATTGAGAAAGGAAGAGCATTTTAATTGCATTTTCAGATAACTGTCGATATTCTTTATGCTCAACAAATGAAAGTTTCTTAAAAATTAATTGCAATGTAGAGACAGAAATTATCTTAATGAATTGTTTGTAACTTATATACTTGTGAGACAATAAAAGTTAAAAAGAAAAAGTAAACGTATTGCTATTATTGCAACAGTAATTCTTCCTTGGATCACTGCATCCCACAAAGGGCCTTGGGAATCTAATAGGGGTGTCTACAATTATCCATGTATGAATTGATAATAATCTTTGTTTTGCCTTATCTAAAAGTTCAGTTTTACAGAGGAAGTTTTTAAAGCATTTTCTGTTATAGATTATATTGTAATATGTATACAATATGCCTCTTAAAATATATCTATTGAAGGTTTCAGCAAATATTTAGTGACTAAGCCTGAGTCATCAACTTTGCAATCTCAGTGTAATTTTGATCTCTACCTGCCTCTCAGGAGCTAAGCTAAAAAAGCATCCTTCAAGACCTATCTGCCCTCCCATTGTTACTCCCTGATAAGAACAGCTGTTATCAGTCAGGAGAGGATAAATTATGTTCTGATGATAAAGAATGCCTGTCTTACTGGCTTAAAGAAAAAGGATTCATTTTTTCCTGATGCACCATGTCCAGCTCCAATCTTTGGGGAATCTCTATATGAAAAGTGGAGAATTGTCCAAAGGACACAGCTAGTAGAACACCTTTTTAATTTTTTTTTCTATTCTTTCTGCAGGATTTTTTTTGTCCTTAAGAAGGAAGAAGGCCTGGGCATGGATCAGCTTGGAAATGATACCCAGGCTAGATTTGATTACATGGCTTCCACCAACTAGTAAAAGGTTCAGTAAGACAATTATTCCGGTATCTGGAACCATATAAAAAAATGGCTGCACTGGGACAAGAATATTGTCTACTGATTATTTCACTGATCAAGTAGTTTAGATGCCTTAAATTCCTTAATGAGTATTCATGAATTTAATATGTTCATTTTTTTAAAAAATTAATTCAATCTCTACTAAATATATAAGTAATTTTAATTAATATAATTAATTAAATTCTCTTAAATATTCCAACTGCATATTTACACAACAATACAATACTTTAAAGTTAGAAACCTATATCACTTACATAATTGAAGAGTTTCCAGTCACAGTGGCAAGGTTAATCTAATACCTTTAATAGTGTGCCACTTATTTTAAGAAAAACAAGGAATTTCTCGGTCATAATGCAAAAATATTAACAAACAATTATAAGTAATTCCATTCATGACTGGTACCAAATCTTGTCTGAGATAAAAGATGGTAACTCTCTAAGGAAGCAATTATCTTACTTGAGATTGTTAGCAAAAATCTCTCAAACATTTTTGCTGTTGCTTCTCAGCTTGAAGAAGTGTTTTAATTACCTGCAATACCTGCTGAGCAACTAACCAGAGTCTCTCCTGCTATACAGATTGAAAACTCCCTGAGTCTGTTTATTAAACATTACAGTGACCCAGAACAAAAGCCAGGCAATGAGCACCAACCTGGGCTTTAGGATTAGAGTCACTGGTCATTTTTCATAACAAATTAGAATTTCTATTGTCTGTACAAGATGGTAGGTAGACAATCTGGCTAGATTTAGAAATGCTCTATAGTGTTATAGGCAAGGGTGTAATCTTCCTTCATTCTTCCTAATTAGTGGAGAATAAATGTTAGCAACTGTTAATGTGAATCATATACAAAATTTCAGACAGAACAACCAAAATGAATAGTACTGCAAGGGAAAGTTGACAAGCCATCATTGCCTTAGGATGTTTTTTAAAGCCACTTCTCATAGTGATTAGATTAGGACAAACACTGATAAAAATAAATCTGATATGGAATTCTTAATTCCCAGTTTATATAGTGTCTTAGAACCAAGAAACAATATTTGAGAAATCATACAGTTAGGAAGAGAATATTTGATATAGGTTATAAAAGGATGAGTTATTTAAAAATAACTGGTATTGTTGTAAAGATATACTATAACCATGTCGTAGAAATCTAAAACAAAAGAAATATACTAGAAGTATGTAGACATGCCCAAACTTATAGACTCTTCCTAAGATATTTACTTGAGACAAACTTGGTTTTTATTTATTTGGTTATTAAAGAATAACCAAGGAAGAAAAATATAAATGTTTAGACTTCAGTGAAAACTTATTAATTGTAGCTCAAATAGTACTTGAAGATTAGTAAGTAAATGTTAATTTCAGAAAATAATTTCTAAAACTTATTATTTATCTTTGGCTGGAAAAGTTAGAAATTGGAAGACAGCTGAATTATTAAAACATGTACTACACACACAAGTTCAAGGGCCTGAGTATGGCTCCCCAGGACGTATCTACAGAGTAAAGTGTGGTGGCACATGCATGCTTATTATTCCAGTGTTTGGATGTCAGGGACAGGGGTTTTCCTGGGATTTGTTGTCCTGTCAGTCTTGCTGAATCTGTGAGTTTCACATTTAATGAGAAGTCCTTCCTCAAAAATCCAAATGTATAGTAACTAATGAAGATTTCCATTGTCAACCTCTGCCTTCCACACTTGCATATGCAAGTACACACGTATACACATGCGTACATATACATGTACACAAAGCAGAAGAAAATAAATAGATCTGACAAAATTAAAACAAGCATAATTCACAAAAATATAGGACTAGAAAAGATTAATAATGTCAAAGACTTGCTTTTGAAAAAAATTAATGCACTTGTAAATATTAATACAGACTTGAACAGGCCATAAATAAGTAGTTAATGTAAAGTATTTAAAGGATGGGAAAGGAGGAGTTGGAAGAAGGAGAAGGAGAGGTAGAAGTGATAGAAATATTGTGTGGTCACACATGAAATTCTCAAAAGTTGCAATTTCATTAAAATCTATTAAGAATGATTAAGATTAATGAAAACCAAAGGAGATTAACATTTTCCTACAGAAATAGTCACTGGAAGTGCTCAGGAATAGAAAACCTTTAAACATCGCTTAAAATATTAGAGAACCCAGCCCTTACCTGCAGAGGAGTTGACAGATGAACAGATGAACTGCCCCAGATTTTCAAAGGAAAAGGCTTATTCCAATGACAGGAAGAAAGTGAAAATCTCTTTTGTTTGTTTATTTTTTGATTGATTTTATTCATCAGTTTATTATTGAAAAAGAATGGACTTATTTTAAAACAGAAAAGACCAGTATAATAAAAGAGATATATGGACCAATCTTAATCAGTAAAGTAGTATAAAAATCCTAAATATAATATAATTAACCCAATCAACACTATATGTGAAAGGGATAATAATTCATGACTAATCTGGGTTTGCCCAGAGGTTCAAAGGTGTTTCAGTAGAAGGTAAATTATATGAAAAATAACAAAAGTAATCTTTACAGACAGAATTTTTTCCTATAAAATATAACACACATTTAAAAAGACAAGGCTGATGAGTATCAGAAAGAAAAGGGAAAAGGAATGTGAATACTCAATATAAACAGAAAAAATAATTTAAACATGGCTAACATTTTTTGATACACTTGCATATGCACATACTAGCATAAATGTATAAAAAAAATTAATAAGAAACCAGAAAAATACAGTAAAAGAAATGAGCATTTGTCACCTTTGTGTCAGAACATACATAGAAAACAGATTGGGATTGGGCTTTACCCTTGAAAAGTTTATAAAATTTTAAATCATAAGGAAAATAAAAGTACATGCTAACACTCAGGGAAAAAAATGTAATGAAAAAGAATCACTTAGGGCCTGGAGAGGTGGAGCAAGGGTAAGAGAACTCGCTGCATGCACACGAGGACCCAAATCTGGATCCCAGCACCCATGCCAATAGGTTTTGATGCATGGCCTGTAATCCCAGCACTGTGGAAACTGAGACAGAGGGATCACTGGGGCTTGCTGACTGTCAGTCTGCTGTGTTTGAGGGCCAACTAGAGCCATGGGTGGGAGAGCCAGTGCCCAATGCACCACGTGGCTGGCAGACCAATCTCAAAAAGTGTGGACTGGTCCCCATGTTTGGGTGGCAGATGATGGTAGAAGTTACAAAATAATCCCACACTAGTTCAGAAATACGTATAATAAAAGGTTATTTATTTAGGGGAGACTTACAGATCACTGTCCTAGATCACAGTCCTTCGCAAGAATGGGCAACAGGAACAGAGTCTAGCAGCCGGAAACAAGAGCCAGAAGCAAGAGATTGAGCACAGGCTTTATAGCCTGCATTTATAGTATAAGAGACCATGCCCATATAGGCTGGTATTTTAAAGGCTACTGGCTGAAAGAGCAGAAGGAGCTCCCACAGCACCTAATTCTTTCTCTGGTCTCATTGTGTTTGTGCCCAATCCGGTGTGCACACACCACATACACACACACACACACACACACACACACACTCAGAGAGAGAGAGAGGGAGAATGAAAAATTCAAAATCAGTTATAATGATAGCTTCAGACGTAAGGAAAACAACTTAAATATGTATAACAATTAATAAGGTGCTTTAGAAATCAGAAGAAATACCACAGAAAATACAAGGGTTATTTAACAGGATGCGAAGAGCCACAGAGGGAAGTAATGGGTTGAAGAAAATAGAGGTGATTTTCCTGAATTGATGGGTATCCCCATACAATTGTTCATAGATCTCAATTATACAATTGTTCATAGATGAATTATACAAATTACATATAACACCTGTTCATATATTTTAATTCATTTTTGTTTGTCTTTTCCTCCATTTCTTTAAGGGAATTTCTCATTTCTTCTTTAAGAGTTTCTATCACTTTCATAAAGATATATTGAAGGTTGTTTTCTTCTGCTTCTTCTAGGTTAGGATGTTGAGCTCTTCCTGTGGTAATATCACTAGGTTCTGGTGGTGCCATATTGGTTTTTATATTGCTGGATTTGTTCTTATACTGCCATCTACCCAACTTTTCCTTCAGTGTGTGCAGGTGGGGCCTATGCTTCAGGGGTCCCTCTTCCTCCACTTGGTAAAGGTAGGGTCTGTAGCTTAGGTGGTTGCTTTTCCTTGGGGTGCAGGCAGGTCGTGACTCTAGTGGATGCTGATAAGACTCTGGGGCTCCTCTCCAGTGCAGTCTGGGTGAAGTTTCCATTGGTCACAGATATGACAGAGGTTGGTAGTGGCTATGTGGAGACTGCTAGGGATCTCCGGGGCTTGGTGGGTGGGGGTGGGAGAATGGGGTGTACTTCCTCAGACAAGGGGCTAGAGAGTTGAGCCCTCTAATTGGGGACCCAGATGTTTACCTATCCAGGGGAAGTTTGAGCCAAACCCCCAGTGGTTACAGATGCAGTGGGGGATGGTAGAGGCTATGTGGAGGCTGTTCCAATAAAAAGATGGGGTACAGGTCTAAACAGAGAATTCTCAAAAGAAGAACTGGAAATGACCAAAAACTGCTTAAGGAATTCTTCAACATCCTTAGCCATCAAGGAAATTCGAATCAAAACAACTCTGAGATACCATCTTATACCTGTCAGAATGGCTAAGATCAAAAACACCAGTGATAGCTTATGCTGGAGAGGATGTGGATTAAGGGGAGCACTTCTCCATTGCTGGTGGGAGTGCAAACTTGTACAGCCATTTTGGAAATCAGTACAGTGGTTTCTATATAGTTTGGGAAACAAACTATGTCAGGACCCAAAAATACTACTGTTGGGCATATACCCAAAGGATGCACACTCATAACACTAGGATATTTGCTCAATTGTGTTCATAGCAGCATTAATCATAATAGCCAGAACCTAGAAACAATCTAGATGTCCCTCAACTGAAGAATGGATAAAGAAAATGTGCTGTTTACAGAGTGGAGTACTCTTTAGCGGTAAAAACAATGACATCTTGAAATCTGTATGCAAATGGACAGAACTAGAAAAAACACCCTAAGTGAGGTAACTCAGACCCAGATAGACAAACATGATATGTAAACACACATAAGTGGATATTAGATGTAAAGTAAAGGATAACCAGCTTATGGTTCATGACCCCAAAGAAACTAAGTAGCAGGAAGAACCCTAAGTGAGATACACATAACTCTCCCTGGGAAAAGAAGAGAAACAAGACCTCCTAAGAAAATTAGGAGGGAGAAAAAGGAAGGTGGAAGAGGGAAGGAGAAGGGAAGTAAGATGGAGAACATGAAGAAATGGGATGCTCAAAATGGGGGGACAGTGTGGGAGAGAAAGGAAAGAGATATCTTGATTGCAAGAGCCCAGCTAAGACTCTAAGCAACAGTGGAGAGGACCCCTAAATTGGCCTTCGCCTGTAATCAAACTAATGACTACCTTAATTGTCATAGAATGTTCAACCAGCAACTACTGGAAGCAGACACACAGATCCACAGCGAAGTGTTGGGTTGAGCTACCTGAGACCAGTCCAAGAGAGGGAGGAGCGATAATATGAGTAAGGGATTAAGACCTGAGCTACTGAGAACTCACTGACTCTGGACTGTTAGTGGGGGAACCTGCATAGAACCATTTTAGGCCCACTGAATGTGGGGGACAATTGTGAGGCTTGAACAGCTTGTGGGGCCACTGTCAGTGGGAACAGGACTTATCCCTAGTGCTTGAACTTGCACTTAGGAACACATTCTTTTTGGAGAAATATCTTCCTCAACCTAGGTACAGGGGAGAGGGCCTTGGTATTGTCTGGAAGTGAAGCATCAGACTTTGATGACTCCCCATAACAAGTCTTACTCTTTCTGAGGAGTGAATGGGGAGGTGGGGTAGGAGGAAGGTAGGGGAAGCAGGAGGAGGGAGTGGGAATGGGGATAGCAATGTGAAATGAAAGATTGTATTAAAAAATTAATAAAAAATAAAAAATCATTATCATGTACTCCCAGAAACCTGATGGCAAAATAATCTTGCATAGCAGAACTGTAACATGTATATTTATGAAAAAAGTCTTACAAAATATTTCACATAAATTTTCTTGAAATTGAAGAATATGTTCATTTATAGCTAATGAAAAATGGTAATGAAAGTGAAATCAAAATGTGCCAAAGCCACCAGGAAGTAGATATATTGTGTCTGCTGACTGAATTAGGCAAGCAGAAACAGCAGCAGGGACAGTGACAGGAAAGAACATTTAATGAAGGCAAGAACACAGGAAGTACATGGCTCGCTGTCTGCTCGGGAATTCATTGTACTTGTGAGGCTGTGTGTGGGTCAAAATGTACCTTATGTCTCATCATTTAGGATGTGAAGTAAAGAGCTGGGATGTAAAGATAATGGGAGAATTTTATTTAAAATCCCCAAGTTCTGGGTATGGGCTCATCTTTTACCCTGTGATTTAAGGTTAATGGATTACTGTGTGTGTGTGTGTGTGTGTGTGTGTGTGTGTGTGTGTGTGTGTGTGTCCAATCCCAGTGGTCATTAATCAGGTTCACTCGATCTTATTTTCTTTATGTTTTGGTGATGATGGTAGGGCATTGAGATGGTCTGTCATTAGCCTGGAACCCACTGAGTAGGTTAGACTGGCTGACCAGCAGACAATCCAAAATTTCCTTCTCTCTCTGCCTCCCCAGTACTGAGATTTCAAATGTATCACATTCCAGTCTCTTGTGTATTTGTTTTGTCTTGTTTTGTTGTTTCTTGGGAATCAAGTTCAGGTCTTCACTCCTCAAGGGAAGCGTGCTACCAAGCAAGGCAGCTCCTCAGGTCCCGTTGAGGTACTTTTGAACAATTATATTAAGCTAAAAATAAAATCACAGGGCTAGAACGATGACTCGGCAACCAAAAGCACAGGCTTGGTCAATCCCAGCACCTATCTGGCCTCTTAAAACCTCACATAACTCCATTTCCAGTACATCTAAAAACCCATTTATGATCTCTATTATAGACACCAGACATGCATGTAGTGTACATGCATACATGAAGACAAACATATCATACTCATTCAAAGTAAATAAATCTTTCAAAGAATGTAATGACTTTATGGACTAAAGAAATGGCTCAGTCGTTAAGAATATGTGCGATTCCTGCAGGGGTTTATTGTTAGGTGCCAAGAACCTATTTAAATAGCTCATTGTAGCCTGTAACTCCAGCACCAGGTGATCTGAAACCCTCTTCTTGAGTATCTGGGCATATATGTGGCAAATCCCAATACAGACATAATCATATGCATACTTTTTAAAAATTAAATCCACTTCATATACTACATCAAAAGCAATGATAATTTAGTACTGAATATAGTTGACTTATCTAGGTAATAAAATGAGCTGTTCATTTTGAAAACTTTTTGTGTCAATGATGAATCAGAAAATACTGTCTAGGAGTATTTGCCTACTGGTAAACCTAACAGGCTCCAAAAGATAACTCCCAACCTGTAAAAGTTAAAGTCTTTGGATTTAGGGACAAAAAAAAATCTATGAATATGGAGGAGAGGTTTGTGAGAGAAAGAGAAGGTTGATGGGTGTATGAGAGAGATAACAGAGGGATCAGGGCAAGAGTAATCAGAATGCCTCCTGTTCATGTAGGAAAATGTCAAAAACAAATATAGTAAAACAATCAAGTAAAAGAATATAATGTTAAAGTTTTCAATATCTACTAGTGCTTGTCATTTCACTTCTGAAGGCGATTCAAAATGAGCTGGAATTACAGAATCAAGACTCTTCTGGAAGAGATAGGACTAAGATGTCCGGATACTGTGCAGGGCTTAGGGGATGGCGTGGAGGGCTGTGGAGTGCTGCATACAACTGTAAAGACTGGGTGAAAGGGAGTCAGGGTAGAGAGACAGATCCTTCACGTGGCTTATGAAAACTGGAAAGGGCAATAAAAACAGTAACTTGAATACACAAGACAATAATATGCGAATTAATAAAATTAACTCAGGCAAAAACCTACTGAGCACATATGGTAACATATGTGACCTCCAATTCAGATTAAAGCATCTTTGTGAACTTCTTCAAGTCCCTAGTCGTCTCCAGTTGCTAGGCAAGGGAAGAAGCAATCTGATCTCCAAGATCTCCTCTAGCTCCCACGTCCTTACTCCAGGCTTCTAAGAATCAGAAGGAGGCTGAAGCTCAGCCAACTTCTTCTGCAGCCTGACTGCATTTAACATCCTTTCTCTTGCCAAGAACAAATGCTTAAATGTGACGAGCTAGGGTCTATAAATTACAGGAAATTAAAGCAACTGCCAGGAATGGGAACGAGAAAAGGCCTAGTACGTGCAACTTCACAATCATTCCAGGTAACTGCAAATGCTTCTGCTATTGTTAGTCTTCTTCTGTACTTTTATTTTCCCTCCCAAGTTTATGTTAAAGACTTCATCTCAGTGAAACAAGTGTGATAAACCTTAAATGGTTAAAGCTGGTAGAATCTGCACCTCATTCACAGATGTGCCTGTATTTTACTGCCTGCTAAATTTGATTTTTATCTCTGCAATATATCTGGTTTCCAGTATGCCTGGAAAAGTGAACTTTTCTCCTACTTTAGCAAACATTTTTATGTCCACTAAATATACTTCCTTTGCAAAACTGACAGTGCTTGCAAACATATAGAGCATACATTTTTGTCCTGTCCTGTTAGCACTCAATACACTTCCAATAACTAAAATTCTTACTGTGAGATATTTTGTCAATGTAGTTAACATTTCCATTATGGGATATGTCAGGTATAATGGCCCAATATGAATGTGAACTAACTGGTGAAAAATATGCACTTAAAATATATTTTATGGGGGCTGAGGAAAAGGCTCAGTGGGTAAAGGGTTTCCTGCACGGGCATAAAGACCTGAGTTTGGATGGTCAGCACCTATGTAAAAAGCTGAGCATAATGGAACATGTCTGTAACACCAGCACTAGGAGGCAAAGACAAAGGGACCCCAGGGACTCACTGGCAAGCCAGTCTAGTTGTGAGTTCCTGGAACAATGAGAATTCTTTTCTCAAAATTACGGTGGAAGCACACAACATCAACCTCTGGCCTCTACACACCTATGCAGAGGCACATGTACAGACTATCGCGCGCGTGTGCGCACACACACACACACACACACACACACACACGGGGAGGGGGATAGCATCTTGTATGATCTGAAATTCCTGGAATAAAGTTGCAATTTGCAAGGTTAGTTGACTGCTTAGAATTTCTGTGATAATGGAGAAATTAGAATGTTGCAGGTTTAGATCAGATTCACAAATTATCTTTGGGTCTTTTGGCCCCCATTATCATTGCTTACCTCTATGTGTGACATAACATCCTCAAGACTACCAAGAATGTCCTTTGCGGGTGTCCAAGCAGACTCCTCATTCCCATCAACCCCAAAGCTAAGGTTGTCATCACGAAGTATGAGAAGCCTAAAGAGGAGGCTAACGTCTTTGCTGGGAAATGCCTACAGATGCCCCTACTGCTGCATTTGAAATGTGTATTCATTTATGACTTTCTTGATTTTGTTTTTGAAACTGCCTCCACATGGAAACATGGAACTGGGGATAACTTAGATCTATGTCCCCAACACAGTCACTCATATTTGGCTCCAGAAAAAACTATCTCTCTTCCCCTTCAAGGTGAGAGCTGTGTTTTTATATTAACATGTATTTGTCATGGCACTGAAAGTATTAGAGATTAGTTATTGATTTTTTAAGGGGGAATATGTTTAACAATTCACTTTGAAATATCACAGTTCTTAATGGTGTCTGTAAAGAATAAGTACATACACATGTGTGTGTACGTATATGTCAATATAAGCTGAAATTCTTTAGCTGACAAGTCCCATGATCTTTGCAAGTATAAATTAAAAAGAAGGGACTTTGTGTTTTATTTTCTGCTGAAAAACCATCTTTCCATTTTAATGGCCTTTTGTAAAACCTAATTGCCATAGCTTCTCCTTTTGAAAACAGTTAACTCACTTTGAAACCAGATAGAGCTTTTCTTAGCTTCATGGCCCTGGAGGTTTTTTTTGGTGACCTTGGTACTACTCTTTGAAATGTTCACATCAAGGCAGGTGGTGTCCCTTTCTCTGAAATCCGGTAGGAGTGGAGTTCAGTTCCATTGAGCAATTGTCTCCAATTTGAATTATAGCTCCTGTCACTGAGATGCAAGGCTGCTCTTATGTTGGAATGTTTGGTAGTGCCTTTTCCCTCTGGAAACAAGTCAATTAACTAATGTAAATGGTCACTTCTGTCACCAAAAACTTAGGCTATGTGACAATATGTGTGCTTGAGTAGGAAGTAGGGGAGAAACGGAGGGGCAAAGAAAGAGAGGGAGAGATGTGGGGAGGGAAAAGCATAGGCAAGATCAACAACAAAAGAAGACGTGAAAATTCCAACCACATGAAAGACTGGTAAAGAACAAATCATGCATGAGAAAAACCTCTGTCTACAAATGCATAAGTCTGACTCTATGTATCTAACCCATAAAGGGTCCTGCTTTAGTTGCCTAATAGAGTGGCTCTCAACCTGTGGGTCATGAATGATCGCTTTTATGGGGGGTCACATATCAGATATCCTGCATATCAGATACTTATATTATGATTCATAACAGTAGCAAGATCACAATTATGAAGTAGAAATAAGATTTATTTTATGGTTTGGGTCACCACAGCATGAGGAACTGTATGAAAAGGTAGCAGCTTAAGGAAAGTTGAAAAACAGTACTCTAACATATGCCAGCTCTCTGACCCATTCCAATCCCAGAAGCACATTTCTCCCATAATGAACTGTCCTTATTTCTACCACTATACATATGCCTCTCAACCAATTCTTCCTTCTGGAACTCAAGAACTCCCAGTGAGCGTCCTTCAAACTCCAATCTGTCCCTACAGTACTCTTTGGGGAGTTGAAAAATACTTAATATTTTTGACTAACTTTCCCAAAACCTTTGCTGTATAAAAAAAGTTTTCCATAAAATTTTTGTTATGTAATATCTGGTTTGCCCTTCAACTTGACCTTTTCATGCCTTTTATACCATACTTGAGAGAAGAAAATATTTCTTAATACTCTGTAAAGTGCTCTTCCCACATTCTTTCATGCTATTTTCTTCCATTTTAGTGGCTGTGTGCTTTCATTAAAGCAGCACCTGCCATTCCATAGGTGGGAGAGATCATGATGTCAGAGCTTTGCAGCAATCCTACAGAAGCTGAATGTGAAAATGACTCTCACACACAGTCATCATTCAGCTACAAATAGAGGCAAAGAGCACACATTCTCCAGCTCCCTACCTCCATCAGGAAATTTCTGGGGCATGACACCCAAGATGAGGTTCTGGACTCTTCTTTACTCCCCAGTCCTTGCGATATTCATTGAAAGAATTCAAATATGAAACTAGCAGAGAAAAGGTGGGAGTTTATTGCAGAAAAGAGGACAATACATTCTTGAGAGTGAAAGGGTGATGACAAAGGGGACCTTTGCAAAAAAAAAAAAAGAAAAAAAAAAGAAAACACTCAGAACGTGACAGTAGAAAAACAGCAAAGAGACCATTGCTTTCATCTGTATCTTATGCAGTTTTTATATGATTTCTACAGTCTCTAGACCTGAAAACTTCTTTGGGGGAAAGGTTTCTATTCTGGTGATTGACAGTTCTATTCTGATAGACTCTAATAGGCAACGGAATGTTCTTGTTCTTTGCCTGAAATCCAAACAGGTGTGTCCACCCTGTAACCTGCAAGCTGAATGCAGTCATTGTAGCTGAGGATGGTTGTAAATGTAGCCCAACACAAAATAATGCCTACTGGAAACCACAACATAAGGGAAGGACTGATTCCCAGTGATAGTCAAGCTTACTAATAGCAAACTATCCAACTAAGAGTAAGACCCTGAAAATCATGTTGAGGGAGCATTGATGGATACCACAAAAGTAAGGTTTGAAGGAAGGAGAAAGGAAAGAGTGGTGACTCAAAAGAAAGGCTTGTTCTTTGGGAAAGAGATTTGTTAATGCTATAGGAGGAAGCTTCCTTACTTCCTGACAAAGCAGGGTGTGTCTACTCTTAAACCTTTCTGAGGGAACAGGGGGGAATCTGCATGAGAAAACTGTTTAGTTTTCTACATGATCTAGCTGGATGTTTCTCTCCTGCCCACCAGTTCCCATATATTCACTATGAGGTTTAATATTAATTACAAATTGTTTGGCTGATGGCTCAGGCTTATTACTAACAAGCTTTTATACAAACTATTACTAACTAGCCCCTTTCTGAACAGGAACAGAGGAGAAGTAGATGAGGGGGTGGGGGAGAGAATGCAAGGAGAGGAGGGAGAACTGTAGTCAAGATGCAAAATAAATGAATAAATTTAATTAATATTAATACTAAAAAAGAAACATAGACTTATGTAAGTATAAGCCTTACAGAGCTTTCAGATATATAAATCTAAAGCATAAATTACCTTTAAAAAAGATCTAACTGGTGTCTCAAAAATCCAGAATGCCTGAGAGCAGCAATGTGGAAGGTCATGGATATTTTACAAAAACTTGTAACTTCAAAGGCTGCTGGTGTTACAGAGAAGTAATTCTCTATTCCAGAAATTGAGACTACATTGTGTTAGAATATTGATTTTATTTAGTTAAATGGCTACACACACACACACACACACACATGCATGTGCACACACACACACACCTGCATGCATGATGCTTTAGCTCCATTCCAGCAGCTATGCTAAAACACCTAACAAAGGCAACTTAGGGAAGAGAGGTTGGAGATCATGATTTCAAGTTATAGTTTATAGTCTATTATTTTGAGAAGTCAAAGATGAGACTTAAAGCAACTAGTCACAGCCCATCCGCAATAAAGAGTAGAGAAAAGAATAAACCCATGGACTCTTGCTCAATTGGTTTATTGCTTAGTATTCTGAGTTCTCCACTCTTACATGATTTTAGAGTCAGCTTGCAAAATTGTGCCACCTACATTCAAAATTGAACTTCCCACATCAATGTACAATCAAGATAATCCATCACAAGATATGTCCACAGGGAAGATCTAGAAATTTGTCATTATTTCTCTTCCCAGGTATGTTGTCAGTTGGGGTAGATGGGAAGGGAGAGGGGATGGGAGCAAAGGAGGGAGGGGAAACTGGTTGGTTTGTAAAATAAATTAAAAAATGTTATTTAAATAAAAAAGAAAGTTATGGGAGAGAGAGAGAGAGAGAGAGAGAGAGAGAGAGAGAGAGAGAGAGAGAAATAGACAGACAGATAGGTAACGCACAGGGGGAAAAAAAGACAAGCATGCAGGACTTTGGTAAAAGGAAACTAAGATGCAAAGAAAAGCATTCAGTCCTGTGTACACTTTCCTGGCAGGGAGATTGAAACTTGAAACACTACACTTTATGGGGCCAGAAACCAGGGGATCCTGTATACCGGAAAACCTGTAAAATGGAGCAATTTAGCAAGGCTGGGCCAATTTGGTCTGATGTGCCTATTTTGTTGTTCTTCAGTTCAAGAGCAAATACCCTCAGTCATACCCCCTGAGCCTTGTGAACAGTAGCAGGCAGCAGAAACTCAAGCCAGCATCTGAGGGGAAAGCCCTCTAAGGAGAAAGCGCTACAGTTTCTAAAAGTACTATCCTGTGTTCTGCGTTTAGAAGAAGGTCGAACAGCAGGTGTGAGTTAATTTTTGTGCTTATCTTACTTGCATATTATTTTGAATTGGCAAAGTTTCACTAAAAATTGCAGTATCTTTATATCTAGCTCGGTTATCTTTCGGGAATTAAGGCCATTTGGATTAGAGAGAAATGACAGAGTAAACATGCTCCCAGTAACCAGTCCTAGTGATAACTAAAGGGAAGTTAATGTGACCAAATGAAAGAGGTGTGGGGATGAATTGATAGTTCAGTGATTAAGAGCACCGATTGCTCTCTCAGAGAACCCATATGGGCAACTCAGAATCATCTGCAACTCCAGCTCCAGGGGATCAAACCCTCTGTGCCTGGCATGATGACCAGACATACATGCAAACAAGTTTTTTTAAAAGAAACAACTTTTTAAAACAACTTTTTAAAAGAAAGGGAGGTTATGAGCAACACCATGACTGACAAGGAGATAAAGTAAAGTAGGTGGAAGCAAGGTGGTGAGAGATAAAAGAAAATATATAATGCAAAGTTCCCAAGGACAAAGGTGCTGGAAACCTGTTCTCTTTTCTTTGCAGGGTTCCATAGACTCACAGGTATAATCTGATAGACCCCATAAGTGCTGAATTTTACAAGACCTTTTACATGGATTTCCTCTCATCTTCGCTGTGATCAATACCATGGTAGATAGCTGTAGTGGCAAGCATTGGTAAATAAAAGGTTCTCGTATTCGCTAAACTGGTTAGGAACACTTTGTTTAGAAGTTCCACAATAGAGAAAATGACCAAGTTCAGCACTAAATTGACAAAGGCAGCTAGATTTTTCCAACCCATGTGCAGAAACAGAGTTTTTTAATTACTGTGAAGGCACCAAGAACAAAGAGAATCTCACTCAGTTGCTCTTACATGAATCAAGATGGGATGATCAGCTATGAAGATGAGAAATGAAATCCGAAGGAAGAGTGATCCTCACCTAACAGATTGCAGCTGAGATAAAGCCCAGGTCCAAGCATAAGGGGATCCCAAACCAGTACAGTTAAAATTTAGCCAAGAAGGATCACTGTAAGTACAAATATCAACCTTGTGAAAGTCACCCATCCCACATAAGTGACAGGTGAAATATCTGATTAAAAATTTCAAACAAAACTGTCTTTCTTCCAACAATATCTTAGAGTTAACTTACTATGCATACCATGTAATGTACTAGCCCGATGTACAATGTACAAATATTCTCTTGTTTTCCTTCAGTGTCCCCAAATGAATAGATGTTTAACATTTATACTGAGTAAACATCCTTTTCCTTATTTTTATTTTCTCAGTCTTTTCATGTGTAATTAGTATTCTACCAGTAACTTAAAGCAACAAGGATCCATTTCATATCTGCCGTGGCTAACACTAATTAAAATGCTCATCAGTTTAGCATTCTAGATCCTGCTGTTTACAAATTTCCTAATTGGATATTAGAACACATAATCCCAGAGAAAGGAATACAACTTACAAAATCTATTTATATAAAGATTTCCCCAAGAGTATACAAATTAAATAAATGTTCTCAACTTTTCAGTGAATTATCCTTTATTTAGCTAAACCACAAAGTAACCTGAGCAGATATCATATGCCAGGAACTGAGCACCGGGGAGAAGGGATTACTTGCTAAAGAGGCCAACCACAGTAGTTCTGTATATCCACCCACTGGCTGCTTGCATTTCAGCAAAGGTATGGAGAATTCTTTGCAGCCTACCAGGAAAAGGAGGAGTCTATTCTTCATACCTAGTCTGAGTTTGCTGTGGTACGCTCTTGTACGCTGTAAAAATCTGCCACTCATATTAGTCTAATAAAATGCCGACTGGTCAATAGCCAGCCGGGAAGTATAGGTGGTGCAACCAGGGTAGGTGAATTCTGGCAAGAGGAAAAACAGAGAGTCTGTCATCAGCCAGACACAGAGGAAGCAAGCTGAGAATGCCTTACTGAGAAAAGGTACCAAGCCACATGGTTAAGCATAGACAAGAATTGTAGGTTAATTTAAGTTGTAAGATCTAGTTAATAACAAGCTTGAGCTTATAGGTCAGTTTCTACATACCATAAACCTCTGTATGTTTCTTCGGGACTGAATGGCTGCAGGACCAGACAGGGCAGAAACTTCCATCTACATGGCTTCAAGGCTTCCTCTGTGTTAGTCATCTTCCAAGTCCTATCCTTGAGTTCTCCAGAATTTTCTCTCATACTTTTGCTACTTTGAGAAAATCCCGTAAGGGAGGTTGATGTGCTTTTGAAGAGACCAGTAAAGAAAGATGAACTGAGTCAGACCAGGCCTCAGCAAACCAAACTGGTGACTGTAATTTCACAAGATTCAGAAAAAAAGACCATAGGAAATATTGACCAAACCAACAGAGTCCAGATCAAATTGCTGAAGAATCATGAAATAGAAAATAGCCACAAGCCAAAGAATTTTGGAAGATCTTGGTATATACCGGGCAAGGGTTGGTGAATCTCTCAACGGGCTAATCCTCGTGTCTGTTAGCTACTGATTCATGCCGTATCTGTACAAATGAAAGTCATAGATGCCTTTTCCAATACTGCCCTTAATCAACATGTGGAAAAATCCTACCAGGAACCAAGATATTCTAGAGGAAAAGATGTGTGCCCTTCCCTCTGCTATCAAGCTATTGAAACAATGGATCTCATACAGTTTTCCCAGGGATATCATACTGAAAGGAGGAGAAGATCATAAAGGACGAATCATGGCATTTTAACTGCATAGAAATTAAGGCCTTCAGCAAGGCCAAGGTGCCATAAATGATGTTTAAAAGCCAATAAAAAACCCTGGAGAAAATATTTACATAAATGTGACAAAGAATTAATGCCACTTGAGTGAAAATTAAGAGCTAGTTTTCTGAAAATATCTGGATAGGGTCCCAAGGTTCCACACTCTAATTGTAGTCTATCATTGTATTCCCTTACTAATCTTGTGATGATACTGAACTGAATATTAGCAAATGGAATAGGAAAGAGAGAAGTGATGCATTTGTACAACTTTGCTCACCCACTTCTTTCTGTGATTTTTGTGGGAAGAGCCTTTGCATGACCCATGTGCATACACAGCAAACAGGCAGAGACCAGAAGAGATAGTCAACCAATGGAATTCAAAAGAAAATCAACACGTTACACAGCTTTAAAATTTACTATGAACTAAGAATGGGTCTGTGGCTTCCCCAGACTTACTTCTAAATAGTAGTATTCAATTCCACTGCTAAGATGGTTTAGTAAAGAGAAAGGGGTAGCCTCAAAGCTGAAAACTTCAAAAGTAGTTCAATTTCCTTAGTGGTATTTCAGTGACTGCCTCGTGTTTGCTTTATCAGCTGACAAAACATGAAAGGCTTGACTTGCCAGCAGGCATTTTTAACTGTTGCAATGGTGTTTAAACAAACCAACATGAAAGCCATACTATCTATGGTCAAGTTTCTGCTCCGTCCCTCATTTCTCATACAGTATTGCCAAGGTTGGTATACTTACCATACATCTACTTCCATAATCTTCTTTCTGCATTAATATTCTGAGTGATGGGCTAAACTTCATGTATCATGAAATTGTTGCAAAGTTCACTGCGTGTGTGTGTGTGTGTGTGTGTGTGTGTGTGTGTGTGTGTGTGTATATATACAATGTGAACAGAGGCCAGAGACCTCAGATTTCCTGGAGCTGTAGTTACAGACAGTTCTTGGCTGCCTGACATGGGGACTGGAAGCTAAACTACCTCTTCTACAAGAGCAGCAAGAACTCTTAACCTGAGGTGTGTCTCTAACATGCTAAGAAAGGCTTTAAAGGAGATTTAGAAACCTTAGATTTTTAATAAATAAAGGTATATCACACAGATAAAATTTTGAATAATAAGCATAACAATGTGTGGAGAAACATGATAATGAAATGGTTTGCACAGTAAATCTTCAAAAACATAAGAAAAATATTAAAAATGTAAATAAATTAAGTGATGCTTGGTATTTACTGCTATATGGTATTATATTTCAAACCAGTTCTACCAGGACTCATGGCTTTGGCTGCAATATGTTCTAAATTGCTGGAAAGGGGGAAATTGTGAGAATAAATTAATAGACCTCTTCTGCAGAGCAAGTTATAGTATGAATCATAACCTTATACCTCCTTAAAAGCCAATAGAGACCCTGGACAGTGATGATACACATTTGTAGTTCTAGGGCTTGGAAGGCAGAGGCTGGTGGATCTCTGTAAGTTCAAGATCAGTCTAGTCTACAAAGTAAATTCCAGGATTGGCAAGGCTACACAGAGAAACCCTGTGTTGAAAAACAAACAAACAACAGCTAAAGAAATAAAAAAAAACAAAAAAAATCTGTCAGCAAATGAAGGACTAGATAAATTTTGACATTGTCAGACAAAGAAACCGCATTCAATAACAGAAAAAATTCAAAATGTATATATAATAATACATATACCATGATCATAGGTTTATGATATATAATAACCTGGATAAAGTTCCAAGTGTATTAAGTGAAAGAAGCCAGAGGGAACTATATATCTTGCAGATTCACTTTGGGGAGATTCATGGCTGGCAAATGGAAATAATAATGTCAAAAATGAAAACATTAATTTAGAAAAATTAGGAAAATGGATGAAAGGCAATTGGCTGGGAAGAAAGCAAAGGAATATTTTAGAGCAATTGAGTCTTTTAAATCCACTTTATCAATATGGAAATTAGTGGCAGGTACATGGAGATGTCTCAAATATATTTGAATTTGAACATTTTGATGCATGAAATTTACTCAGTTTAACAGGAGTGTCACCGTGTCAAAGGATTCATGCACAGAAAACATGAAGATAAAAAGGTGACAATTTTCTTTATGACAAAATGCCTCCCACTCATTAATGTATTAAAACACAATAGGTGCCTTTTTATGATTTTGACAATTGGAAAGTTCAAGAGCAAGTTTCTCAATGGTCTGATGTCTGATGAAGTTTTATTCTTCATGACCACATGGTGAAAGTGCTAACGGTGCTGTCTGGAGTCTTTTGAACACTGTAATTATTAATACATATTAACTATACATATTAGTGAATATCACCATGAAATCTGCAGACAAGGCTGTTTCATGTTTAGATCATGCCTACTCTCTGTCACTCTCATTTAATGACACCTCTATCCCCATCCCTTCCCTTACCCATCCATAAAAGTCCCTCCATTCTTCTGATTGCCCTGTTTCCCTTTATTTTACATTTTAGACTGCATCTCCATATCCTAGATTAACCCTGAACTTACTATGTAGCTTTAGACAACCTTGAACTTGTACCCTCGCCTCCACCTCCAGAGTCCAGGATTACAGGCCTGCATCACCACACTTTTGCTTTTGCGGAGCAGGGAATCAAACCCAGAACTTCATGCATGGTAGGCAAGCATGCTAGCAACTAGACCACATCCCCAGCCCCATGCTTTGAAACTCTATAGAGTTCACATTGTAAAAATGTATTATGGGTGTCTTCCTGCGTCTGAAACTCTGCACTTAATATTTACCCCTAACATTTTTCCAATTTCCACACACAAAAAAATACCATTTCAATCTTATTTTTCAATCTTATTCTTCTTTGATTAAATTGGTCACAAATACCTAAGTTATCCCAAATCTTGAATATTGGAACCATTGTTGCAATATACAATATGCAAGTACCATGTTCACATACTAACTTCGTTGCCTTTGAAAGCATATCAAGACGTGGTATAATTAGATCCTATCTTCAATCTATTTTTAGTATTTTGCAGAAATTCCACAGAAACTGCACTAATATGCATTCCCACTGGCAGCACCTTTGTGCTACCATTTGTCTTTGCTTGCTTGTCATGGTGGTTATAGACCTTCTAGGCTAGGAGGGGATGGAAAAGCAATTCGATTTTTAAACATGCTTTTCCAGATGGATCTGAAGTATTTTCATATATTTATTAGCCATATATAGTTCCATGAAATGATATTTCATTTGTATTTTAATAAATAAAGCTTTTCTGAAGTTCAGAGAGTAAAACAGCTGCACTGATAAATCTTACAAACCAGGCAATGGTGATGTACACTTTTAATCCCAGTAGCCACACTAGTCTGGAATAGAAACCAGGCAGTCGTGGTGCTTTCCTTTAATTCCAGCCATAGAGAGAAATATAAGACGGGAGGACACAACTCACACAGTCTCATTCTGAGATTACTAGAGGCAGGATCGCCATTTCAGACTAAGGTAGATGTAAGAACCAGTGGTTGACCACATTGCTTTTCTAATCTTCAGGTTGAACCCCAATTTCTGTCTCTGGGTTTTTATTAATTGTGCAACAGTTCCCTTCAATAATATTTACTCTTAATTGTGTATGTTCATATGTGTCTATGTGAGAGAATGTGCTCATGAACGCAGATACTTGTGGAGCCCAGGACAGAGTGTAAATTCCAAGGAGCTGGAGTTGTAAGAAGTTGGGAGTCTTCTCAGTGTGGATGCTGGGATCTAATCTCCAATTCTGCAAGAGTAGCAAATGTTCTTAACTGCTGAGCCATTTCCATTTGTAGTTCCTTTGAAGAATGTATTTTCAGATTTGGGGGGTGGGGGAACTGGAATATTTGTCTGAGGCCTTTTGAAAATGACTCAGCTTCTATATTCCAGAAAGAAATTCTTGTAAACTAAGTACTCTAAAAACCCATGTCCTAGTAGCATGACAATGCAGGTTGGGTATCAAAAGAAGAACTGAGGGTAAGGAACACAACTGATTACCTGACAGTCATAAGTAAATGATTCAGTCATGTCAGGGAATTTAGAACACTACTTCATGACATGTATTTCACAGCATTCTAGAATACAATAACTTAAAGGATAAAATAATGGCTTGGAGTTACTGGCTCTAACCAGCATGGAGAGATGGCTCATCAGTGCAGAGTGTGTTTTGTTCTTGCAGAGGACCAGAGTTTAGTCCCCAGCACCTATGATAGACAACCCACAGCTGCCTGTAACTTCTCTACAGGATCTACCTTCTCCTTCTAACCTCCTCAGGCACATTCACTCACATGGATATACACAGAAATATATGTACACATAATTAACACACATGCACTATCATCTGCAAATTAAATGTTTCTAGTTTGCTTATTTCTCTCAATTTGACTAATCTTGCTTAATATAGTAATCACTATTTGCTTATAGTCTCCATCAGATGTCACAATTTAGTTCTTTATGTCTAAACTCTTGATCCAACAATTTATTATTTAAGGAAACACCATCTATAAAACCAGAGAAAACAGAAATCTAGAAATACATGCGCTAGCATTTTTATATGGCTCTTTTTGTTGCTTTTTTAAAAATTGAGATGGAGATTCACTGTGTAGCCCAGCTCAAACCTAAATCCTGTGGCCTGTACACATGCTGGGATCACAAGTATGCCATGTTACTTTTACAGTACAACGTTTGGTGATGACTCTTGCTCTCTTTAACTTCATTATTATTAGTTCTTTCAAATTATCAGTGTTATTATTTGTAATTATATCTTAATATAAGATAGTTTTTTCAGTAACCCCTTACATTAATCATATGGTGCTGTGTATTCTTTATGATAAATACAACAAATTTTAATTATTCACAGATAATTGGGGTATGTGTGAATGTCCATTAAGCTCATAAACTAGATGCTTGTCACTTGCGTGGTGACACTGAAGGTGCTGGAATGAATGAGAGATGGATATTCATGCTATATGACTGGATCACTAATGACTTCACCCTCAGAAGGAATTAATCACATCTTCCAGATAGTCATTTTCTGAGAAAATAGGATATTTTTTAAAGAGCATTTTGGCCCTTTCCTGTTCAGTGCCTTCCTTTTCACCATAGGATCTCAACTCCCTCCCTTAGGTCCCCACCAGTATACGGAGCAGCCAGAGTGGCTATTATAGATCAGAGACCACAGTCTGTGAACTCTCAGCCTCCAACATCATAACTTCAATAAATCCCCTTTCTTTACAGATTTCCCAGACTCTTGTATTTTGTTGAAACAGTGGAAAACAAGCCATTACTTCAGATGATGTTAATATTGAATTGACAGTTTAAATTTTTAAAATGGATTATGACATGAAAACCAGGTACTTGGTTCCAGATTCATCAATTAGAATTTTCTGAAGAGTTTACAGGACTTAGCTTTAAAAGATACCAGGCTTGACTAACTAACAAGCTCTGTCTCATGAATTTCAACACAATTATTTATTCAATGAAAGTCAAGTGAATGACTCTACATGAAATGTTACAATAATATTTCACATAGGAAACATCACCTTTCCTTTCTCATAATTAAATAATAACTTATCTTTGTAAGCAACATGAACTTGAACAAGTTACTTTAGAAGATAGTCCAATTAGCATCCACAGGGTCCCATGAAAATCGCCTGCACACACTTCTCTCAGTCATAGCAACAGCTCTGTTACAGGACCCAACCCTGCGCTCAATAAATATTCATTAAGTACCCACACCTTCCTCCCCTGACGCTGCAATGAATACTAAGAGAACAATGGAATGAATCAGGTAAGAATCTAGCCCCTGAAAAGTTTAGGAACATAGGCAGAAAATCAGCAGAGAGCAAATAAGAAGCAAAAACCTTTCATAAATTTGCATTGTGATGCATTTTGAGCAGGGAAAGAAGAGTTTACAGGAACAGACTGAACATAACTTAGGGTACAGAGAGGAGATGTTATACAGGAGTTAGCCTAGTTAATATCAGCAGGGTTATCACTGCTAAGAGAAAGAAGAGCATGAGAAGGGTCAGCAAGCAATATGGGAATCTCATGGTGAAGAAGAAAAGTGACTTCGGCAAGTTGTTCTTTGGCTATAGCATGCCTGCCCACATAAATTAAATTTTAACACACCAAAGTTTCTAGAAACAGCATGGGCAAAAGGTAGACTGTGAGATGCAGAAGCAGGATATATTCAAAGACATAAATGCATATTATGGCTGATGGGAAGCTACCTTGGAAGTAGGAGTTAAAGGAGGTGCTGAAGTAGACTGGAACCTGTGCACACAGGCTTTCAATTAGACACGACGATGGAGTTCACCCAAGGACGAATGAAAGTGCTTATGATGACAGATAACATCTCAAGCAATTGACCTGGTCAAGATTTAATTAAGTGAAATAAGAAAAAAAACTACACATGGAGGATTCAGGGATGAGACTGAGTTTGATGGAGAAAGCCAAATTAAACAGGCAATTAAAGAAGAACCTTATCTCTAGGTGAGATCCATGTTAAAAAGATAAGCAACACTGGCTATGTGATAAAAGTGGAAATAATATCATGAACTCCAAAATTATCAGATGGGTCCCACCATCGCCCATGGAAACACAGACTACTTCCTAGAAAAGCCAAACCAGCAGTCTTAGTTAGGGTTACTATTTCTGTGATAAAGCACTGTGATCAAAGCCACTTGTAGAGGAAAGATTTTATTTGGCTTGCAGTTTCACAGCACTGTTCATTAATGAAGTCAGGAACTTAAACAGGGGAGGAACCTGGAGGCAGGGGCTGACTTAGAGGCCATGGAAGAGGGCTGCTTATTGGCTTGCTTACATGGCTTGCCCAGGTTGTTTCTTATAGAAACTAGGATCATTGGCCCAGGGATGGCACCAGGCACATAGAAGGGACCCTCCCATATCAAAAACTAAGAAAATGCTCTTGACCATGGTCAAATCTTATGGAAAATTTTTTCAATCATGCATGATTCCCTCTTCTCAGATGACCACAGCCTGTGTCAAGCTGACCTAAAACTAGCCAGCACAACTGATCGCTTGTCAAGTTGACACGCAAATACTCCATTGTAAAGCCACAACCTTTCCTTTCTTGTTCATGACCAGGATCACAGATTATTATAGATATCACAATACAAACATTCCAATTTTTAAAAGCCTTCATAGTCTTAAAGTCCAATAATTTAAAAATTCAGTTGGCTCTTTAAAATCCAATGTCTGCCAACAGTGTGTCCCTATAATATAAAAGATGTACTTCTTTACTCCAAGAGGAAAGAATCAGGGCACAGACACAATCTTAACAAAGCAAAATTATACTCCAAACGTCTAAATAACTCAATGTCCAATGTCTGGGATCCACTCACAATTTTGGGGGCTCCTCCAAGCGACTTGGGTCACTTCTCCAGCTCTGCCCTCTGCAGCACACATAGCTTTTCTTCTAGGCTCTGGCAGACTTCATGTCACTGTTGGTTCTGTTTCTTGGTGGTCAGCCCAAGGCACTGACAACTCAAAAATTTTGGTCTCTTGCTAAAAATGTGCTGTACTTTCCCCAGTAGCCTTTCCTAGTCGGTCTTCAAAGACTCCAGTCCTGCCACACAGTGCCAAGCCTCAGCTGCCCTCATAACCCCTTCATGTCTTCCAATACCTCTTGGGTGACTCTTGCACTACCAAGTTCAGCTATCAACACCAAGTACAACCTTGACTACTTCTAGGATACAGATTTTTGTGTGCTGAATCTTAGGAAACACTTCCCAGATGATTGCACCTCAATGATACTGTTTTTTGTTTTGTTTTGTTTTGTTTTGTTTTTGTTCTTCTGGTTTGTTTGGCTTTTGTTTGTTTGTTTGTTCAGTGTTTTGGTTTTTTGAGACAAGATTTCTCTGTGTAGCTTTGTTGGTTTGGTTTTTTGAGACAGCTTTTGAGCCTGTCCTGGAACTAGCTCTCGTAGACCAGACTGGTTTCGAACTCACAGAGATTCACCTGCCTTTGCCTCCAGAGTCCTGGGATTAAAGGCATGTGCCACCACCATCCAGCTGATACTGGTCTTTTCTTGCTTACAGTTGATTCTTCAGCCCAAACCGAGCAAAATCAATTGCCCCAGAAAAGCAAAGGTTTTGTTGAAAGAATGTTCAATGGTTCTGAAATCTTGTTTTAACAGCTGATTCTTCAACCTCAGCTAGCCAGAACCATAGATTCTTAAGTCAAAATAACAAAAGTCCTTGATAGAGTCATTAATGGAGCCTCAAACCACCCTTTGAAACTTCACAAGCTGATCCTCTATTGTCTGCATTTCTCTCAACAATTTTTTTCTTCCAAGTTCACCAAGCTTTTTTTCTCCCAAAGTTCCAAAGTGCTTCTACCATCCTCCCCCAAACATTATGGTCAGGTAGGGCACAGAGGTACCCCCACTATCTTGGTACCAATTTATGTCTTTTTTTCCTTTATATACCAATTCCAGTTTCCCCTCCTTTCTCTTGTCACACTCCCCCCACCTACTCCCACTGTCCCTATCCAGTCCTTAGAGAGGATAAGGCCTCCCCTGAGAGGTCAACTAAGTCTGTCTCATAAACTCATTGAGGCAGAACCAAGCTCCCCGCTGCCCTGTGCCTAGGTGAGCAAGGTATCTCTCTGTAGAGAATGGGTTCCACAAAGTCAGTTCATGAATTAAGGTTAGATCCTGGTCCCACTGCCAGTGGCTCCACATACTGCACAAGCCACCCCATTGTCACTTGCAGTCAGAATGGCCTAGTTCAATCCTATGCAGGTTCCCCAGTTATCAGTCCTCTTTCAGTGAGCTCCCACTAGCTCGCATCAGTTTTTTCTGTGGGTTCCCCCACCATGCTCTTCACCCCTTTGCTCTTTGGTTGTACTCTGGAAGTTAGGCCCAGTGGTTAGTTGTGGAACTCTGCATCCACTTCCATCTGTTTCTGGATGATGGACTATAGGTCGGTTATTCTTGGCTTTATGTCTGAGTGAATACATACTATATTTGTCTTTTTGGGTCTGGGTTACCTCACTCAAAATGGTTTTTGTTAGTTCCATCTATTTGGCTGCAAATTTCAATATGTCACTACATTTTACTGGTGAGTAGTACTCCATTGTGGAAATGTACCTCATTTTCATTATATATTCTTTGCTTGAGGGTCATCTAGGCTGTTCCTAGGTTCCGGTCCTTATGAATAATGCTGCTATGAACATAATTGAGCAAATGTCCTTGTGGTATGAGTGTGAATATTTCACTTATAAATTATGTAATAATTATATGTTGGTTAGTTTCATAGTTTAAAAACTCAGATTTGATATTGTCTGGAGTTTAGATTCACTATTCCTTCACATTTAAAGAGAGAGACAGAGACAGAGACAGAGAGAGAGAAGATGATGAAGGAAGAGAAGGAGGAGAACGAGGAGGAGGAAGAGAAGGAGGAGGAGGAAGGAGAGAGATTGGCAGAAGGCAAAGGATCCCCTGCAAGTGATTTTGAGCTACCCCAGGAGAGTTTTGGGAACCAAATTCTCATTCTCCGGAAAAGCAAAAGGTGTCCTTTCCCATTGAGCAATCTTTCTAGCCCTATATTGACCATTTTAAAGGAACGATGAAGTCAGGTCAGTACCCATGTGGAGACTCATTCTATTCAACCCTGTAACCCAGATGTTCCCCCTCAGAAGAAATAAAATGAAATCCATTAGCTTTTATGGAAATAAAGAGGAAAGCAGTTGAGCCATGGTGGCACTTCCATTTTTTATTTAAAAAAAAGCTTTATTCTAATGTCACATTTTTATCAGAAAAGGAGATTAAATGACATCAAAAGTAATTTTGCAATCTATCAAAATACTCATTTTATCCTTTTAGGATGATTTATGCCATGCATTTCTTATGACTGACTCATTCTTGAACTATAAAATAAATATAAGTTGATGATAACATGTTACATGCTTGTAATAATCCTAAAATAGATGTCTTAAGTTTAAGGTCCTCTAAAAGAGACCCTCTGCTTCTTATGTTGTAGTCTAAGACTAACCTAATGTGTAAAGGTAGCTAGGAAAATTTCCTTCATTCTATAGTTTCTGGAAAACTCTGGATATCTGTGATGATAAGTATTGTCAGTTTGACAGTATCTGAAGTCCCCTAAGAGCCAGGCTCTGGGCATGCTTGTGGGGTGTTCACTATTGCTTTAATTAAGGTGGGACTTGCCTGTTGTGGCAGCACCTTTCTCTACTTGGGTCTGGGACCTTGTAAGTGAGGAAACAGCCTGCATCCACTACTCTCTACTCTGTGAATGTGGAAGCAATGTGACCAGAGAGCTTTCTACTCCTGCCATCATGTCTTCCTGTCAGGAAGGACGCTGTCCCTCTGAAATCCTCACCCAAAACAAACTCTCTTTTTCCTTTAAATTGTTTCTGGAGGGGTATTTTATCATTGTAGAAACAGGAAAAGGAACTAAAATGCAACCAAAAAAGTCGTGATACTTGAAAGGTTTCTTTGAACTGATCTGCATTATGCTCAAATGCACCTCTGAGTTCTATTTATCCACTTCCTGTCCTCTGCTCTAGACATTAGTTATCTCAAATTGCCAAGTTTTTTTTCTGAAAATGGGACTCCCATTTATTCCATCACATTTAGATGAGAGGGCTGAACCTTAAAAACATTAACATGCCCAAGAGTCCTTCCCTTCTCTCTTAATAAAGTGTGGGCTCTTCCTGCTCATTAGTTTCTTCCTTCCTTTCTTCCTCTTCTGTATTTTCCCTTCTTTCTCTGTCCTCCCCATCTCTCCTTTTCTTTCTTCTCCCTTCTTCTTTCTCCTTAACAAACCTTCTGTAGAATTTATCTGTTTTGTATCTTTCTAAAGAACTAGATGCTGGATTTATGAAGATATTAGTCATGTTTTGAAATTTCATAGTTTCTGCTAGTCACTACATTGGGTTTGTTTTACATCTGTTCTCTCTCTGTGTGTCTTCTCGAAATGAATCATTGCACTATTCATCATTAGTTCCCTTGTGCCTGACAGAGTATTTGAAACTCTTAATATATTCTGAGAATATTTTCAGTTACTTTAAGTTTATGTATTTTTAACATTGGGGTTGTGGTTATCATGGCCATTTATAACCATTTTTTCAGTATTTTTAATATTTAGAAAAGTTTTCTCAGAATATGCAACTTATTGCTTTTTTTAGCCTGTCCTTAAAGTTCTAGCTGCATTGCCTTTCTCAGCCATTTATTAGTGAACATTGAAAGTTACATACAGTGAACACACACACCTTAAGTAGAGGAAACATCATTTTAATATGAAGATCTAATGAAAAAAACTGTGAGCAGTTTCATTTTTTGTATGTGCATGAACTCATCTGGTGCAGCGTTATCATGAAAGAATCCAACAGCACTGAACTATAGGCATTCATCCTGCCATCCATGGTACATCACTGAATGAAAACAAAACTACCAGAAGAGAGTATGAGGGGACACATGAATATGACAGCTGTCTGTCAGTGTGCTAAGATTCCTTATTTAAATCCCATCACAAGACAAGGGGGTGTTGTTACCTGGGTGCTCCTGCTGTGACTCCCCTGCACAGGATGAAGTGATATTCCATTTTCCCCTTCACAGGATTTATTCATCCCTGTATTCTATACATAGTTCTGAAGTCTATATTCCTGTACTCAGAGCCCATCCTTTACATCATCTGGATATTTAAATGCAGAGAATAATGAAAGATCCAAGTTCAAAAGGGAATGGAAAAGTTTCAGCACCTTAAGAAGACATAGGAAAATTCTAACATTATTATATTGCAGAACTTAAGACTCATTCTTTCACTCTATCAAATAGCTGATGGTTACTGACAATTTCCTTCCTTGTCTCTTACACTGTCTTATCAAGATTATCAACTGGTATGGGACAATTCTGTATTCTGTCAATTATGTTTTAAATAAATGCTGATTGGCCAGTAGCCAGGCAGGAAGTAGAGGTGGGGCAATGAGAACAGGAGAATTCTGGGAAGGAGGAGCCTTCCTCCACAGTCCTGTCCAGACACCAAAGAAGCAGGATGTGACATGCCACATTGAAAAAGGTACTGAGTCATGTGGCTAATATAGATATGAATAATGGGTTAATAAAAGTTATAAGAATTAATTAGAAGCCTGAGCTAATGGGCCAATCAGTATATAACTTATGGAGACCTCTGTGTAATTTCTTTGGGGCTTTGGGAACTGAGCAGGACAGAAATGACAACAAGCAGGCCCTCATGTTACAATCAACTCCAAACCAGCAAAAAATATGTTTTTTTATTGATTTTATTGAGCTATGTATTTTTCTCCACTCCCCTCCCTTCCTCCATCCTCCCCTTCAGCCCTCTCCCATAGTCCTCATGCTCCCAATTTCCTCAGGAGATCTTGTCTTTTTCTACTTCCCATGTAGATTAGATCCATGTATGTCTCTCTTACAGTCCTCATTGTTGTCCAGGTTCTCTGGGATTGTGAATCATAGGCTGGATTTTTTTTTTTGCTTTAGGTCTAAAAAGCCACTTACGAGTGAGTATATATGATATTTGACTTTCTCGGTCTGGGTACCTCACTCAATATGATGCTTTCTAGACCCATCCATTTGCCTGCAAATTTCAAGATGTCATTATTTTTTTCTGCTGTGTAGTACTCCATTGTGTAAATGTATCATGTTTTCCTTATCCATTCTTCAGTCAAGGGACATTTATGTTGTTTCCAGGTTCTGACGATGATAAACAATGCTGCTATGAACATAGCTGAACACATGTCCTTGTGGTATGAATGAGCATCCTTTGGATATATACCCAAAAATGATATTGCTGGTCTTTGGGAATGTTGTTTCCTTATTTTCAGAGAAATCTCCACACTGATATTCAAAGGGGTTGAAGTATTAGGACACCCGCCAGCAATGCAGGAGTGTTCCTTTACCCCTCATCCTCTCCAGGATAAGTTGTCATCGATATTTTTGGTCTTGGTCATTCTTACAGGTGTAAGATGGAATCTCAGAGTTGTTTTGATTTAACAAAATATATTTAACACTAGAAAATATATTGCTTCTCTTGTCTCTAAATGTGTGTGCAGGGACATAAGCACCCATATACGCATATGCACATAAACCCCCAAAACATATACAACATTCACACATAAAGATAATTACATAAATCAATAAATAAAATTAGTTTCTTTTCTTCCAACTTGGTGATTGCATCAGTCACCATTCTGTTGCTAAGACCATGACCAAGACGATTTATAAAACAAAACGTTTATTTGGGTTTGAAGTTTAAAGAAAGAGCATATTGTGATAGGGAAACATGACAACAGGTAGCTGGAGGAAGAAACCAGGACATCTCATCTTCAGCGGTAACCACAAAGCAGAGAGGATGAACTATCAGCAGGACAAGGGCATAAACCCTCAAAACCTACTCCTAGTGATGTGCTTCTACCAGCAAGGCCACACTTTCTAAAGGTCCTGTAACCTTCCCAAATAGTGTGACCAGATGGGGACCAAGTGTTCAAACACCCGAGCATTTAGGGGATATTTTCATTCACATTACTATCATGGTAGTATTTGAAATGAGGAACTCAATTACCACCAAAGTCGCTTTTGAGCATCGAGATCAAGAAAGATACTCAAGTGAGTATCTTTAAATACTCACTTTTTAATATATAGCATAAATCCCATTTATGCTATAGAATGACTGCTGTTGCTGTTGTCTATGTAAACCTGCTTGGAGGTGGAGATTCAGCTTCCAAACCCACTCTGGTTACAGACATGGGCAGATTCAGTTCCTCACGACAGGGGCCATCTTCAAGGGGCTGCTGATGTCAGGTTCCTCCTAGCAAAGGATCCAATAGAAAGAGTGTGTGCACATGAGAAAGGGTGTGTACTAAAGATACAGCACACATTTCATAAGCCTACACTGGAAGTGAGTCCCTTCTGTTCTATTCTATTTATTACAAACGATTTACTAACTCTGGCACATCCCCAAGGGAAGGAAAACTCATCTCAACTAGAAAAGAAAGAGCACCAGAGATGTTTTCAGGACATATGTTTTACAGCTCTCTGGCATTTATTCCAAAGGTGAAGAGATCTGAAAACATCTAAATGCTCTTAGGAAGTATCTGGCAGACATGAAGAAGAGGAAGTGCCCATTACTGAAGTCTAGTCTTTATGTGTTAAGGAATAAAATCTTTTGCTAAAGGTGTTTTTGAGAAGTAGGAAGTAGTGTAAGAAGTGGCCATCTGAGAAAATAGCAGTGCTGACTACAGAGACTTCATAAAATGTGTTAAAAGCTACAAAATAAGTTTATAGTATACAGATAATTCTATGCAGCTCTACATGAGTATGATAGTAAATGGAAGAATGTTCTGATTTATAATGTCCTCAAAGAAACTGGTAACCTTCATTGAATTTCAAATAAATAAAATGGAAAAACAGAGAATTCGTGTTTTTCTCAAGATTGTGTGTGTGTGTGATATGTGTGAAGGAATCTGTGGAGGTCAGGAGATAGCATTGGAGACACTAGAGCCAGAGTTACTGATGATTGCATGATACATGGATGATGGGAAATGAACTAAAGTAAGGAAGAGCAACAAGGGCTTTAACTGCTGAGCCATCTCTCCAGCTAACAACAGAGAATTGAATTACCTTTAGTTCTCAATACCTCTTCTCTCTCTCTCTCTCTTTCTCTCTCTCTCTCTCTCTCTCTCTCTTCTCTCGGAACTGTATTAAAGTATTCCTCCAAGGCTGGATTCTCTGAATGTGGCTGGCCCGAAGTCTTTCTAAAAAGCCATTGACAATGACTCTGAGACTTGTTTCCTCTGCATATTCTGGATTTTTGGGGATCCAGTCTGATTAGATACTCACCTTCCTGGTCCTGGAGGGAGCGGGGAGGAACTTGAACTACCCACAGGGCAGTGAGGGGAGTGGGAGGGTGTTGGGAGGAGGGGCGAAAATGGAAACTTTTATATTTTAATAAACTTTAAAAAAAAGTATTCCTCCAAACATTTATTAACTGATAAACTTTACTTGATCTATATACTCACGATTTTAAAACCAGGAAAAATATCAATTTAAGAATTTTTTCTTCTCAAGTGAGACAATCATTTGAAAACTGAAAATGCATATCTGAACTTTGTAGTTCTCTGAGACCTTCCCATAACAATTGGTTGTGTGTGTCTTCCCTAGACAGGGCCTGCTTAGCTGCATGATCATTATACCTTTGTTTGGGGAGAGTGGATTACTTCCTAGCGTGGTATGAGAATCATGGCTTAGTCAGATGAGCCCTAGTGGTGTGTTGGAATATTAAGAAATATCACTGAAAGAATAGAGTTAACATTAATAATTGTCCAGAAAAACAAAGAGAGTTGATGTCAAAAAATACATTGACATCATCGGATTCAGTAATTGATCAAAAATGATGTAGAGGACAGATCAATTGTTCTGTTGTTGTCAGAAAGCTCACTGGTACAATTCAATGTCAAAGCTGTCAAGAACTTCCTTAGTAAACAAAGTCTTTATTTCTGAACAACAGCCTAGTTCATAATTAATGGTAAGAAAATACTTAGAAGACACACAAAATCAGAAGCACGACACAGTGCATGGAAGGAGAAGCCATTTGCCATTCATGCCCCCCACTTCCCAGAAGAGTTCAATTGCACAATCTGTTCTTGCCCAAATTAAAGAAAGCCTGTCACTTTATTCTTGGGCAGTACTTTGCATTGCTATTAATGAAAATTTGGGAAAGTGGTCCCTGAGCAATGAAATTTAAATGAACACACAAAGGAGGAAGGGTGTGTGTATGTGTGTGTGTGTGCGTGTGTGTGTGTGTATACAACAAATTAAACAAGTAGCCTAAATGTTGGACACATGTACAGCAACCATGTATTTGAAGATTTTTCATGCTGGAGAGAATTTTTATATATGTAAGCTTGTGGATTTTACTCAAATGACAGACGGAAGAGCCATCTCCATTGGAAAAGAGGTAGATGAGGATTCCACAAGGAGCTCAAACAGAACAATACCTCGGAGTATCAGGATCAGGCTTGCCGTAAATACCATTCCTTCTGTTACGTGTGCTGGAGAAACACTGGAGTAGCTCCACATCTGGAAGAATAAAGTGCAGGGAGAAGAACTACAGAAGCAGAAACCATGAGAGAATATGTAGACCCTATCAGATATGATTTAGTCTAATAAATTTAGAAATGATGCAGGGAGCATCTTAGAGGAGGGGACAGAAAGAATACCAAAGCCAAAGGATAAAGGAAGATGCAACAATTCATGGACCGTTTCACACACTAACTCACTGCAGCTGTGGTTTTCTGTACACAACCCGCTGGAGGCCCCACCCTTCCTCAAGAGACCATTGCAAATCAACCATTGTTGCAGAAGGCGTGCCATTTTCTTCAGTGGTGGAGCTACCACTAAGTTCCCTTTGTTACAGTAAATAGCCTCCCACCTGTGCTCAGGAAGGAATCTAGTTAGATGTAGTCACACACTAAAAGAAGACACAGGAGTAGGAGGGATACTTGGGGAGGAGAAGTCATCCAGTGCGAGTGAGAGGGGATGAGAGAACGGAGTGGGAGGGAACATGACTAAAATTCCTTCCACGAATGCATAAATCTGTCAACAAAATAGAAAAAAAGACAAGAGAGCCAAACTAACAAAAAGGTCTTGAGAAGTGAGAAGAGCTCGCCATGAGTGGATAAGCAGCTGAGATCTTCAGAAACCACACAGCAGGACTAGGAACCCCTCAGAACTTAGGACAACAGCATCAGCTATTTAATTTGGAAAGAAAGGATTGCAATAAACTAGAGGCCTAGGGGTCCACACACCCACTGCTGCCAGGAGGATTTACCCTAGCTTCTCTATCCTTTGTGCAACACTACAATGAAGAAGAGTAAAATCTAAGAACCATAGAAGACAGAGAAGACAAACACACCTCAGGATTTGACAAAGTTAGAGATGCATAACTGTGATGCCTATAAAATTCATGAGAGGAATGGTAAAGCCAACTTGGTTAATCTGAAAAAAAAATCAGTGTTCTGTCCTCACACTGGCAATATCCAGTCGCCAAGTGAGAGATAAGATGATATCATTTGCATAGCAACCAGACTGGATGGCTGCCACTAACAAATAAAACTAGGATTTCTTATAACCTTTGAATCTTAGATACAGTGGATAATTTGTTTAGTTTGAGTAAGCCTTACATCCCTTAAAAAGCTACACATTGTTTAATCTGAAATACAGAGATTGCTGGACATCCTAAACATCACATCAGATGTTTAAGATGTTGGCAACAGAGGCAGACTGCAGGTCACAGACCTTACTGTGCACACGTGTATAGAAATTCACCAGCTCTGCCTTTCAATGTTGATTTTAATACAATTCTAAATTTTCAAACTTTAAGGTTTTTAAAAAATAATAACAGCTAAAGAACAGTCATGTTAGCTGTTGAAATGTATTTTAACTCTTAAAATTGCATCTCAGAGGTTGGAGAGATGACTCAAGCAGCAAAACCACTTGCAAGCCAAGGACCCAAATTCAGTTACCAGGATCCACATTAAAAAGCCTGGAGTCATCAGCCTTGTAATCCCAGTGCTGGGATAGAAGAGAGGGGGAGCCGTAGATTTCACTGGTCAGTCAAGTAAGCCTAATTAAGAAGCTCTAAGCCAGTGAGAAGCCATGCCTCAAAGGCAGTGGGTGTTGTTTCTAAATTTGGCACTTGAGATTGCCCTTCAACCTCCACAAGCATGCACAAGTACTCATCACACACACACACACACACACACACACACACACACACACACACACGTGTATGCATTTGCACACACGCATTAAAATTTGCATCTTAGTTATAAAATATAATTTTGTAGCAACTGAGCGTTAAAGTTGTGTGAAAGACAACCATGTCCCCTAATTTGGTGCAGAAATGGCTCTCGGCATCTGGCTGGATTCTCTAGATCTCTATTTTCAACAGCCATGGATAATGAGTGGCCTGAGAGCCTGCTCCCCATCTGCTCAGCTCACAAAGGCTTTCAGGCTGAGTGAGACCCCAGGAAGCCAGTCTAGAGCTTGCATCATTACATGCATTCACTCTTTTCTCTTCCATATGGACTTGAAGAGCCCTCGGACCACTCTCCATAGAAATTCCCTACGGTGCATTCAGCACTGACCAAAGCACGGGAGGAGAAGCCAGCTGTAACCTGGAACAGACAGGAATGTGAATTTTCAAAGCTCCAAAAGAGAGGGCAGCTATTACCGACTGATGAGCTACGTTTCCCTGAAGGGTGCCGTGTTCTTGGGAGGTAGCCATTCCAGAATCTAAGAGACGAAGTTATAACGGAACAATGTATGCGGATGTATCAGAAGTCATTTAGCATTTTATAATTACTTTTAATTAACCATTTTATAATTACTTCCTCTGTGGGAATGCCTCTGGGCCTGATTTTGCAAACAATTATAGGCTTGGAATTTGCATACCAGTAATAAGCCTTAACGCAAACCCTATCAAGGCAGCTCTTTCGTGGGACTTCCTTGGCATATCGCTCCATCTCTACTCTACCCGAACATTATGCACTCTCCATCTTCTTCCAAGTTGAAAAGCAAAATAAAAGGAGAATACATCTCTTAAAAAAAAAAAGGAAAAAAGAAAACGCTTGAAACAAGTACAGATTCTTTTATTCTATAATCACTTTGGCGCTCAAAGGATAGCTATTTAATGAAACAAAAAAGACCAATGTGCTCTTCTTCCTGGCTTCAAGGTCTGATCCCAACTCCGCCCCTCCTTCCCCACTCACACTGAGCTTCCACCAATGTCACGGAAATGTCACCGCGCAGTAAGTGTCTGTGGTTAGAAGCAGCACGGTGCGCTCTTGCCACCTTCCGTAGCTGATGATGAATGCTACTGTATTATCAATTAGATCGTTGGTACTGCCTGAAATCAAAACAATACATTCTTAAATGTCAGGACAGAGAGGGACAGAATCACCGGAGAACTCACAAGGCAACCTTCTTCACAGAGAAAAGGGACAGGGCAAATGTCCTTCACTGCCTTGCTTCCACGTGGACTAGGCTGCAGGACTCACCGTCTGCGTGAAAGGACTAGCCAAAAGGTGGATAATTCTCTGCTAACACATTACAGTCCCTTGGAAGAGACTAATGAAATTATTAACAACGAAGGGACATTAATTGTTGTCTATTAGCCAAGCACGAACATGGCAAGCCTGAAGTAAAACCAGAGAGACAGATGCTTGGTGAAAGAGAGTCCAGCTTCCTTTGAAAGCTGCCTGCCCTACCCTTACTCCACTTCACCCCACTGGACTGGATCCAAGGGTGAACAGCAGGGGCCAAAATATACACAGTACCTGTGTTTTTATTTTATTCTCAATGCCATTTATCATACACTCACAACTTTATATTCTCATTACCAATTCCTTGCAGCAGAAGGCAAGAGGATAGCATGACTCTGGTTTTAACGTCAACAAAAGAAACTCCAGGGTCACAGACAGGTAGATAGTAGGATAAAGTGCCTTCTTCTTACATATGAGGACTAGGGTTGGATATGATGTTCTTCCTTAATCCTAATACACAAGAGACAGACATGGGGAATCTCAGAACTAGACTAGCCACATTGGCAAGTTCGGGGTTCAGCCGAATGACCCTACCTCAATGAATAAGGTAGAGAACAACCAAGGAAGTCAATAACACCAACTTCCAGACTACACACACACATGTACACACACGTGTGCACACACAAATATAAATTAATTTTAAAAGATATATCACTTTTATGAAACTTTGAAGGAACAAGGATTTGATTTTCCTCAAAGTTAATTTGAGTAGAAATACTACCTCTCTCTTTGATCTTCCTCTTTTGCCTATGAGGTGTGTTAATGGTTGTTGGTCTCAATACTTGCCCAAACTTTTACTAGAGAGCAATATTATTCTCACAGTGGTTGATGTCAACTCTTTAACACTTTCTTCTAAGGATCCACACTGCCCTAGATGATGGACAGGACACAGAGGTTCAGACTCCACAGTTCCCTCCGTTAGCCAAGATGAGAAAGTGACTCCGGTCTCCCAACCTGATCTGAAGTTAAGGGACAAAGGAGCTGAACTCCAAACAATTAAAAATATTAGGTTCCTAATTAAGGATAGAATCCACTTATGAGTGAGTATATACCATATTCCTCTTTTGGGGTCTGGCTTACCTCACTCAGTAAGGCGTTTTCTATTTCCATCCATTTGCATGCAAAATTCAAGATGTCATTGTTTTTTACCACTGAGTAAAACTCTAATGTGTATATGTTCCACACCTTCTTTAACCATTCTTTTATTGAGGGGCACCTAGGTTGTTTCCAGGTTCTGGCTATTACAAATAGTGCAGCTATGAACATAGTTGAACAAATGCTTTTGTAGTACTATTGGGTATCTCTTGGGTATATTCCCAAGAGTGGAATTGCTGGGTCCTGAGGGAGGTTGACTCCCAGTTTCCTGAGAAACCGCCACACTGATTTCCACAGTGGCTGCACAAGTTTGCATTCCCACCAACAATGGATGAGTGTTCCCCTCCCTCCACATCCTCTCCAGCATAAGCTATCATTGGTGTTTTTGAGTTTGGCTATTCTGACAGGTGTAAGATGGTATCTCAAAGTGGTTTTGATTTGCATTTCCCTGATCGTTAAGGAGTTTGAGCATGACCTTAAGTGTCTTTTGGCCATTCGAAGTTCATCTGTTGTGAATTCTCTGTTCAGATCAGCACCCCATTTTTTTAATTGGGTTAATTAGAGCCTTAGTGTCTAGTTTCTTGAGTTGTTTGTATATTTTAGAGATCAGACCTTTGTCTGATGAGGGGTTGGTGAAGATCTTCTCCCAGTCAGAAGGTAGCCTTTTTGTCTTACTGACAGCAGGAAGCCCTGACTGCTCTTGGGACTGGAGAGGGAGGAGGAGAGGGAGTTGGGGGAATGGGAGGGTATTGGGAGGAGGGGAAGAAGTGGAAATTTTTTATAAATAAATGAATAAATAAATAAAAAGAAATATTAGGCTTCTTGATTTTTACCCTATTTTAACTTTTGCTTGAATTGTAAATTCTTTGAGGCTTGTACTGATCTCTAACCCATTTAAAAAATTCATTGTTGGGAGCTAGGGAAATGACTAAGTAGTTAAGAGTATTTACTGCTCTTGTAAAGGATTCTAGCTCATTTTCCAGCACCTGCATGGAAACTCACAACCATCTGTAACGTCACTTGCAGGAGATCTGTTGCCCTCTTCCAGCCTCTGTGGCACCAGTCACCCACAAGGTTGACAGATATCCATGTAGGTGGAGACTTATCCATGTAAAACAAAAACAGCTAAGAAACATTCATTGCTTTTTTTCAAATAATTGCATTTGTTCTAGTTGGTAATGTGGTTATATTTTAATGAATAGTAGAATACAAAACAAAAATTCAAAAAAGGAGTAATACTGAAGATATGCATATAGCAAGCAAACCATAAATCCTTGTCAATTATGAAATACTAATAAATTTGTATATGGTATAACATGAAAGGAAATCCTTATAAAATTCTATCATAATTAGAAATAAACTTGCTAACTTTGAACTACAATCTCAATTTTACACACTATTGAAAAAGAATCATAAGATGAATGTTTGGGAAACAAATGGGCAAATGAGTTATCTAAAAATGGGGGAAAGTTCAGTAAACAACAAAGTAACCCATTTAGCTGATCTCTAGTAGCTTTAAGTTTTTTAAGAGACGGACTTTGAAAATCGATTTTTGTATCGGCATATTATCATGCATTGGGATGGCTTGCAGAGGACTTTGTGGATATGCACATTAAACCCGAACGCTATAAATCAGCAGGAACTTGAAAAGTAATGAATATGCAAAAAAGCAATGCAAATGCTAGAGGAATGAATGAAGTCTTTCTGTGCAAGCTTGAGTGGCTGCCGTGCTCTGCAGGATGGGACAGTCCTGTCCAAGGACATGAGTACTGAGTTTCCCAAGATGCAGGGAAGGAAGCCAAACTACCCCACAATTCACTTGTATTAAGCATAGGAAGCTCACTAAAATTAAGAGGTGTCTGTCTCTCTCATAGGACCAGAATAAAGGAATAGATGTAAAAATGCAGAGAGAGATTGGTGTTCTGCAAAAAATCCTGTTCTCAACCTTCTGTTCTGACTGACCTCCCATTTACCAGGATTTTCATCTAGATTTTATCCATTTCAAAACGGACAAATATTGCTAAAACATATGTAGGCTTTAAAATGTATAAAATAAAGGCAATGTATAATCATATCTTCTAGTTTCATTGTTGGGTTTTTGTTCAGATTTTTTTTCCCCCAAAACAGGGTTTCTCTGTGCAGAACTGACTGTCCTGGAACTAGCTCTGTAGAACATACTGACCTCGAACTCACAGATATCTACCTGCCTCTGTCTCCTGAGTGCTGGGATTAAAGGCATGCACTTGGCTATATACTCTAGAATTAATTGCTATATTTTTCTTATAAGTACTCAGCAAATTCTTTTTCTTTTCACAACACACACACAAGCACAAAACTGACTGCATTGTATATGATGTTTCATTTGTTGATGCTTTCCTAAATCACTTCTGAACTTGGTTACCAAATTCAGAATAAAAGCAACCATGTGGCTATCAAACTAAAACTTTGATTGTGAAATGTTAAATGTTATGTTTTTTTCTAATGCTGTGATGCTTTTAGCTATTCACTGTCAGTGGTCCAAGATGTCCCTTCTCTCAACAGGTTTACATTCTAACTGCCTGAACCATACATACTTTAGACTGTGTGGTGTTCTCCTCTCCATTCTCTTACCGTGGTAAAAACCTTCCAGCCAAATGGAATTTAAGGGAGGAAAGGGCTTGATTCGTCTTCTACTTCCAAGTCAGAGTCTATAATTAAGAATAGTCAGGGCAGAAACTCAAGGAGGAACCTGAAGGCAGGACTGCTCATTATTCCGTGTGGCATTGCCTCCAACCTAGGAACTCCTTCACAGCCAAGAAAATTCAGTAGGAAACTTAAAGGGTGCTTCCTGATAGGTTACTTGTTTAGCCTCTCTCTTTCTCTCTTTCTCTCTATCTCCCCTTCTCTCTTTCTTCCTCTCTATCTCTCCTTCTCTCTTTCTTCCTCTCTATCTCTCTCTACTCCTCCACCTCCTTTCCCCCTCTTTCAGTTTCTCTCAGCCCCACCACCCCCACTTGCTTCCTTGCTTATCCCTACTTTCTTATACAACCAGGACCACTTGCCTAGGGACAGTCCTGGCAACAATGGACAGGGTCTGAGTTCATCAATTAATAACGAAGTCAGTCTCCTACAGGCATGTCCATAGGTCAAGCTGATTGAGACAAGTCAAGTTTTTTCGCCCAGATGACTCTAAGTTACACTAATTCAAAAATCAAGACTAACCAGGGCACATGGCCAATAAGAATTGAGGTTGCAAGTAAGATTAAGGTCTAATGAAATCAATATAGAGATAAATGGATTGTGCTAAGTCAATCAAGAGGGTCTTTTGTAACCAAAAGAGTTCTTACAAGTGGAAGGGGGAAAAAGACAGAAAGTTAGCGATATTAAAAACACGAAGTAGACTAAGTTGTTACTAGTATTGAACGTGGAGAGGAAAGGCTACATACAAAGGAATGCAGGTGACCTCTAAAACATAGAGGCATGAGGACATAGACTCTGTCTCACAGCCTCCAGATTGAACACATCCCTGCTTATTTGAGCCTTATAAGAAGGACTGACATCTCCAGAGCTCAGAGAAATAAAGTCATGTTCCTGAAAGTCACTGAATACATGGCGGCTCTTTAAAAAAGCAAAGAGAATCATACACATGTTTGTATACACTCATAACCGTGGGGGTCATCTTTCCCTCTCAGCCTGTGCTTACCAAGGAAAGGGGTCAAGAGGTAATAGCAGTGACAGAAGGCTTTGTTAGAGCGCCCATAAGCACAAACATAGACTGTACTCCAGGAGATAGACTTCGGTGAACCAGGAGTGAGACTATGAGCAAAGAGGTCAAGACCATGATGGGGACACCCATGAAATAGTTTGTATGAGCTAATGGGAGTTCATCAACTCCATCTGAACAAGGAAGGAACAACAACAAAAACAAAAATCTAGTCCAAACTAGTCCCTCTGAATGTGGGAGACAGTTGTGTGGCTGGGGCAGACTTGGGGTCTGCTGGCAGTGGCTCCAGGATTTATCCTTACTGCTTGTACTGACTTTTAGGGAACCTATTCTCTTTGGATGGATAGCTTTCTTAGCCTAGATATAATAGGGAGGGCACTGGACCTTCCCCAAAGCAACATCCCTTACCCTCTCTAAGGAATGGATAGGAGTGGGTGGCATAGGTGAAGAAAATAGGAGGAGAGTAGGGAGAGGGAACTGGAATTGGTATGTAAAATGAAAAAAAGATAGTTTGCTTTCTTTTTTAAAAAAATAAGTGTGTGTGTGTGTGTGTGTGTGTGTGTGTGTGTGTGTACGATTGGGGAGCTTGGGAACAAACCCTAATTTGCATTAAGTGGTATGTTGCTATCATAAGGCTTAGTATGTGACAGAAGGGTCCTTTCAAAATGACTAGAGTACTTGGCTAGTTACCATGTGGGTCACCAAGTGAAGAGTATTTGCAGGTGAACTGTGTCAAGGGTCACCATTAAGATAAGTCAGGCAACCCAGGCCTAGAGACACCCTCCAGATGCTGGGGGAACGAGTCCTCTGTTTTACTGAGATTAGAGAGAGCTGCCAGGCTATGGTAGAGTGCAACCTCTAATCAGCAGGGCCTTCCAACACACATCCATTCTTTTGGATATTATTAGTATAAAAGTTGTTTTTCCCATTTCTGTGATAAATACCCTGGCAAAAGAAACTTAATGGAAGAAGGGTTTATCTTGGCTCACAGTTTCAGACTATAGTCCACCATGGTAGGAAAGTCCTGGTGGCAGCGTCTTGAGACAGCTGGTCTCATTGTACCCATAATCTAGCTGTATAGGGTAACGATGCTGGTGTTCGGTCTGATGAGTGTTCACTCAGCCTGCAGTGATCGAAAATCGCCTAGAAGGGAGTCTCATTGAGGAATTTTCTGCTTGGATTGGTCAGCAGACAGGGTTGTGAAGAGTTTTCTTAGCTAGATTAATTGAGAGGGAAGACCCACCATAACTGTGATTGGCATGGCCTTTCATGAACAGGTCTCTAGACTGCTTAAGACTAGACAAGGTGAGCTAGGCAGTAAACATGAATGCATTCTTTCTCTGTTCTTTGCCTGTGGATATGACTGGACTAGTTCTTGAAGTTGCTCCCACGGCTTTCCTTCATTGGGGTACCATTACCTAGAACAGTGAAATATAAATCCCTTCTCCCCTAAGTTGTTTTTATCAGTGTACTTTATCAGATCCAAAAAGGCTGGAACACCCACCTTGTTTTCTCTTTACTGAGGACCAGGCCTCAACTAATAGGGTGGTGCTATCACCATGATGATGGGTGTTCTCACCTTAGTCTTCCCTATCTAGACAATACTTGATAGCCATCCCTGGAGGCATGACTCTTAGCTGACTTTTATATACTGTCAAATTGACAATCAATATTACCATCACAATGTGCAAACTAACATTTTAACAGATTAAAATTTATTAAAGCAATCTGGAAATTGAATGCCAAAGAGCTAGAGGGTTAATAATACCAGGCTTACCTGTTCTGCTGTTTCCCATTGTTTCTCTCAGTGCAACTTGGCTCTACCATTGCAGTTCAGAACAGTCTTAGACATCAAGCAAACAAATAGGCTTGGATGTGTTCCAGTAAAATAGACTTAAAGAAAAAAAAAAGACTACAATTGACTGACCCTTAAACTAATCTCTCCTATTAATGAATGTTTAATTATTTCCAAGCACACAATTGGCTTTGGTAATTTCCTAATTTATTTGTGGCAAGCAAACTAAAACACCATGAGCTGACATTTCCCACTGTGATATCTTTTCTTACACATTTCAATCCTAAAACTTGGTTATCAAAATCAGAATGCAGAGAAAGCAACTATTTATCTTGCTCTCAAATGAAAAGTCTGGATATGAAATGCTAACTACTGAGATTTTCTCACTAAGGCAAAATATCTTTCTTAAAGGAATGGGGAAATGCAAAAATAATGCATTTCTGAGCCTTAAGAGAAGACAATAGAATGTAGCCCTAACCTATAGAGATGCTTTCTTCAAAGTGACTGCTTCATATTGTGACATATACTTGGAGTATATTGTGATATATACTCCACATATTTCCCCTCGGTTGAGAAAGGACTTCATGACAGAAACTAAATAGTGAAGAGAAATCTACGTTTGACCTTTTTGATCTATATAAACTTAGCTGCTGTCTTTCGTGAGTATTTTCAGGATCTATGAGGCCAAATGAAAAGGAGAATGATAACTCTAAATTAACCACAGAAATGAGGATAAGCTAAAATTTAGTGTGTGGAGGAGAAAATGTTGACATATATATAAAGACATGGAAACCAAACAAACAATCCTCTGATTACACTTCCCCCGTTACTCACAGCAAGTGAAGAAGTACTAATGAGTGTGTTTAACAAACACATCTCTCCCTCTTCCCAAAGTAGAGCTGATGTCACAGAGACCTGCAGATGCTCATCCCATGACTAAAGGATTGACCCAAACTGGAGAGGAGATGCAGGTGGCAGAAAAATCAGAGCATATTGTCCACATCTGTGATGTCCCCATGGTGAGGGCATTGGACTTGCTGTGGGCTTCACACCCATGTCCTTCCTCCTGGCTCTTACAAATTCATTCTGCCGCATTCATTAAGAGTCCCCTTATTCTTAACCCCAATCAAATAGCAGTGTTTGGGCTAGAACGATACATCTGTAAGTAAAGTGATTGCTTTGTATGCACTTGGGTTTGGATTTGACACCTAATCTCCAAAACCCATGCAAAAAGCTCAACAAGGTGGTACATGCTTCTAACCTCTGTACTGGAAGCACAGATGAGTCCTGAATGGTTTTACCTTCTTGGCAAATTCCAGGCATCTGAAAGACACTATCTCACAAAACAACAACAATAATAATGACAATAAGTAGCTGGTACTAAAAAGTGACACCTGAGGTTCTGAACTCCCCAAGCATGCACATACATGTGAATAAACACACACACACACACACACACACACACACGCTAGTACACATCATAGTAACACAAATCACAGTACTTTGGGTAAAGAAATACTAATCTTTTCTTTCTACATTATTTTTCAAATGTTGTCTAAAACACTAATAGCTAAGTTGAGAAAAGCAAAATGAAACCCAAGTTCCTTCTGGAACTCTTGGATATGAAATCAGGTTAGTGCAGAAACTCATCAAATCAGTGCTCATGTTTATGGTTGTGTCACTAAAGTCCCTGGTTTTTTTGTTTCTGTTTTTGTTTTCTTCTGGAGCTGTCAAGATGTTGCAGTCAGTAGAATGATTACCTTGTAAATGTGAGGACCTGAGTTCCATCTTCAGAACCCAAATTAAAAAGGTAGGTGTGACAGCAAAGGTTTGTAATCCCAGAGTTGGGGAGATGAAGATGGGAGGATTTTTGGTTCTTGCTGGTCAGTCAGGCTAGCCCATGTGGCAAGCTAAAGGCCAACAGGAGACATGTGTCAAAAAAAGTTGACAATTTCTGGGGAACAGTACCCAAAGTTGTATCTTGGCTACCTTGCACACATGAATCAGAATACAAGCAAACAGAGGGGGCGGTACAACCTTTTAGGAGTTAAGGAGATGATCCAGTCAAATTTATATGCAGAGCACTGGGTGTGGAGAAGGAGGTTATTGCCGTCTTTTAGTTCCAGGAGATTTCTAAATTTGCATAGAAACGTGTGTATACACAGGTGTACGCACATGTCCAGCTACACAAATATATAACTCACCACCTGCCTGACTGTCACTGTGTTCTTCCCCTTTCTATCCTAGAGCTGGCAGGCACCGGCGTTTTTGGGTATAATGACCGGTTGTCATTTTTAGAAGCAAAAAGATACAACGAACTCCCTAAGACCTTTAATCCAGCCCTGTTTCTTGGGATAGACCAGAATCAGTGTTGCATCATATGTAAGTTCTTACTCCATCCCTCATCTCTTTCGAGTAACAACAATTCTGCTGTTCTTTGGAAATATATTCTAAAATTATTAATATTTTAACACGTGTACATGTGTATGGGTGTGATACGTATGATGTGTGTGCATGTATGGTGAGCAGGGGGCATCCTAGGGAGTTGGCCCTTAATTTCCACCTTTTTGGAGTCAGGGCCCCTTTGCTGTTATGTATGCCAAGCCTATTAGTGCCCTGTGATCTCTTGACTCTGGCTCCTCTTTTGATTATTGTTTGTGTTTGTGTGTGTGTGTGTGTGTGTGTGTGTGTGTGTGTGTGTGTGTGTGTGTTTTGAGACAGCGTTTCTCTTTGTAGCCCTGAAGACCAGACTGACCTTGAATTTAAAGAGATCCACCTGCCTCTGCCTTCTGAGTGCTGGGCTTAAAGGTGTCTGTCATGTTTTGATTATTTGAGCTAGCCTTAATAAAAGTGGGAGAGGCAAGAAGAAAAGAAATACAGAACACCTGGGGAAATATTAACTACTTTTTAGTATGTTGCTCTTTGGAATGTATAGATCTTCTGTGATTTAGATCTCTCTCTTTATAGTTTAAATATATGTTCATATTTTCATTGGCTTATTTGACAGTTGGAAGGTGTATATATTTATGGTATAGAGCATGAGGTTTTGTCTGCGTGTGTGTTGTGCAGTTATTGGAGTCCCCTTTTTGCCACAGAAGCCAGCTTTCTTACAGCTGCTTGGAAGCAGACTCACTATGGGAAAGTCATAGGTATGGCCTGAAGGGAAGCCCACTAAACTCATCCTATATATGTTGTGAGCCATGCCCAAATCAAGGCACTCACATGCACACAGATTGGGCAGTAGCTTCTGTGTTGAGCAGAAATTACACAGCTTAGCAAGGCTTTATCGGCAGGTTTATATAGCCTGGAAAAGCTGTGAGATACAAATATGAGCCCTAAATCACATTCAAAATGAGAAGGTCACTTACAGAACATCTAAGTTAAAGTCAAGTTGTAGAACATAAAAATGAGAGTATTTACATCAAAGGAATTTCACCCACTGTTTCAGTGTCTATTTCCTAATTTAAATTCTCATCCATTTTATAAAGTTTTAACTTCTTTTCAAAGTTTAAAATTTTTAACTTTTATTCATTTGTATGGAGAACTGAATATGTATGGCCCCCATAGACTCACGTGTTTGAATACTTGGCCCATAGGGAGCAGCGCTATTAGGTGTACCCTTGTTGAAGTAGGTGTTTGAGGAAGTGTGTCACTGTGGGGACAGGCTTTGAGGTCTCATTTTTCAAGCCACACCCAGTGTGGAACACAGTCTCCTGCTGCCTGTGGATCAAGTTACAGGACTCCCAGCTGCTTCTCCAGCACCATGTCAGCCTGCATGCCAACATACTTCCCTTCATGGTGTTAATGGAATGAACCCCTTAACTGTAAGACAACCCCAATTAAATGTTTTCTTTCGTAAGAGTTCCCATGGTTATGGTGTCTCTTCACAGCAATAGATAGCCCAACTTAGACATTTTATTTATTTTTTGTTTTATTACATCCTCTAGAAATTGTAGGATGCTATTGGACTAAAATAAATAGATATCAGTCATATCTATCATTTTAAGAAGTCTATGAATGGATTAGTATGATGGTGAATTCCATATTGATATTTCTCAAAGCAACCTTCTTTCTTTGAAAAGAAAATCAATTTTATTTGTGATTGACTACATAGTTACTCCTCATGTAACAAGATGTTATTTTAACACTAAACACGGTCTTAATTTCAACTAATATATATTAAATAAAATAATTTTATTTATTCTTTGAAAATTTCACAGATGAATATAGTGTATTTCTGCCCTATGTACATACACCCAGTCTATAAATTCCCAATGGCACCCACAACACATCTTCCTCCCAAAGTCTTGATTTTTTTTCTTTTAATGTAACACTCTAGAGCTCCCCATATGTACACAGGTGTGAGGAGGTCATCCACTCAAGAAGAATCAATCTACCAGTGTCTTCACTCCCAAAAAAAAAGTCTCAGTCCCTTTCCAAATAACCATTAATCCCCAATAATTCCTCAGTTAGGGTGAGACTTTGAATGCCACCCTGCTATTCACACTGGAATTTTAACTTGTTTTATGCTGTCCAAATCTTGCGATGGTAACCATATCTGCCATAAGTTTCTGTATAGAATAGCTAGGGCAAGTCCAGAAAACAGCCATTCCCAGCTCTCCTCCTCATCCTCCAGCTCTCACCTTGTTTCCACTCCCTGTTCTTGAACATTTCCTGGACTTTAGTGATGGGTAGAAGGTCAATAGGGATGTCTCGTCTGTGGCAGAGAACTCTGTAGCACAAATTCTAATTGGTCTTAATAATAAAAATCTGGAGTCAGATGTCGGGGGTGGGGGTGAAAGCTGGAAGATCAGAGAAGCAGAGCAGTCAGTCACCAGTTCTTACCTCTATGAAATCTTCAGACCGAATGGGGTATCCTATCTCTACAAGACCTCAGACTGAATCCTGAGTTCCTGTCTCCTCTCACCTTATATTTCTCTCTCAGCCCAGTCATATCACATATCACTTTCTGTCTGCATCTGTCTCTGTCTCTCAACTGCTGGGATTAAAGGTATGTGCCACCACTACCTGGCTTCTATAGCTAACTACTGTGGCTAGCTCTGCACTCTGATCTTCAGTCAAGTTTCATTTGTCAAAGCACCAACAAAACATCACCACAATTCAGTCTCTTATTTTCAGTACTTTGAACAGTTCTGAGTGTCTGCATTCACCACTGCCCACTACTGTAGAAGCCTCTCTGACCAAGGTTGAGAACACCATAAATATTCTTGTACAAACATAAAATGTTTTGGTCTGATTCTTAATAAGTTATGCATGTTTATTTCTGGTGTTTAAGATGGTCTCTGCACTGAAAAATCTTCTTTTAACAAGTCATAAATAACTGTCCTTGCTGTTTGCTTTCATGACTTCTTTAAAATTCCTGAAGGTATGTTGATTTGTAAGTTTTGTTCTCTCTCCTGTACAACTCCCAGGGTCTAATAATATTTATTGTAGCATCTATTTCTACTGCATTCTGACCAATATCATCAATTACTTCTAAATATCTTGGTTTCATGCTTCTCAGCACCAATTTTTCTTTTCAGTTCTCTTTGTGTGTATTTGAATGGTGTTATTGATTTTTAATTTTTCTTGAAACACACTTTTTTCACTGTCTCCTATCTCTTGTGCCATGTTCTTTCAAGCCATTGCCTTTTTAACTCAGGTCATTTTTTGATGTGGCCTCTACTTATTTTTAAGTGTGCTTTTCTTGTCTTTTATTCTCCCATCCAGCAACATCTGGAAATGTTGTCTGACAGTTTTCCGAAGGTGTTCTACTTCACTCTTGCTTGTGTTTGCATTTTTAAAAAGATCTGCTGTCTTGTCATATGCCCAGAGGACTCGACATCATCCCGCATATGTTCACCCTTGTTCATTGCTGCTCTATTTACAATAGCTAAGAAACAGAAGCAGCCTAGATATCCTACAAACAATGAATGGATAATTAAAATGTGGCACAAATACACTATGGAATATTATTCAGCAGTAAAAGCAAATGAAGTCATGAACGTTGCAGGCAAATGAATGTAACTAGAAGAGATCATATTGAATAAGGTGACCCAGATTCAAAATGATAAGCATTGAATGCTCTCTTTCACTGGAGGCTCCTAGTTCCAAATCTTCAAATATGAGTACATATCCTGCAGTAATACAGAACCCATAAAAGTAAGACAGGACCACCATTGACAGGATAGGGAGGTTTAAGAACAATAGACCGGGAATAGTTGGATGCAGGTGGTGTGATGGGGGTATGTGAAAATTGAGAACTAAAAAGTAGGTAATACAGAAGATAGGAGGAAAGCAAAGGATAATAGAAATATATAATTGATTTGATAGGGGAAACTGGGAGTGGTCTTTTTAGAGAAGGGGGAAGGAAGATAATACAGGAGGAATGAAGTGGGTAAAATGACAATGTGGATGACTAGAAAAACCAAAAGAAACTGTATTATTAACTATATAAAAAAAGTTAATGCATACAGTTCAGTGTTTAAATACATATGTGTCATTTTAATGAACTTTTCTCTTCTGGGTTGATGATACTTCCTCCAATAGCCAAAGACCACCTAACAAAAATCCCAATACCAGACTTGAGAAATTCTCTTTTGAATTGTTGGTCAAGGCTGTCTAAGAGATTCCCCAAACATACAGCCTATTGCTGTTACTCTTGGTGAAAGGTAAGCCCCTATTGCTGAATAATACATATGCTTCAGAAACTGTCCTTTTCCCTGAGTCGGAGCTGACCTGGGTGACTTCTCCCTGAGGGCTAGTTTTTTGGTACCAGGAGGCACCATGCAAGCTTCCAAAATAAGAGAGGCAACAAACAATACCACCAAGATATGACATCTATGAGCTCTACAATTGACAAGCATGACAAAATAACCCTAATGGTACAGTAGTGGCACACATAACTTGATAATAACCAAAAGCTCTCTAATTGTACTTAAAACATACTCAACAAGAGTAAAACCATGCCTGAATCTGTAAATCTAATGAACTAATCAATCCTAGTGAAATCATGGCTATTGGAGGAAAACCTCACTACTTTACTAAAACAACATAATCTCTGGCAACAATTTATAAATATTTGTCCTTATGCCCACAGATAAGGATAGCCTTCAGCCCGCATCAAGGGAATGTCTCTTTACAAAATAACAGAGACACTGTTATAGCAAACCACTACCAATCTGTGGAGTTGTGTAGTTCAGTTCCAAGGGGTATAGCTACAAAACATTCCCACACCTAAGTCTTGAGGAACACTGTGGAAAAGGAGGAAGAAAGATTATAAGAGTCAGAGGACCAGGGTCTTTGCTATGAGATTGTGTCTCCTAGTAACAGTGGAAACTACACCTGTAAAGTCTCACCAACATGACTGCCCAACTGTGAGCTTAACAAGGAACACACCAATGAACACCCAACAGTGAATGTAGAAAAGCCCATAAGACCAAAAACTCCTCTCCTATTTCTATGCTCATGTAATTTGAGTATTTACCTTTGCTGTCATGGCACAACCTTATCCTTTTAACATTACCTAACTTTAAGATTGTATGAATGGCTAAATTATTAAATAACATTTATAATACAGTTCTATGGTTGGGCTACTTTCAAAGTTCTTCATGTCATCTTCCATTTCTAGAGCTCTCCATAAGGACACTTGACCTTGTAAAAAGAAAAAAGCATGTACAAAAGGCAGGCTGACATATAACTTAGGGGAATAAAAGCCAGAATAATTTCTTTATAAGATAGAAATACCATAAAAATAGTATATGGAGTATTATTAAGACATTAGAATGTTTAAAGCTGAGGAAAATCAATTTAGGCAGAAACGAAAATATCAAGAGTACTTCTGGGCATTGACACAATCACAAGTAAATAAGTTGTGATAGCATTCAGTTGAAATAATTGGATGCCTTTAGACCTCAATTAATGTGAATTGTAGAACAGTGAGCTAGCATTATTGGTAAATCATGTTTTCTATTAAGATAACAGGTGTATTTCTTGACTGAAATGTAATTTATTTATTATTGTGAGATTATCATAAGTTATTGATGAACTTATCAAAGGGTTAAATATATATATATATATATATATATATATATATATATATATATATATATATATATATATATAGTGAATACCAAAGCATGGATAGGACTCCAAAGAGATATGCACAGGCAAAAGATGCCAATGTTATTTCATTTGTTCCAAACAATGGAGTAACATGGACATCAAATTTCTTTAACAAGAACTTTTGGGGTCTAAGAAATTTGCTCATAGTATTAACAGACATGACCATTTTGACAGTCAATCTTGATAGTCAACTTGAATAGATTTAGCATCTTTATGGAAACACTTCTGGGTGTTTCTACAATGGATTAACTGATATGGGAAAAGACCCACACTGAATGTGGGAGGCACCATCCCATGCTTTGGGATCCTATGTTGAATAAAAGAATAGAGGGAGTAGAGTGTCATCTGTCATCTGTTCCCTTCTTGACTGTAGATGCAATGTAACCAACTGCATACTTCTCCTGCTTCCATGACTGCCTCCCACCCATTTGATGGACTCTACCTTCCACTATAAGCAAAACCAGATCATTCTTTAAGTTGCTATTACCGATTATTATGGTGCTGCAAAACCAGAAATAACTAATATAACTGTCCTTGTCAAATATGACAGACAACGCATTAATGTCAGAAGAGGATGACACAGTGAGAATGAGACTGAGCTAAGGGCAGAAAGGAGTCATGGTCCTTAAGATGGGGAGTTAAGCACATGGACATACACTGAAGAAGGGTAACTCTTCTTAGCTGGCAAAAATGATGTCAACCAAGGTCCTGGTTTTCCATGTACAACACTGGAGAATTCTTCTTTGAGAACATAGTTATCACATCTCTGTGCTGACATGCAGCTCTTGGATTTACAGATAGAGCAGTCTATGACTTGCCACAGAGATCCCAATCAGTTTCTTTCTTAGTCTGAAATCTGAAAAGAAAGTGACTGATGAGCAATCTGAACAGACATTGAGCAAAAGCAGCTGCAATCAAATTATACACCAAAACAAACTAAAAAAAAATTATCTGAGAGAAAAATATTGAGATTAAAAGAATCTCTTTGTGTACTTGGAAGTGGAAACATATTCTGTGTGAACAAAGGTCTATTACCCCAGACAGTATTTCCATGATTGACCAAAGAAACAGTTCCACCCAAGTTTAGGTTTAACCTAGTGAATCAATCAATTGTCACCCACAATACTGCAGAATACTTCCGGATGGCTCTATCATTGAGGAAAATCCTCTCTAGCCCCAATAACTGTTAACTACCTGTAAATTCTTAGAGTGGACCACTAATGATCTCCATCTTGTTTGAGTCTCTTAATGGTAATTACAGTCACTGAAAGATCAAAAGGAAAGAGTTTGTGTCATGCTTGGAGTCATCCCTTCACAATGTACTTATCTACACGTATACAAAGACCTTGCCCCAGACAAAATGTAAGGGATACACTTAACCAGGGCTATAAACCATCAGTGGTGCATCATGGTTCTGTAACTCACAGCTGGACTCCTGTGAGGAGAAGCCAGGATACAGGCTCTGACCCTAACAACTCTAGCAACAGCAAGAACACTCACATGGGCATTTGTATGCACTAACACAGTGATTCACACATATTAAAATTAGCTGCAGACTTGGATTCAGGTGGAAATTAAAATACACAGAAGCCGAGAAATTTTTAAAACACAACCTTCTGTTCTATCAAAGTTATTATTGAAAATGTCAAAAATGGATTTTCAACATCATGACAGGCACATTGTTTCTTGAGCAAATGATGCCAGAAGGATAAATTCTCCATTTTACCTGCCTCAGCTTTTATTATTGTATGTTACCCAACCACCTTGTTCATCGTTGCCTTTGTAAAGCAGCTCTCAACCCTGCCTTACTTTTGTCTCCTACAAAATAGGACCCTAAATGCAGAGCACTTGCCCTCCTCATCCACCTTCCTGCATTAAGAAAAGCATCTTAAACTTCAACGTTTTCTTCTGTTATCAAATAAAGAAGAGAGATGTTGGCCAGAAATACATTTTTTATCTAAGAAACAATGTTTGACTGCTCTTCAGGGAAAAAAGTAAATACTGACTCTTAAAGATGAGTCAGGGAATAACCTTTGTTACCTTGTCCCTCTAGAACTGTGCAGTTGGATTTAATGTGCACACCCAATCATGTTTTTAAAACTGGGTCAATAGGAGCCAAAGGTCAAAGAAAAGTCACACATCTAGTGTGAGTTGTAAACATTGTATCAGTCTGCATCATTGGTTTTCTTTACACATTAAGTTATGCTTTGTGACCTGACAATATGTGTACAGAACACTCTAGTAATATAGAAAAACTGACTCATACTGTATTCCCTTTCATGGAATCTGATGCCTGAGAAACTTAAAAATTCCAGACATAGTCAATGAATTATTTATAGAATGAATCATGTCATGTGTAGGCTCATGTATACACACACACAATACGCATGTGTGCACACACATGCACACAGACCAGTCTCTTTAAGTGACTATATACATAATTATATTTGTAACAATAACTATTATTTTGGCTAGCATAATTAGCTATATCAGTGGTCAATAGGTTTAAGTTATAGACCCTTCCTCAGTGAATTAGGTAGAAAAAAACCCTGAGGATGAATCTTGAAATCAACTGAGGATGATTCTTGAAATCAACCTTGGACCTTCACATGTATACACACCAATACATATGTGACCCAACACAAGGTGGGGTACAATTCTGTATTCTGTCAATTATGGTTTAAATAAATGCTGATTGGCCAGTAGCCAGGCAGGAAGTAAAGGTGGGACAACCAGACAGGAAGTAGAGGTTGAGCAATGAGAACAGGAGTATTCTGGGAGGAAGGAAGCTTCTTCCACAGTCCTGTCCACACACTGAAGAAGCAGGATGTGACCTGCCCCACTGATAAAGGTACTGAGCCATGTGGCTAACATATACTAGAATAATGGGATAATATAAGTTGTAGAAGTTAATGAGAAGCCTGAGCTAATGGGCTAATCAGTTTATCATTAATATAGACCTCTGTGTAATTTCTTTGAGTCTTATCGACTATGGAAACTGGGCAGGACAGAAACCCCAACAAACAGGCCCTCATGCTACAAACATATATACAGAATCATGTTTATGTATGATCATGCATGTGACACATATTAGCACTGGAAAAAGAAAAAAATACATAGTATTGTAAAATGAGTGTGACATACTTTCTCCCTATAACATGTAGTTACAGTTGAAATTTCAACACTACATTAGAATATAGTATGCCTTAAATTTTGTAATGGAAAGAACCTATATTAATTCTATAAAGAGTTAAGGTATTATCTACATAGGCACTGGGTTTTGGGCAAGGGGAACTATGCAAAGGCCTTTAGTCTGGCCTCAGATTCCATGGAGTGAAGTGTAAACATCACATGAACAAGAATCTTGTCACACAGTTGCTAACCAATACACTTTTTTAAATCAAGAGTACCTACAAAACATATACACAGATAACCACATAAGCAAAGCAATGTGCACAACCACAAGGTAGCAGCACCAGAAGACAGTGCTCATATTACCATAATCTCTTTTTGTTGCAAGGAGGCCACTTGTTCATCCCAGCTGCCCAAAACCAAAATAACCACACAGAAACTATATTAATTAAATCACTGTTTGGCCTATTAGCTCTAGCTTCTTACTAGGTAACTCTTATATTAATTTAACCTATTTCTCTTAATCTATATATCACCAAGAGGTTGTGACTTACCAGCAAAGTTTAAGCACATCTATTTCCAGCAGCAGTTCCATTGCATCTTCCTGACTTCACCTTCCTCCTCCTATGCTGTAGGTCAAGCCAATTCTTTAACCAATAAAAGTAACACATAGACAGAAAGACTTTCCACACCATCTTTTTCTCCTCCTGTGCTGACCAACACATTCCACACTCCAACCCTGGCTCAGGCCAGGATTCAGCATGACAATAATCACCAGTCAGATGATTCTCTATCACCAGATGATTTTCCGCCAACACAGAGCATGTATCTCTGGTTTCTGCTTTCATGTGCTGTTGAGATCTGGGATTGCTTAGTACCTTTGGCATTTCAGTTTGGAATGACTACTAAAGGTGTTCCCAATTGGACCTAGTGAGGTGGCCCAGAGAATAATGGTACTTGCTGTAAAGCCTTATGAGCTAAGTTTGATCTCAGAGACCTACATAGTGGAAGAAGAAAACTGAGTCCAAACCTTGTCCACTGGCCTCCAAACATACATCATGAAATGTCTAGACACACACACAAGTGTGCACATGCACGTGCGCACATGCACACACACATACACAAACACAACACACAACAGTGTTTAAAACAGTAATAAAATTCTTCAAGTATAGGGCTTTGCTATAACATCTTAAAAATAGTACATCTTATTTATTTGTGCGTGTGTCTGTGTGTGTTTGTGTGTGTGTGTGTGTGTGAGAGAGAGAGAGAATGTGTGTGTGTGTGTGTGTGTGTGTGTGTGTGTGTGTGTGTGTGTGAGAGCATGCCTGTGAAGGTCAGAGGACAACTTGTGGGAATTTGTTCTCTCCTTCCACCATATAGGCCCCAAAGATGGAACTCGAATTTACAAGTTTGGAAGCAAATACCTTCACCAGCTGAGACATCTCATTGGTCCTAAGACATCTCTTTAAATGATTGTTGTAATAATAAATCATTCTCAAACTATTATACCTACCTTTTGAAAATGTCTGTTTTGGTGACTTTCATCAAATTTATAAAATCATATTATCAGTATCATTATCTGATTTTAGACCACTTATTCAACCCTCAGGGAAATTCTGTACTCCTTGGTATTCATGACACATTAGCCCTCAGATTTTAGCAATGAGAAACCCACTTTCTGTTTTGTGCTTGAATTGGCACTATTCCCCCAAAGGTTCATGTGTTGAAATCCTGATCTCCCAATGCAACAGTGTTTACAAAAGAGATTTGAAAGAATTGAGACAGGATGGAAACCTCCTAGTTTGTGTCTTCATTCATCAGTTCTTGCAGAGTAGGAAATTTGTGCCTTTTCTTTATTAATACTAATTATGTCATGAACATTACATCAGCTCTCTCTCTCTCTCTCTCTCTCTCTCTCTCTCTCTGTGTGTGTGTGTGTGTGTGTGAGAGAGAGAGAGAGAGAGAGAGAGAGAGAGAGAGAGAGAACACTCAAAGGGTAGCTTTCAGATATCTGTTCTTATCTACCACATCACTGAAGCACGACCTCTTTCTCTCTCTCTCTCTCTCTCTCTCTCTCTCTCTCTCTCTCTCTCTCTCTCTCTCTCTCCGGTTTTGTGAGATAGTGTTCCTCTGTGTAACAACAACCTTGGCTGTTCTGAAACTCACTTTGCAGAGCATGCTAGCCTCAGACTTACAGAAATCTTACTGCCTCTGCTTCCTGAATTCTGGGATTAAAGATGTGTGCTAAGCTGGGCTAGCAGGGTCTTTCTTGATACTTCTGATGAGTTGTATACTCCAAGGCTCTCTGGCCTGCAAGCTCCCATGTGACTCTTCTGTCTCCGTGCCTTTATTGCTATAGAAATGCTGGGAACACACGTGTGTGACAGCACATCTCAAGGTTTTTTTTGTTATTTTTTTTTTTGCAGGGGATGGGTATTAGAGCATTGCACTGGGGTCGTCAGGGTTGAACGCCTAGCACTTTCCCTGGCTGCGTCATCTCTCTGACTATGTTCTCCCTTTTTGAAGAACTGCTGAGCAGTTTGCCAAAGTGGCTGCAGCAGTTGAACAAATTGATGAATGAGCTTTCCAATCTCCATATCTTTGCCAGTGTTTGTAATTGTACATGCTTTTATTCTCCTCACCCCAATGATGTAGTGTCTCATTGTGGTTTTGATCAGCATTTCTCTAAAGAACAATGGTGGTGATGTCTTTCAGCAGGGGTAGTCTTATTACCCACTTGTGTATTGTCTCTGCATGGCGCGTCTAACTAAATCCTTTGCCCCATTTGAATCTTTTCCTTTTGTTAGTTCAAGCAGTCCTTCAGAGGTCCAAGATCCTTGTCAGATGTGTAGCTTGCAAACACTTCCATTGTGTAGGTTATCTGTCACTTTTAAGATGATATTCTTTGAATCTTAAACTTTTAAAACATTTTGGAGAAGTTCCAATGACATTGTTTTCCTAATATAATTATAACTATTATGTTGAAAAGTTCAGTCTTAAGGATGTGTTTTTCCTGTTGCTTAATAGGGCCTCAAGTATTCCTAGCTGGACTAGGAAGTCTTCAACTTGTTATACAGCTGATGATTTTGTTGAACTTTTAATTATTTTAAATTTACCTCTCGGTTTGCTGGGAATTCAGGTGTGTGCCACCATGCCCAGTTAATACAATGTTGGAGATCAAATCCAGAGGCTTGTGCATGCGTGGCAAAAGAGATTTATGCTTGTACTCTTTTATATAGTTCTATAAACTTTATTCCCCACCAGAACACCTGTAACTCAGGCTGGTCTTGAACTCCCTATGTAGGCAAAGATGACTTTGTTATATCACACAAGCTGGGAGTAGAGGAGTGGATCCCAAACTGGCCAACTCATTTGCCCTTTCTTTATTTTAACAGCAGGCTCTTTATTACTGTGTAGACCAAACTGGCTTCAATTTGGCCCTGTATGGAGAATGACATTGAAGCTCTGATTCTCACGCCTCCACCTCCTAAGCTCCTGGACCACATGAATGTACCACCATGCTTTTTATGTGGTGGTAGGCATTGAACCCAAGGTCATGAGCAGTCCAGGCAAGCACTGTGCTAATGGATTCACATACTCAGCCCCTTTCTTCCTTTACATGTCCCTCCAACTCCTTTCCTCTATTTTGTGTCCTCTTTAAATGAAGCCAAATCCTGAATTTTTGAAAGGGAGGAATTCCTAAGAAACAAAATCAAAGATACCAAAGAGCAAAGACATAGACAGCCATAATCAGAGGAGGAATTCAAGTCTCACCAATGTATATCACTCTCTGTAACTCAAGGTCAGTACCAGCTTCATGGTCTCAGGTCGTATGAAGTTATAGAGCACCCAGTACCAAAAAATTCCCATATTTGCTTTAATATTTTGTTATTTTTTTTAACAAGACACCTTACATTTTCATTTCACACTGAATCCTACAAACTGCAGAGTCATTTTTGTAGAGAGTCTCCCACTGGCTGCACGGCAAAGTTTCTGAATTCATTATAAACCAGGGACTGCTCTTCTGTCTCCTGTTCTTAATGGCACTGTTTATAGCTATTGTCCTTCCCCATTCCTCCAGTGAATACTGAGTCTGTGACAGGGAAGATAGCTGATCCTTTTAATTCACTGTTCTCCTGAACAAAGAGAGATACCTCCAGACCAGATAAGAAGAATGCCAGCCATCACTCCCACAGCCTGAACTTAGACCTCACTTCTCTGCCTCGTACCTTGGGGAGAGAATAATACCCATTGTGGTGGGTAGAATACATTTTCTGTGTACAATGGAGACTGCAACAAATGTTTGGTGACTGGAGGGAGGGATGTGGTGGTTTGAGTGTCCTTCATAAGATACTGCTCTTCCCAGTGGAATTCAGACACATGCATGTGATGTCCTCCGATGGATAAAACTCCAGCGTACGTACAGACAACTTTCATTAAAACTCACCACTGTTCAGCCTAGGGAACTCAGTCAATCCTCAATAGACAGTAATAAAACTTATCTGTGCTTAAAGCAGCAATAGGGTTTGCCTGTTACTATTGAATTTGCCTATGCCACTTTATTAAAAGGAAAACACCTCTAAAAGTTCATTTAGCCCCAGAACAAAAGTTAATGTTTTGGGGGTTAGAAAGTTGGCATAGAGGTTCAGAGTGCAGTACATACTTCTCTTGTAGAGGATTCGAGGTTAGTTCCCAAGTCACATCAAATGGTTCACAGTCTGTAACTTCAGCTCCAGTAATCCAATATCCTGTTCTGGATTCCAGAGGCATCTGCAATCAGACATACACAACCACCCAAAATACAATATCCACAAATTATTTTAAGTGTAACTTAATCACCTTTGTGCTGAATATAAATTAAATATGATTATGTGTAGTCACATGCAGATGTTTGCATGCAAGCAAATGTATACATTTGCAATATCAATGAATGTTTTCACTTTTGCAGGACCACATATGTGGAAAAGTTCTGTTTGGAGATTCTTTGTCCTCTTTGGACTACAATATCACAGAATTGGGTAATTTATAAACAACAGAAATTTATTTTCCATAATTTTGAAGACTGAGAAGCCCAAGATCTAAGTTATTCCAGATCAAGGGAAATGCTATTTATCATAAAAAGACCTTATTGCTGCTTCCTTGTGTGATAGAAGAGACAAGACAAGTGTATTTATTGTTATTTTAAGTGTGTGTGGAGAACACGCATGTGTGTACAATTACATGGAAGTTTATCTGTCTGTGAAGGCCAGAGGTTTTTGATCCTCTGGAGCTAGACTAGCAGATAGTTGTGAGATTTAGGATCTAGGAACCAAACTTTCATCCTCTGTAAGTACAGCAAATCCTCTCAGCTATGGGACCACTTCTCCTGCTCCCTCTAGAATATCTTTCATAAGGGTACTCTTCAAGTTTCATTTCTGATGCTATGATAAAACATACCCTGTTCAAAATGTAACTTTTGGGAGAAAGGGTATATCTCTCTAAAAATTTCATGTCATAGACTTTTATAGTAGTAGCATCATCAAGACAGGAACTTCAAACAACTTGTCTATCACACCTTCAGTCAAGAGCAGAAGAAATGAATGCATGTGTGCTTCCTTGCTTGCTTGCCTTCATCACTTCTATTCAGTTCATGACCTCCTGCCTATTGCATACAGTAGGCCACAGTAGAAAGCGCCTTCCCACATGAATGTTAGTTCCCCACGGACATCCCCAGACTCCCATCCAATCTAGACAATCTCTTGTTGAAACTGTCTCCCCAGGTTACTCTAAGTAATGTCTAGTTGACAAGTTGTGAAACTGAGCATGACAAGCATTAATCTCTCTATGACGGTTCTACCTTCATGATTAAATCCACTCCTGGAAGTATCCCCTCATGAGACCGTCACTGCAGACGTCAAGATTCAATTTATGAATTGGGATGATAACAGAAATATACAGAACCAGAATGTAGCAGAGAAACTGCATGTTGTTTAGATTATTGTAAATACGACTGTGTTTTTCAATTATGTCTGAAATTCTGAGGTAAGAATTTGAAAAGCCAAGTGTTATGGCCTGTTTATACCTTTCTGCTATAAATTTACCATGACCTACTGGAGACACACACAAACACACACATTCAAACACACATACATGTGCCACACACACACACACACACGTGCATACAGTCTAGCAAAGAAAATTTTGGAAGTAAAATGAGCCTCACATGGTCAATGTTGCCACCTCTGCTTGGAAACTTCCCATGAAAACATGCTAACTGTGAATACAAAGATGAAGCAAACAGTTGTTTCTCAACATCATGCCTCCTGTTTACCAAACAACTCTCAAATATTCCAAATGACATTTACAGTTATCTCGTCATATTCAACAGCTGTCAGGGATTGGCCTGTGATGGTGTGAATCTGAGCCATCTGCTCCCCACTGGAACCTGATTATTCAGGAAGCCTACTCCTTGCTGGTGGCATACAGACCCACAGGGTGTTTAGATGGATGCAAACATGAATAAATGTACACTCTTTAGGGGAACAGTTGCCATACAAAAAGGTTTTAAAAAGCAAAAAGCATCACATTGATCCAAACTTCACACTTCTGGGTTATAACGATGGACCCTTTTCCTCTCTGCAGGAGCTGAGCCATCCATGAAGAAGTACAGAATAAAGTACCCTCAAAAAAAGTCTTCAGAGTTACAAAATTATATCTTTAATTTAAATGAACATGTACCAATGACAATAATTAAATTTAAATAATCCTACTTTATGATGCTGTTTTAAGAACAATTCTATATATGGAGATATATGAAATTTATGTTCTGTTAAAAGTGCTATCTCAGATTCTCTGTAAGTCCTTCATCAAGTAATTTAATCTCTCTCATCATCAGTTTGTTGTGGAGAGGCTGCTTGTTTGTTTCCAGCTGCCCAGAACAGAAATAATCACACAAAACTATATTATTTAAATCACTGCTTGACCAGTCACTTAAGTGTATTGCTAGCTAGGTCTTATGTCTTTGGTTATCCAATTATTATTATTTTATATTTTACCATGAGGCTTGTGGTCTACTGGCAAGGTTCCAGCTGGCAGTTTGCGTCTTTCCCCTCTGGTGGCTCCTCTTGACTTGACCTCGCCTATTCTCTGTACATATATGTTTTCCAGTCTGGCTATATTCTGTTAAGTCATTGGTCAAAAGCAGCTTATTTTTTAATCAATGAATAAAAGCATGCATATGCAGGAAGACTTCCCACACCATTTACACTTTTCTGTTTAAATAAAAAAGAATGTTTAACTTTAACATTGTAAAATTACATATAACAAAACAGGTATCAAACAAGAATTAAAGTTACAATATTTATATCTACATTATCCTTTTTCATAACTAAGAAAAATAATAATTACAACTATCTATTCTTCAACTCCATCAAAGACTCCAAAAGGATATAATATTACCTAAGTAAACAGGAAATGCATTGTAAGAAACTTCCAAAACTCTAGAATTGATAGAGACATCTCACTGCCTAGACAGTCACCCAAAGTTCTTCTGTACTGGTAGGGCATCCATCTCAGCTCATAGGCCCATAGTATCTGGCATACTTTTCCATGAAGCAGTAAATTTCAAAGATACTTCCACCTATATTGGTAGTTTGTCAGTCATTTTTTTCTATGTCCTGATAAAGGTATTGCAGACTTTTTCATGAAGCAGGAACCCCTAAGGACTGTCTCACCTTCATTAAGCAGCTTCAGCAGTCATTTTCCTGTGGGTCCTGCAAGTCCAGTTAAATAGTTCAGGCAAGAGCAGTTTCTTGCCCAAATGGCTAACAAACTCCATAAGGACCCTCTTCAGTGCCCATCAACATCTTTAAGCAGACTGGTAGTACCAGGAGCAGATGTGTCTCATTGTCATGAAAAGTCCTAAGTATTAAAACATTTTAAATGCCATATTCTGAAGGTCTCTAAAAGATTTGAAGAACAACAACTTAACTGAAATATATCTCTATATATCTAGAAACCCTAACTAACATGACTTCAAACATAACAATTATAGATGATTATCTATTAACCTGTATTTCTTAATTATACATTATATTTTTAAATGAGCTGTACAAACACAATATCTTAATCAAGAGCAGAAATATAAATTTGTATCAATAAACTAAGATCCATACCAATATAAAATATTCATCTCTATAGCATATCCCTCTTTAAATGCAAACAATATTTGGGAATTTTGGCATAGTTCTCTCCAAACTGCTTCCTGATTTTTGTTGGACTAAGTATTTTGGGGCATGTTTTGGTGACTTTCAGGGGGTCTTGGTCCATCAAACACTTTAGTCTGGAGTTAATCCACAGGTTCTCATCATCTGTGGAAATAAAAGCAGAATTTCTTTTCCAAACCAACAAATCTGTAAGTCCAAAAATTAGAATCATAATACCTTTAAAATATACAGGCTGGTTTAACTTTGCAACCCATACAATGAAATGTCTCTCTGTACTTACGCCCTTCACAGTCAAAAAATTCAAAGAAAACACAATAATATACATAATCCAGACTCTCTGCATATATTCCATCTTTACATGGCTTATTTTTCTTGCTCTGTTAATTTTTTACAAGTTTAATATTTATTTTAATATCTTTACTCCTTTAATCTATGACTGTCTCTACTTTTATATTACATTTACTGTCTCTTTACTCTTTCTCTTCTCTCTCCCAAGCTTGTGTACATTTCATTATTATTATTATTATTATTATTATTATTATTATTATTATTATTTATTTCGGTTTTTCAAGACAGGGTTTCTCTATAGCTTTGGAGCCTGCTCTGGAACTCACTCTGTAGACCAGGCTGGCCCCAAACTCACAAAGATCTGCATGTCTCTGCCTCCTGAGTGCTGGGATTAAAGGCATGTGCAGAATTGCCTGGCCCCTACATACATATTTTTTAGCACACTGTCTCATTTAGAGATCTTTTATGTCTGAATATGTCCTATTGTATATCTGAAAACCTTTTCTGTCCAGGAGTGCTTCTTAAAATGTTAAGCAGCTTTATTAGGACTAAGGCTTTTTTGCCGTTTGGCTCTGCCCAGTCCAAAATGTCAGAGGAGGTCTGTTCATTGCCTCTGAGAGCCTTTCTCTCCTCTCCTGATCCAGGGTCAGGTCACAGCAGGTCTGTGTTGCCATTAAGCAAGTTCTAGAACTCTATTCACAAACCCCATTTAAATGCTTCATAGTGAGATATCTTAAAAGTGTTAGAGTTTGTGCTGGCAGCACAACCCAGGAATCTGCTGTTTCAAAACCACATATTCTTTGTTTTTTGGTTTTGTTTTTTACAACCACTGAATTAGGAAGACCTCTCTTAAAGGAGCTGTGGTATGCTGCCAGCAAACAGAGCAAGATGCTGTCTTAAACTCTGTTTTGTTTTTGTTTGTTTGTTTGTTTGTTTTTGCATCTGTCTAGAATTCCTTTTAAAACTTTCTCATGTTTTAAGTGGATGTAGTCAACCACATTGGTGCACCAAACTGTTGTGACACATGGTTTGAGATATAGTATTTCCATGGATTCCACTTAGATGCCCAAACACCATTATTTACCTGGGTTGAATTCTTTCCTGGTGTCAATGCAGAACTGAGTGACATTATCCATAACATTTGCCCTATCCAGAGACCTAGCACAGCAGATACTTATGGACATCATATACCATAGATTGCCCCTTCATTCTGCTGGCAGCAGGCTAAAAGAACAAGTAGAAAGAAGTAGCTGAGAGATTGAGAGGCTAAACCTCGTTTTTGGGAGCTCACAGGAAGAAAACTTAAATTTGATTTGGAGTTGCTAAATAGTAGCAGCTTTTGCCAGCATCAACTGGAGGGTGGTTGGGGATATAGGGTTCAGAGATAAGTTTTAACAATCATAGTAAATAAGACTCTAAAGTCCAGATTAGGACAGGTTGTACACATGAACAGACAGAAGCAAGCTGGCACTGTGTTTATTGTTCACAAAAGTCAGATTGCCCTGTAGAGAAACACCACAGATTCCTTCTTATCCCTGGGTGCACATCATCAAAAGTGATTATGTGCCATGTCCAGGACTTCAATTACAATAGTCAGAAACACAGAAAGGGCCATAGAGTAAAATTTAAAGAAAAAAAGCATTGAAATAAAGAAATTAAGAGAAAGTGCCAATACTGAGTTATAAGACATCGATAGACATCAGGTTCTGGTGTGGGAGGTCCTTTTGTCTTTGTGTTGCTTTTATGGGTTAATAAAGACACTGCCTTGGACTAGTTGATAGGGCAGAACTTAGGTATGCATGGAAGACAGAACTGAATGCTGGGAGGAAGAAAGGTGGAATAGGGGAGAGACACCATGAAGCCACCAAAAACAGATGTGCCAAATCTTTCCCAATAAGCCCCTGCCACATGGTGATACACAAATTAATATAAATGGATTAAACTGAGATGTAAGAGTTAGTCAATAAGAAGTTAGAACTAATATGCCAAGCAGTGTTTTAATTAATGCAGTATCTGTGTGGTTATTTTAGTTCTGGGCAGCTGGGACAAACAAGCGACCCTCTCCTTGCAACAAGGTTCAACCATTCTGCTTGAGAAATGATCTGAGTCTGCTTAGTTGCAGCAGTGACATGGAAATAGAGTGGTAAAGTCAAATGTGACTGAAGGTAAACACCCACCAGAAAGATTCCAGAAAGAAGAAAAAACTGAGGCAATACATTGATAATAAAAGAAAGCACAGGTTAGCAATATAGTTTGAAATGTACAAAACTAAAAAGGGAGAGACAGGTTTGTTGGGATGCCATCCCTGGTACACTACCTACACACCAGGGGAACCCTACACATACAGAGATGGGCAGCATTCCTCCAGTTTTTTGTTTTGCTTTGGGTTTTTGTTTTGTTTTCCATAGTACATGAAGCTTGTAGAGATGTGGTAGGCCTGTTATTAGCAATAAAGGTAAAATGACTGAAACCAAAGAAAGAGGAATATAAATCATAAAAATCAAAAATAAAGGATTTTTTCAAAAGATTGGTGATATTTCCACAGCTTTCTGAATGCAATGAAGAGGAACTCAAAGGAATAGAATGAGAACACACACAAATAGACACAAAAATAATAAAATAATTGAAAGGACACACATCATGGTGTGCTCCTTGATTAGGCCCAGGCCATACCCAAACACCAATTTCCAACATAAAGAGATCTTTTATTTAACAAGGCAAAGAGACAGGCAGCTGAATATGAAGAAAAAACAAAGAACTTTTCAAGTATAATTTTAAAAGGAAAAGAAGAGTGGTCTATATTAGAATGAGTTTGGATAAGTTAGTAAGTTTGATTTAGTCATGTTAGTCAGGTTAGCAAATGGAGATTTTTGATTGCTGGGCACTGATGTTTGATAGTTGGACCTTGGTGATCAGCCTCAAGAATGAACAGGTATAAGAAAGTGGTCAAATAAGGGACAAGATATTGGTGGTTCGTTTTAGGAATATAGACATGCCTAAATAAGAGAATCTAAGGGCTCAGTAAAGGAGAGAGAAGGAAGAAGAGTAAGACCTTCTAGTGTAGTGTCATGTTTGTCAAGCTTGGGCCCATCAGAACCCTTCAATAATAAAAACATCTGAGCACTATTATTTATAACTCACCAAAAATACTCTTCAATAATATATGAAAATAAAGATGCTTCACCTCTATGAAACAAAGACAGATAATTGTTAGAAAATATTTTTCATTTAATTTTAGAGATTTATTTATTTTTACCTTATGTGTATGAGTGTGACCTGCATACATGCATGATCACCAGGTGGATACAGTGCCCACAGAGGCTGTTACAGGGCATAGCATCCTTTGGAACTTGAGTTATAAACTGTTGTGAGTTGGCATGCAGGTGCTGGAAGCTGAATCCAGGTCCTCTAGAACAATAGCAAGTGCTCTTAGCCATTTAACCATCTCTCTGGCCCTACTAGAGTTACTTTCTAAGTGAAGTTAGAAACTAAGTGAAGTGTTAGTACTGAACAGAGGATTCTCAACTGAAGAAGTTCAAATGGCCAAAAGACACTTAAGGTCATGCTTAACCTCCTTAGAGATCAGGGAAATGCAAATCAAAACAACTTTGAGATACCATCTTACTCCTGTCATAATGGCTAAAATCAAAAACACCAATGAGATCCTTTGCTGAAGAGGATGTGGAGTAATGGGAACACTCATCCATTGCTGGTGGAAATGCAAACGTGTGCAGCCACTGTGGAAATCAGTGTGACGGTTTCTCAGGAAATTCGGGAGCAACCTACCTTAGGATCCAGCAATACCACTCCTGGAAATATACCCAAGAGATACCCTATCATACTACAAAAGCATTTGTTAAACTATGTTCATAGCAGCATTATTTGTGATAGCCAGAACCTGGAAACAACCTAGATACCCCTCAGTGGAAGAATGGACAAAGAAAGTGTGGAATATATACACATTAGAGTACTACTCAGCGGTAAAAAACAATGACATCTTGAATTTTGAATGCAAATGGATGGAAATAGAAAACACTATCCTGAGTGAGGTAACTCAGACCCAAAAAGATGAATATGGTATGTACTCACTCATTAGTGGATTCTAGACATTAATAAAGGACATTGAGCTTATAATTCATGATCCTAGAGAAGATAAATAGGAAGATGAATCCAAAGAAAAGCATGTAGTTATCCTCCTGGATATTGCAAGTAGACAAGATTGCTAGGCAAAATTGAGAGCTTGGGGATGGGATGGGGTGTGGGTAAGGGGAGATGGGGAGAGAGAATTGAGAAGGGGAGAATGGGGAGAGCTTGGGGGAATGGGACAGTTGGGATGGAGGAAGAGTGGATATGGAAGCAAGGAAGTATAGATCTTAATTAAGGGAGCCATTTTAGGGTTTGCAAGAGACTAGACTCTAGAGGGGTTCCGAGGTGTCCAAGGAGATGTCCCCAGCTTGTTCCTTGAGCAGCTGAGGAGAGGGCGCTTGAACTGGCCCTATCCTATAGCCACACTGATGAATATCTTGTATATCACCATAGAACCCTCAACTGGCGATGGATGGAGATAGAGACAGAGACCCACATTGGAGCACTGGACTGAGCTCCCAAGGTCTTTACGAGGAGCAGAAGGGAAGAGAATATGAACAAGGAAGTCAGGACCGCGAGGGGTGTGCCCACCCACTGTGATGGTGGGGATGATCTAATGGGAACTCACCAAGGCCAGCTGGACTGGGACTGATGGAGCATGTGATCAAACCGGACTCTCTGAACGTGGCTGACAAGGAGGGCTGACTGAGAAGCCAAGGACAATGGCACTGGGTTTTGATTCTACTGCACGTACTGGCTTTGTGAAAACCTAATCTGTTTGGATGCTCACCTCCCTAGAACTGGATGGAGGTGAGAGGACCTTGGACTTCCCACAGGGCAGGGAATCCTGACTGCTCTTTGGACTGGAGAGGGAGGGGGAGGGGGTGGGAGAGAAGGAGGGTAATGGGAGGAGTGGAGGAGGGGAAAATTTTTAGTAATAATAATAATAATAAATAATGTTTTTAGGTAAGATGAAAATTGTAAAAAAAAAAGAGTGTGTGGAAATTTTAAACAGAAAAGAAAATATATTGTTAATATCTGATTTATTGGAATATATGTTTATGTCTGCTTCATTATTTCTATGTGCATCACATGTATGCCTGGTGCCACTGTTGCCAGAAGAAGGTGTTAGATTTACTGTAGTTGTGTTAGTTACTGATATGGGTTCTGGGACCCAAATCAGGCTCATCTACAAGAGCAGGAAAAGCTTTTAATCACTGAACCGTCTCCCCACTCCTAAAATATCTAAATACATTTAGCTTTCAAGATACTCTTAGTAATGTGTTATAGCTAAAATATTGAAAATTAGAAAGTAAAACAACAACAGCATGAAATAGGAAACTGATAAGCAAATTGAGTTGTCTTAATCTTTTCTCATTATGTAGGAAGTAGCATATGAACATTCTTTACGCTGGAGTCCATGAGCTTACAAATGAATAATATAATCTTTTTTTCAACTGCTAAGAAGAGAGCGAAAGACTGTTTATTTAGAAAACTGTGAGAGAAGAAAAAAACACTAAAATTGCATACTGTCAAAGTAGACAAGAAGAGGATGCTGGGGAGACGGCTCAGGGAGGAAGGTGTTCTCTGAACAAGCATGAGGATGGTTTTTCAGATCTCTAGTGCCTGTCTCTAATCTAAGCATATGACCTGAATCTGCAATCCTAACTTTGGCACAAAGGGTTGGTCAGTTCCCACCCTTGGATCAGTCAGGATAGCTAAAACAATGAATTTCAGTGAGAGAACCTGATTCAAAAACCAAGGAAGTGAAAAAGGAAGATACCTGAAATTGGCTTTCAGTCTTTATACATGAGCATAGAAAGGCATATTTATACACAATAATTCAAATTATTTTTAAAGTAGGTAAGAAAAATAAAAAGAGCATATATATTAGGTGACAAAATTAATAAGAAACCAGAAAAACGAGATCTAGACTCAAAGTATAATACACATTACATTAGGTACAAATAAAATAATTTACACATATGTGCAAAAAGATTATGTATGGTAAATAATCTCAAATGGCATGGTTTAAATAACACCATTTAGTAACTCAAAGTTCTATGTGCAGAAAGTTCCCACCCAGCAGACTAGCCAGATTCTCTGGTGAGAATCTCTCCGACTAAGATCAAAGCAGCAGTAACACACATTTTTAAATGAGGGATCTGAGAGAATATCTTCTCTCACATTAAACATATTATTGGCCTGTCTATCTGTACTACTCCAGGGTGTATACCCAAAGGAACTTAATGTAGCATCCCACAGTGACTCCTGCTCATCCATATTCATCAAGGTACTACTTATAGTGTCCATACAACTAATATCAGTCTGTTGGAATTGGATTTTACTAAAAATCAATGAAATCAGAAGGAAACTGTTTATAAGTTTTTGGATAAACAAAGATATAGCACTAAGGATTTAGGAAACAATATTAGCCAACTGGAATGTGTGAATGACTAAGAAAACTCGAACGCCAAAGGGAAGATGACACTTGTGATATATGCAGTTGGTTAAGGCCACGAGCCAGAGTTTATAAAGAACTTCTAAAAGTCAACAAGAAAACAGAAGGAAGCCGATAGATAAACTTGACAGAGTCTTTTAAAGCTAGTTCTCTCTAAATAGAAAAGTTGGCCTATGCCATTAATTCTTAAGAGAACATAGCAGGAAAGCTATTGTAGGATGATGCTCCCCACATAAATGCTACAACTTAAAGGGGCATAACAACAAGAGCTAGGAAAGTTTATTCATTTAAATCACTCCGTAAGTGTTGAGAGTAATGTTTTGTGAGGCAAGAAAATTAGTTCAATTTTAAGTTGGACATTAATATGAACTATGACTATGAAATTCTACCTGAGAGCATATGCTATAAAATATTATAGCCATAGGTTATAATCATGACATTGCACAAATCAAACAACATTTCTAGTGGTGGCCATAGTACTACTATTTACAACATCTCCAAAGCAGGGGTCAAATTAACTGTCAGTAATACAGTACTTTTAAGTCTTTGTATGTAATAGAAATGAGTAATGCAACATATAGTGATTACTGCTACATGTAACAGCATCCACCAACATACAACACAAAAGTTTGTCGTGTGTATTTAAACAATGGTGAAGCATGTATAGAAATATGATATGACTTCTCCTTATAGTTCAAAAAGGTGATATGAATGATAGGATCAGCAGTAGGTTATGGGTAGTCTTTAGAGAAGAATTAAATACTGCAGTCTATATAGTTAGTAGATGAAATGGACTTTCTAGGGTTCTAAATCTCTACCTTCTAAATCTTGGTAGAGACTGGGTAAGTGGATTCATCTTTGTATTAGTACTTTTTTCATTTCTGTGTCCAAATATCTGACAAAAAGCAATTTAAAGAAGAAAGTATTTACTTTGGCTTGAATTTTTGAAGGATACAATTTATCATGGAGGAGATGATACTGTTGCAAGCTGGTCTCAATGTGTGCATTCAGGAAGCAGAAACAAATGAATGTTGTGGCTCTGATCACTCTCTGCATTTTATTCACCATATCATGGGATTGCACCACTCACATTCACATTGCACTTAACTGTAATGCAATCATAAACATCCCCAAATACATGGTTCATCAGTGCACTAAATGTTTCTTGTTTTTTTTTTAGTCCAACCCACTAGAGAGTCAAAACAAAGCCTCACAAGTCCACCCCTTTGTTGATGGAGGGAGGACCTGCTTTTCGGCCCAGCCACTCAACTAGCTTACACCAGAAATAATCACATAGAAACTGTATTCATTTAAATACTGCCTGGCCCATTATCTCTAGCCTCTTATTGGCTAACTCTCATATCTTGATCTAACCCATTTCTATTAATCTGTGTTCACCATGAGGTCATAGCTTAATGGGAAAGATTTACCATGTCTGACCTGGTAGCTCCATGTCAGCTCTCTCTCTACCCTGCTTCCCAGCATTCAGTTCTGTCTACTCCACCTACCTAAGTGTTGCCCTATCAAAAAGCCAAGGCAGTTTCTTTATTCAATCAAGGAAAGCAACACATTAACAGAAGAACCTGTTACACCACTCCTTGTCAATATGATATCCAAATATGTATCATATATGTCACCTTAAATCATATGTGTCACCTATGCTGCCCATTTCATAATCACAACCACATTAGTCCAACTTCAGAATTTTCCCATTTAATACAATCTCAATATTATATAAAGGTCCAGAATGACCCTAATTGTCATAAAACCTATATCCAGTAACTGATAGAGGCAGATACAGTGACCCACAGCCAAGCACTGGGCTGAGCCCCTGAAGTTCAGTTGAAGAGAGGGAGGAGGAATTACATGAACAAGGAGGGTCAGGATCATAATAAGAAAAGCACAGAGACAGAGGGAGCTCATCAACTCTGGAATGACAGCTGGAGAATCTGCATTGAACCCAAGTAGACCCCCTGAATGTGGTGATAGTTATGTAGCTTGATCTATTGGGAGGGACCTGGCAGTGGGACCAGGACTTATTCCAGGTGAATGAACTGGCTTTTCAGAACCCATTCCCTATGATTAGATAACTTTCTCAGCATGGATACAGGGGGAAAGGCTTTGTCCTGCCTCAGCTTGGTATGCCAGACTTTGTTGACTCTGCAAGGGAGGCATTATTCCCTCTGAGAAGTGGTTGGTTAGCAGGTAGGAAAGGGAGATGGTAGAGAGTGGAAAAAGGGGAGTGAAGGGAACTGTGGTCGGTATGTAAAGTGAAAAAATAATTTAAAAAAACCTCACATTAAAAAAAGAGACTAGAGCTTTCGATGAGTAGCATTTAGTCCTCAAAGAGTCTTTCCGAGAATTGTAGTATAATTTAAGAACTCTTTTTAAATTGTACCAATCCTGTTAATTACAGTTGCTTTTCTCTATGTTCCTATCAAAAACTTTGAATTTGCGTATAGCCCAATCCTCACCGAATCACATGGTTTTGTTTTATAACTTTCTGCTGTGCCTCTTGCTCTCTGGCTGTAAGTTACTTCAAAGCAATGAGCAATACACATTCTATAGCTTGAATGTCATGCCATCCTTCATTTCCATCTATCATTTTATTTGCATTTCCAGGACAGCAAACTACGGTAAGATTCTTTGGCATCATTTTCCTTGAATGGTCTCTAGTTCAGTTCCCAACAGAGAATCCATGGTTCTGCTCTGAAATTTTATGATTCAAGCCTCTACTATCCATATTTCTCTCAATTTTGAAATTTTACACTATCACTAGGATGTCCCATTAATCACAGTTCCTAGAATTCAAGGTCTTTTCAGTTCACAGCTTTAAGCTTTTCCACATTCCTCCACAAACCGTATGCATGAACCTACAAACTACACAACCCCACTCCTGATACAAATTTATTTGTAATGTTAACATTACAAATTTTTAATGTTAATATTTAATGTTAACATTAGTGTGACCAGATACATAACAGAAAAGTGACTGAAGAAAAGAAGAATTTCTTTTGTGTTACATTTTTGAGCGGACAATGTCTATCAGTGCAGAGAAAGAATGGTGTTGGTGGGCTGCTCACATTGTACCTATAGTCAGGATGTAGAAATAGATAAATGCTTAGGCTTAGTTCATCCTTTTGAAAATTTTACTTAGTCTGAGATCTCAGACCACTGCATGGTGTTACTGAAATTTAGGGTGAGTCATTCCCTTACAGTTACATCTCTTTAGAAATGCCCTCACAAACATACCCAATGTTGTGACTCACTTAAGCCTTAAATGTTTCTTAATCCAGTCACTTTAACAATAGAAATTAGCTATTTACCTTGTAAGAATTTATTTATCTATAAATTTCCTTTTTTTTCCACAATTGTATGTGATATTGTACTTTAGTAAAATGTGTATAAAGCACACAAAAAGAATGGAAAATAATAATTTATAGATTTTTTTACATGTACATTAAACACCTTCATTATTATTCTCATAGAGCTTGGATAAGGTATTACTGGTCCAAGGACATGTTATGCTCTTGAAAGTCCAATGTTTTTCCTTTATTTTGGTAAAGAATACAATCTATAGAGAACAGAATCATGTTACATTCTTCATTACTCTTATCTTCATGGGATCTCACTCCTCTTTGCGACATAGGCAGGGAGCTGTTATATTACATTTTATTAATGTAGATATTTTGAATTGCAAAAAATAAGTATACTCTCCTGAAGATGTCAAATCTTGTACTTGCTAAGGAAGCTGTTGTAGTGTGACCTTTTTCTACATGCCCACTTCATAGTCATGGCAATAAACTCTACAGAATAGTAGAGAGTCAACAAGGTTTATGTTAATAGAAATGGAAACATGAACACACAGAATAATGAAAAGCCACATATTCTCACATGGGAGTTCAGTCATTATAAGTGATTGCAGGAGATGTTAGACCATGCAGGAATTGGAAGGTTATCTGCTTTTATGATGGAGTGATATTTTTAGGTGATAAATCTGTTTGACAATCTCTCTCTCTCTCTCTCTCTCTCTCTCTCTCTCTCTCTCTCTGTCTCTCACACACACACACACACACACACACACACACACACCTGTAGGTAAATCCTGATCCATACCTATATTCCAAATTGGATTATGGTGACCATGTACTTTTATCTGTTTTATGTATCCTCTCTAGGTGAAGAAACCTTTGTTTATATATCCACCAGGAAAGTTGATACAACATAAAATGTTTAGAATTGGGTAAAATTGCAAATCCTCTTTCTTTCTCTCTAATGGGATTATATGTGATAATTTGTCTTAAAGAAAAGAAATATAAGACTGTTATTTCATGAATGGTGAATTTACACACCGAAAGTCCCAGGCCCCAGTGCAAGAATGTGGTATATTTATGCACAGTGTATTTCTAGCATTAATAAAAATGGAATAGCCCTTTATAAATTGAGAAAACCCAAAGAATCATTAGAAAGATGAAAGAATATCATAACCTGTTCTCAAAACTGATAGAGAATGAGCAAACATCCCAAAATATTTTTATTAGCTGTGGTTTTTAAAGATTTTCAGAGTTTATAAGGTTCCAATAATAAAGTCATCCTATTGACTCTGAGTTTTATTTCCACCTTAAGTACCTGGCATTTCCACCTGGTGTTTAATTAAAATAATCCAGCAGAAACAATTGCACTTCTGTCCAGGCCGCTGTGCTCCACTGAAGCTGCATGCCTTTATTAGTTCATTCAGCACAAGTAGATTGGCACCCACTGTGTGACAGGCACTACACTTAGCAGAATTCATGAGATAAGAAACGAGTTCTACGCCCAAAAAGCATCCTGGCAAGAATAGAGATAGAGTAAGTCAGTAGACATTTCTAACCCACCCCAGAAGCTTCTATGACATCGATAAACAGAACATATGATACAGAGGTCAAAGAGGTTTAGATAAGAAAAAAATTGTACATCAGAAAGGGCACACTAAGGCTGGAGAGATGGACCAGTGGATAAGTACTTGTTCATGCAAGTATGATATCTCAAAATGAAATCCCCCAATTTATATACATCCAGGCATTGTAGTACATGTCTGTGATTCCAGTGCCACTATGGTAAGATAAGAGACAAAGACAAGAATCGCTGGACACTCTCAAGTCAGCTAGGCTAGAATACACGGTGGTAATCAAAAGGCCCTGCTTTAAACAAGATAGGAGTAATGATGAGAAACTACACCCAGGAATGTTACTAATCTCAACACCTATGGATATAATCACTCAGAAACATGCAGAAAAAGAAAGAGGGATAAGAGCAGGGAGAAGGGCTGGAACAGTGACAGAGACAGGGAATATTGGTGTACTCAAACAAGAATAGTTCAGGAGAGAGCCTGGAGAACAGTCCCTGGAAAGCAAAGTACTGGTGTGCGAGGGTAGAATGTTATCAATAATTCAAATCTATCTTTGAGGGTTGTAATTTTGCATTTAAGAGGGTCTTACCAATCATGGAGCCTGCATGGGTTTGTGCTAGGTCCTCTGGGTGTATATTATGGCTATTAACTTGATCTTCTTGTGGGACCCCTAGCAGTGTGTGTGTGTGGAGGGGGGATGTCATTGACTCTTTTACCTGCTCATGGGTCCTTTTTCCTCCTACTGGGTTGCCTCACCTAGCTTTGATATGAGGGTTTGTGCCTAGTTTTATTGTATCTTGTTTGGGCATATTCAGTTGTTATCCCTTGGAAGTCTGCTCTTTTTTGAAGAGGACTAGAAGAGGCGTGGATCTAGGTGAGAGGGGATGGGGACTATCTGCAAGGAGTGGAAGGAGGGAAAACTTCAGTCATGCAGCAATATATGAGAGAAGATAAAAAAAAAGAAGGGGGCCTCACAAGGACAGATCAATACAAGACATGTTACATTATAACAGAGGTCTATTTATGTACTTCAGAGTTTTTAAGAGAGAAATGCAAAACTACTTCAGAATCTGACATTAGGTTTTGATATTAAAAGGTCACATTGGGTGCAATACAAAATAAAAAGAATTTGAACAAAACTGGATAGAAGAAGGTGAACTGTCAAGGAAGAAGGTGGCCTGCAGAAGAGCAAAAGAAATGTGGTGGGTGGTATGTAAAGAGGCATTCATTAACAGAGCTTGTAAAAGGGTAGCAGGAGAGAAGGCAAGGGTGATACCCAGATTCCTAAGTAGGAGTGTGGTGACATCCTTCAGTGACTGCAGAGCAAACGCAGAAAAACAGATTTAGAAGGTCAGCATTCGCATCATCTTTTTGTATGCTAAATTAAAGGCACTGGAAAGAAGGTGTGGTGTGAAAATCATAAGGGGACGGATGAGGATTAAAGCCAGAGTGAGGGTGAGATCACAGGAGAGAAGAGTTGCTGGTCAATAGAAGGACCATTGATTAAAAGGCTTTCAATAGAATAAGAATCATTAATAGAAAGAATGTGAGAGAATGGTAACTTATATAAATCAATGTACATCACAGGGAGCTGGGGTTTGGAGAATAATCTGCTACTTCTCTGTTTTGTTTCCTCTACATGCTGAGCCTGTGTCAGAGCATCTGTCAAGCAATTTAAAAGCTGAGTATAAATGAGCAGAAGAATGAACAACATTTATTTATAGCAGAATAAATCAAGAACCCCTGGATTCCATTTTACCAAAAAGGAATGCTTCCAGGAGACCTGAGAATAACCTTTTTGGGGTCATGAAAGAATTTTTTTTAAATGAGAATCTTGTGACAAGAAGAGCGGAACAAGAAAAGGTCATATGAAGTAAACTGAGGCAGACCCAGATAGATAACTACCATATAATCAGCTAAAAACTTGATGTGTCAATAGTAGAGATCTATAATAAGAAGGACAGGGTAGAAGGCAGAGAAAGACATCTGGTTCGGTGGGTGCTAAGTCACATCTGAGAGCTGGCATCAAGGCAGTACGGCAATGAGTAGTAGTCACAGACAGTAGTCAATGACAACAATGGCCGCTGTATATTTTTAAAAAGCTCCAGAAAAGAATTCTCAATGTTGTTATCAAAAAGAAATTATATGTATTCTTGTAATCCCAGCACCTTGGATGTTGAGCCAGAAGAATTTCCATGAATTTAAGATTAGCCTGTGTAGCTATTTCTTTTTTTTTTTAAATTCTTTTGACTTTTGATGAGGGGAGCACCTACATTCCTAACAATTCGCACACAGAGTCTCTTAATTATGAATGCCTAACCTTAGCTTGACTTGTTTCTTGTCAACTTTTCTTAAGTAATTATCCTGTCTATCTTTTGCCTCTGGGCTTTTATCTTTATCTATTCTTTATAACTTTCTTTACTTCTTACTCCATGGCTTGCTGTGTAACTGGCCACTGATGTATAAACAAACTTTTTTTTGCTCCAAACTTCTGGTCCCAAATAACCACTCAGAGACTGAAAGTAAACTATAAAAGCTCAACTGATAGTTCAGACTTGTTACTAGCTAACTACTACACTTAAATTAATCCACAATTCTTATTTATGCTTAGGCACATGGTTTGGTACCTTTCCTGAGTATGGCATTCTCATCTTGCTTCCTCTGCATCTACTGACAACTCTTCTAACTCTGCTTTCCTCATCCCATTATTCTGAATTTGATCTTCCCACCTGACTGCATCTTGTTTAGCTATTGGTCAGTCAGCTTGTTTATTAAACAAATTGCAGAGACATATATTCATATGGTGTAACAGAATATTCCACAATATTTCTGCTTTTTGTCTAGCGAAAAAGGAAGGTTTTTTCTCTTTTTATCTCTTTTTTATTGATTTTTATTGAGCTCTACTTTTCTCTCTGTGCCCCTTCCTGCCTCTCCCCTCCCCCTTTTAACCCTCCTTCAAGATCCCTAGGCTCTTAATTTACTCAGGAGATCTTTTTCTTTTTCCACTTCCCATGTAGATTAGAGCTATGTAAGTCTCTCTTAGTGTCCTTATTGTTGTCTAAGTTCTCTGGGATTGTGATTTGTAGGCTGGCTTTCTTTGTTTTATGTTTTAAAAACCACTTATGAGTGGGTACATGTGATAATTGTCTTTCAGTGTCTGGGTTACCTCACTCAAAATAATGTTTTCTAGCTCCATCCATTTGCCCACAAAATTCAAGATATCATTATTTTTTCCTGCTGTATATTACTCCATTGTGTAAATGTACCACATTTTCCTTATCCATTCTTCGGTCGAGGGGCATTTAAGTTGTTTCGGGGGTCTGGCTACGACAAACAATGCTACTATGACCATAGTTGAACACATGTCCTTCTGGCACAGTTGAGCATCCTTTGGATATATACCCAAAAGTGGTATTAATGGATCTTGAGGAAAATTAGGTTTCCTAATTTTCTGAGAAATTGCCACACTGACATTGAAAGGGGCTTTACTAGCTTGAATTCCCACAAGCAATGCAGAAGTGCTCCTTTTTCCCCACAACCTCTCCAGCATAAGTTGTCATAAGTGTTTTTGATCTTGGCCATTCTTATAGGTCTAAGATGAAATCTCAGAGTTGTTTAGATTTGCATTTCTCTGATGACTAAGGATGAAAATGGAGTACAGACCTAAACAATGAACTCTCAACAGAGGAATCTACAATGGCTGAAAGACACTTAAGGAAATGTTCAAAAAAGAAGGTTTTAACTTTATCATTGTAAGATTATATTTAACAAATCAGTTATTAAGAATTACATTTATAATGTATAGGCCATGTGTTTTTGACAAAATTGGAGAAAATATTCAATTATTTATCCTATCTTCATGAACCTAAAGTTTCACATCTAATTTATCTTTTATCACAACTAAGAAAAACTGCAAGTATGACTATATAGTCTTCAACTCTGTCAAAGAACCAAAAGGATTAAATGTGACCTAATGACGAGGACTTAAAACTGCCTGAATTGTCACCTAAAGTTCCTTTGCAATTTTGAGGCATCCAGCTCTGGCCTACATAAATAGCATATCTGACAGGCTTTCCTGTGAACCAGGAAATTTTCAGGGACTACCCTATCTTGTCTTGGCCAAGCTTAGCAGTCACCTTTCTTGTATCCTGCTGGTCCAATTTGTACAGTATATTGTTAGCAATTGATGCAAAAAAAATGGTGCTATATATAGCATATGCATGTAACCTATCCCTGGAAAGGTAGATCCCATGGTTCACCGGACACCATATCCTTGTGGCCCACTGGCCAGCCTTTGAGATGAATCAGTAAGCTCTATATTCAGGGAGCCTGCCTTAAAATTAATGTGGAGATGGACTAAGGAGGGTGCCTATCATTAGCCACTGACCTTCATACATTGAACTCAGGAGGCTGAGACAAAAGATTATGAGTTTTAGGTCATCCTTAGCCACAGGATGAGACCTTCTCTCAAAAAACAAAACTTGATGATGATGATTTTGATGATAACAATTAATAATACTAATACCAATTTTAATAATAATAATAATAATAGTATTTTTAAAACACAGTTCTAGGCATCATAAACATAACAGTTATAGTAAGAAAGGAATGCACACACCTTGAATTAGTGCTCAGCCATATATCCTTGATTGATGCCAAGGCACTGTTACAAGTCGCTTACTCTGTGGCCTTAGATGCCTCATATTTAAAGGACAGAACAAAGCATTGTCTTTTAAAGTCATATAAAACTGACAGCACAGTACCTTCTGCATGAAAACCTTCCCACAGAGAGTTTCTGATGGCCAGATTTATACAGGTCTTCTCATGCCCTGATGGACCAGGCAATACCTGTTTCCAGCCTGGGTTCTATCTCCATAAAGTTATTCACATCAGAGTGGAAACCATGTGTCAAGATTTTTGGCAGTGTTAGCATTCCTTCCTTGTCCTTTTAAGCATCTTTCCAGCCTACCTACACCCCAGAAATGTACCAAATAAATGTTAAGTCATGCAATTTCCTGGAGAATTGCTGGAGACAGATTACTAAAAACCATCAGACAGCTCTGCTTCATACACTCTGAGAAAAGGCTCTCAGATTGACTTTAATTAGCTGCCCCTCCACAGCTCCTCATGAATCAAGTTCCCCATCTTAGATAGAACCATTGAGCAGGAAGTGGACCTGAATAATGTGCTCTAGTCACTAGGGCACGTTCCCCCATGTTCTTATACTGATTCTGCCAAGCCTGAGGTAAGAGGAAGAGGTGGGAACTGAATGATGGAGAGTTAGGCTTACTGAACTGGACCAGCAAAGGTTAAGAGAAAATCTAATCCTAGTAATTGTAGAAGAATGGGTAAGAGTCTCCATGTTTTCCTCCATTCCTTCGAGTACAGACTCTGAAGTGTGGGTCATCTTTAGTGTACTCAGGCACCAGAAGCATCTACTCTACCTAGAAACTTGTTAGAGGTGTTTCTTTAATCTGATACCTATTTCAGAGCAATTTAAATATCTATTTATTTGCCAGACATATAATACTGCCACTAGTGTATCTTATTCATAAACATGAGGACTAGAGTTCAGTCACTAAAAATCTACATAAAGAAAATACAACTAAGTATGGTGCAGTTAGTCTAGACAAATCTGTGAGCTCCACAACAGTGAAGAGACTTTGTCTCAAAGCAAGTCATTGATAGTATGTGAGTAAGAACACCTAAGGTTGCATCTGATCTCCACATGCATTCAGTCATCTATGCACACACACACACACACACACACACACACACACACACACACACACACGCGGAAACAGACAGACAGAAAGAGACAAAGAGGCAAAGAGAGATCCAGAAACAGAGACACACAGACAGAAAGAGGAGGGGAGGGAGAAAGAGAGAGAGAGGAAAGATGCATATTATTGAAATCCCCAGGTAAAGTGAACATAGACTAAAGTATGAGAACCATGACATATTAGTGAAAAATGAAGACCTTCCTGATCGCTTGGGCTCATATGCTGCTGTGCCATTTTGTAATTATAAAACTAGGGATAATTGTGAATCAATCCATGCTCCACTTCCTTTGTTTGCAACACAGCTAGGACAACTGACTTATTTCAGTTCCTTATAAGTAAACAGTATGGCCATGGCAGGCATCAGGAGAGAAATTTTTCTACAGTATGTGTGGGTATTTGTGTGTGTGTGTGTGTGTGTGTGTGTGTGTCTGTGTGTGTCTGTGTGTGTGTGTGCATGTATATAAGTGCTCACACTTGAATACACTCTTTCTTTCTCCCTCTGCACATTTGTGTGCAGCTATGTGTTTGTGTACATATGCACATGTATTTAGAAGGAACTGTTCACTTTCTATCTTGAGTTGAGAGTCTCTTATTTGGCCTAAAACTCTCCAGTTTGGCTAGACTGGCTGATCAACAAATGCCAGAGATTTTCCTATCTCCACCTCCTCTCTCAGGCACTGTGATAGCAAGTGTGTGCCTTCATGTCAGGGCTTGTATTTTTGTTAACCTTGTTTCTAGCAGCGTAGCTAGGATCCTCATACTTGTGCTACACTTTGCCTGCTGATCCACATCCCCAGCCAAAGAAGTCTTTCTGTCATTCCTAAGGCACCAAGAAGAAAGCTAAAGAAGAACAGTTGTTCACTTCAGTCTTCTCAGTTCATAAGTTTTCAGTCTAGAATGTCATTCCAACATCACTGAGGTCAAGCGTGCATCCACCTGTTACAAGTGGGTCATTCTCACATAGCCTTTATCACTTTGTTTTTAGAGCTACACTTGAGGGAAAGTCCCTTATGAACACATCAGTCTTTCGTTCATTTACTTTTTATTATTTGAGAATTTCATACATGTGCACAATGAAATATGATCACATCCACCCCAATCTCTCCCTCCAACTTCTCCTAGATCTCCCTACACATATCCACCTCTGTATTTTGTTTCTCTTCTTTTGTTTTCGAATAGCTGGCGAAGACAATTTAGTGCTGCCATTTACAGGCATGGGTATGAGGCCATCCACTGGAGTATAGGAAACCTTCCAGTTGCCACAAACCCAAAGAATGATTCTCCCTTCCCAGGGATCTGGCAACAACCAATCACTCCTTATGAAGAGATGAAGCCTGGAGAGCCACACCCTACACGCTTGAACTATAGCTGTCTTGATGGTGTGCAGACAATCACAGCTGCCATGAGTTCCCCAAAGCAATAGCCATGCTGTGACTGGAAGACAGCATTCTCAGTATTTCTCTCCATACACAGGCTCTCACACTGTTTCCTCTTCCTCTTCAGTGCTGTTCCATGGACCTTGGTGGAAGACTCAGAAACATTTGGGTTGAATACTCACAGTCATACTCAGCCTATTAACCAGTTATAAATCTCTTCATAGACTGCTGTTCACTGCAAAAAAATAATCTTCTCTGACCAAAGTTGAGAGCAGCACAGTTCCATAGGTACAAATACACAATCTTCTTAAAAGAAAAGAGAACCCCAATTCAGCCCAGCAAGAGCTCCATCACCCAGCCAGTCGTTACACACACGACATGAAGCAATCAGCCGGAGAGGTTTATTGGCCACCTACTTGAGAACTTCATGTTATTAGCTAATTAAAAGCAGATTTGTCCTCTTTATGTATCACACTTAATGAATTAGATAATTCCAGCATAGTTACCATGGTATGCTATTTATAAAGACCTGCCATTTGCTTCTAATTTTTCAAATGATTAGAACTTAACATCTCTTGTAAATTGCCCATAAGCAAAAAGTACACCATAGCGGGGTGCCCAGGTTTACAGCAAAATAAAATCCATAATGTTGAGCTTCCTTACTTCTGAAGCACAACAGTGGTGAGGTTTTCATTGCCTGTCTATTTGATTGCCTGTCTGTCTGTCTGCTTGTTTTTGAAACAGGGTCGCATGTCATCAAGGTTGGTATCAAATTCATTTTGTAGGCAATAATGGCTTTGAACTTCAGATATTCCTGCCTTGCCCCACAAAGTACTGAGATTCCAAGCGTGCACCTCTAAGTATGGCTTTATGGTGTTCTGATGGTAGGCAAAGGCTCGCCTCATTGAGAAACTACCCTGAATGTGCACTGTTGTGCTCTCCAGACCCATCTGAACAAGGAAGGCACAGATGAACTGACTTTGAAAAAATGGAAACACACAGTCACAGTGACAGGGAAATACTGGTTTTCTTCCTTTAAATATGGTATGCTGCCTCACTGCCTTCATTGTGTCTTTTTTGACTATAAAGGCACGTAGATAAAAATAAAGAGAAGACCTTCACCTGCATGCATTTGAGTGATGTATTTTTCTTTCAATGCCTTTAAATAAACCAAATCATATTATGTTCTTCTTGTCTCCCCCTCTGCCTCTACCACCCTCTGTCTCAGATGTATGCACCTCATTACAACACACGTCACTCATTTTTAGTCTCTGACTTGCCAGCATCCCACACAGACCTGCTGTTCCATCTCTCCATGTTAATTCCCATAAATAACTGATATCCAAATTAGAGTCTTGGCGATACACGAGGAAAACTTCTGCTGAGAAACCTGAAACTCAAAGGCTATTCAAGGCACTGGAGGTTGCTAGAGATTTGTTGAATCCTTTCTTGAGATTTCAACAACACACGTATAACAGAAGGTTCCTTCTGCCCATTGTGAAAATGTGGTCACATATAAAGAACTGCAAACATAGCTTGAGAAGTTTCCACTGCAGCTCCTAAGTAATCCATATGTTCGTAAGCTGCTTACACAGATACAGGATAATTTATATACCAAACACATATGTAGCTCCCTGGATACTGAGGGCTGAATGGGAGTCTTAAGGGTTTTAGATTGAGAAGTTCATCCATTTATTGCTATTCCTTGATGATAAATACATACACTATGCACTCAAGTTACTTCAAGGTCCGAAAGGAAATACAGTACAGCTTGAATTTGCTGAAGTATCCTGGGAAGTTTGTATCTAAACTTCTCAAGCTCATGAGGCATGAATTCAGGATGAATTGGTTTATCTTTTCTTTTTTAGAAGGGACCTACCAGAAAGAATTTTCAGACTAGTATGCAAGGAAAATAATAATTGATTGAATGACTTGTTAGTGGTGAAGGTTTGGGTGAAATTAGTGCAGGTCAGTGGCCAGCTACCAAACCCTTTCCGTTTTCTAATCTTTTCTTTCTTTCTTCTTTGACAGTTCTTCCACAAAGATTCTGGTTATTTAAAACTATTTCCAGGACACCAGAGAGAGTAGAAAAAAATCTTCTCGTTATGAGAATGTTGACTCTTATCAACAGAACTTTTCTGTGGCATACCTTGTCACAGAATGTCTTGACAGCTCCCTTCTTATGCGAGCCATCTGAATGTCCTATTCACTAAGAAGAATAGTGACATCTAAGAGGTATGCAGTGTCACCAGAGATATTTTCTTATAATTATTGATTTTTGAAATCATGATTCTTGAAATGCTAGGTATCTGCAGAAGTGGATTAGAGAACACCAAGAAAATAAAGAAAGGAGTTAAGAGCATCCTGAGTTTCTGTCTGTCTTCCTTTTTCTAACCAAATCATCTCCATTTTATAGTTCTTATTGGATGTCTTTGCATAAAAGACATCATTTCAAGAAAAGAGTCCCCACGGAAAATGATGACTATGAAGATCTCCATTCTAATATATGCATGTAATGGAAGGTGGGTAGAAACCAGAAAATTTTAAGAGCAATATTGCAAGATGTGGAGACTTAGTGCCTATTATGCAACTATACAAGTATGAATAACATGAAGGAGAGATACTGTCCACAGACAATTTAGCAAGCTGCCTCATCTTACACCAGAGTCCCTGTGATCTCTGATTAAAGAGTACCAACTAGAGCTATCCACTGTACTGTCAATCACACATAGTAGACTTCCTTAGCATTTCTGTATTTTTACAAACTTCCACCTTAGCAAGAACATTTTGACAGACTCAAGGTTTAGAAGCAATTCTGCCATGTATCTCAACTCTCTGCAAAGCAATTGGAAGCTTGACTATGGATTAACAGGATGAAGACAGAGAATTTTTTTCTACAATAAAATTCAGTCTTTGTATCAATAGATTACTGCAACTGTCACGTTTCATTAGAAAATTTTCTTGTTGTGGGATACTTGTACACATTGTGAAGATGTATTGTTGTGATTGGTATAATAAAAGGCTGAATGAACAATATTTGGGCAGGAGGTATAGGCAGGGCCTCCAGGCAGAGAAAGAACTCTAGGAAGAAGAAAGGTGGAGTTGCCAGTCACATTGGGAGGAAGTAGGATGGAGACAAGAAAAGAGGCCAAGAGCAATAATGTTGATTTAAAAGTATTGGTTAATTTAAGTTATGAGAGCTAGTTGAGAACAAGCCTAAGCTAAGGCCAAGCTTTCATAATTGATAATAAGTTTTTGTGTCATTATTTGCAGGTTGGCCGTCCTGTTACAATTTTTCATAGCAGTGAATAGATTTCAGTTAATATGGGGACCCACAACTGAACAAAGTTCAAAGAATAAATGCTCAAAGAGTGCTCATCCGCAAATCACTTTTGTCAATCCCTCACCCCAAGGCTCAGAATATTTTGTTGAAGAATAGTGAAAATACTTTAAGAGCCAAAAGTTCAGAGAAAACTGCTTCGAAATAAGACCCTCTAAACACAACAGGATTATTCCACTCATGAATTCACAGCCTACATAAGGCTTGCACAAGATCAAGCCAGTAAACATGGATGGGAAACGAACTTACCATAGCAAACGGCTTTGGCAAACAGCAGCTTCTTGAGGAGAGACAGTCAGTTCCCTTTTGAGGTATGATATCTAGTAGGCTGCCCATGTTCCATAAGATGGAGATACAGTCATCTGCATTTGAAGAATTATAATTGGGTTATACAGGAATAAATATGATATGAAATTGAGAGAATAGGGTATAGAAATTCTGGGAGAGATTCTGGAGATGATAGACTGAGGGATGAAAATTCTCAAAAATAGGTCAATAAATTTAAAACCATTATACAATAAATCTTATAAGTGCCAATGATAATAATGTCATCTTCCAAAGACATTTTACATTTTACTATTTGGAAGTATGATCACATGCCCTTTCAGACATCATTTAAAATAACTGTTAACTTCCTTTTCTGTAAAGTTCCAGACAGCAAGCACCTTAGAGTTTGTGCGTCTTTCAGCCTTGGTAAGGAACCCTCAGCTTTGCCAATCTAGGAGAAATAAAGAAGGACAGCTGACAGGAAAATAAGCCATGGCAATGAGTTTTCATAGAAAACATTGGTTTACAAAAAGAAGCCTTGGGTCATATTTGTCCCGTGAGACAAATATGCAATCCCCTGGAACTGGAAGAAGACAGAAATCCAGTTAAATACACACTATGCCATATTGGATAACCTCATGCCCTGGTGGATGATTCTAGGCCCCAGTGAATGATACCATGACAGAATGGATGACATCATGGTCTAGTGAATGACTCCACGCTCCAGTGAATGAGTCCACACTCCAGTGAATGACTCCATGTCCTGGTAGATGATCCTATGTCTATGCACATAAGTGAAACATTAGTTAACTGATTAGACTTAGTGAGTTAAAGGGTAAAATCATTAATTAAAATGTATAAAATGAAAGCATGAAGTGTGAAGGGAGATGCAATGGGATGGTTCCAGGATCACTGGAAATGAGGAAGTTAAGGATGGATATGCATAACACACATAAAATTTTCAAAGAATAAATAAAAATTAAAGTTTAAAACGAAGGATTAACAACTGAACTGTCACTTGTGCCATCTAGAATAGGGAAGATCAGTTTTCTACAATAGAGTAATATTGAGTTTATCAACTATTCCACAGCAGGCCTTATCTTAGAAGATATATACCAGCATATGTCAGACTTCACAGTACTTTTATGGGCTTTTGTTTGGTTGTAGTAAGGTGAGGCTTTTGAGAAAGATGTTTTCTTGGTTTTGTTGTTAGATTGGGTTTTTGTTTCTTGAGGGACAGCTTGGTGTTGATTGGGTGGCAAGGAGGAGAGACTCTGGGGAACTTTGGGGAAGGGAAAAGTGTGATCAAGTTATATTTAGATTGAAAAATATAACAAAAATATTCTAGAGTTAAAGAAATCAGGGAAGAACAAAAATGAAGAGAGATTTGAAATATTAGATATTCTTTTGATTGGAGCATTAGTTTAAATGTATATTCATGTTTATGAAAATTTACAATCATCTATTTATGCCTAGTTCTGCAGCCATATTGTATTTTAATAAAAAGTCACATAATAATACTTCAATAAAAATTATAAAAAAGAAAGAATTCATAAATAAAAATTTAAGAGTGGAAAGCAAATCTTTCCCAGAACGTCTGACACTTCTACAACTTGTCAAGGGAAGGTATAAAAAATAATGGTCCCCTCCGTGTAAAGTATGAAATGTTGTCAAGGTCCTTGCCTGAGTTGTAATTAAGATGACTTATTAACCAAAGATTAAAAGGGACCTATTGTCCTAGGTATTCTAAACTCATATTATAGTCATTCAAATGAATTGCCTGCCTGTTCACATTTTGTCTTGAGCATGGCAAACCTTGACATAATGGTCCAACTAGGACTCTAATCAACTTAATTAAGAAAGAACAGCATGGAAACATGTGTACTCTTAGTGAAAATAATTTTTCTTTCATAAGGAGCCATGAGAAGAATATGCATTAGCATCTGAACCGTGGAAATATATCCACTCACTTTCTGAAAGAGGCATAGTTACCAATATCTTTCTCAAAATGAGGTACTTACTTAATAACTAGAAACAACACACACCCACTCTCAAGGAAACTTCTCATATGCCTTGCAAAGGCACCTCTGAATGGGGTCACACAGACATGGAAGCCATGGCTATAAATCAGATGTTTTTGCTAAAATATGCCTGCATACTCCCAATTCCTGATAGGCAGTTATAGAATTCTTCATGATAAAATCTAAACACCAGTCCTGATTAGCTCTGCTCAGAACTCCACTTGGAAAACTCACATTAATTGTTGAGTTTTATTTTTGTTGTGTATAGTGTTTTATCATTAGATAGCATGCTAGACCATACTACATGAAAAGCACTGTAGCAAGCAAGAAACCAGGGATCAATCCTCCTTTCACTAGTTTGGTGACTAACTGTAAGTCATTTAACTTACACAGAGAAAACAATAATATATGTGTATATATATATATATATATGTATGTGTGTATGTCTATATATATATGTATATGTACATATGTGTGTATAAATATATATTCTATAAGAAAACTGAATGTCCTAATAAGTTAGTAAAAACATCTTAGTTGTATGTGTACAAGTTACTTTAGATATTTAGTGGACATTTTAAATGAAACAACCATATGTTAAATCTTACAAAACTGACTGGGAAAATGGCTCGATTGGCAAAGTGCCTTCCAACCAAGCATGAGGACCTGCGTTGGGATCCTTATCTTCCATATTAAAAGCTGAGTGTAGTGTCGTGTGTCTGCAACCACAATAATATGGGCAGGGGCAGTGCCAAGCAGGTCACTACATGCATTGACTAGCTATCCCAGCCTCAAGTTGATGAGCTTCAGGTTCAACGAGAGACCCAATCTCAGAAAACAAAGGTGCAGGTAGTACAGGAAAGTCCTGATGTTCACCTCTTGCCTCCCCATCCATTCAACACATAAACATGTGCACACACCCCTACTAACATGTGTATATGAACATCCATAAATCCTGTCAAGTCAAAATCTGGGTACATAAAGTCAGAAAAACAGATACTTTGCAAAAATATAATTTGTGGGGTCTGTAGATATGTCTCAATGGTTCTGTATTAAGCACTTATATCCAAATCATCACGTTCCAGGGGATCTGATGCCCTCTTCTAACCTTCAAGGGTACCAGGTACACAGATGATACACACATAGATATTCAATCAAACAAACTCATATACAGAAAATAAAACAAAAATTTAAAATATAATTTATGGATAGACAGAAGACAAACATCAAGATGCATACATATATAAATGAAAGGTAATGGATAAGTAGATGACAGAAACGTTCATAAATAGCTGGCCAGGTGTTATAGAGATAAATACATGATAGAGGGATAAAAGATAGATAATCTAATTATAAGATAGATAATAAATAGTTGATAGATGAAAAGTTAAAGATAAATAGATTCATGCCTATATAGAGGATAGAGAGAAGGTAGGCAGATAGCTAACTGATTGATATGTATGTGGTAAGTAGATGAATAGGGAGATTGATAATCAGATAAATGAAAGGCCCGGTGACTGATATAATAGAGGTGAGATAGAAATTCACAAATGTAAATATGAAGTAATCCTTGTGTATTTATTATGAAGTTTCACATTTAACCTTTTCTCATCTTCTTTATGATTAATGAGATACTCTGAAGTTAACCCACCCACCTTACTAGCAAAGGAAGATAAAGCCTGATTTCGTGCTACATTTTCGTTTATCTTAAAGATGGCTGTATTTTCCAAAGAGAAACTCTTACAACCCAAACAAACAATACAGGAAAATCACTGAGGAAAAGGGCGTCTAAAGTGCTTCCGTAAGCATCTGTGGTCTCATAAAGCAGATACAAGTGCAAGGGTGGGAAGAACTGGAGAAAACAGGAACATCAAAGCAGGGAGAGGCCACATGTAGATGGTGTGCTTTAAAGCATGGTGTGTATGGACCAGAGAGATTCTCCACGAGAGAAAATAAGAAAGGAGAGACAGAGGAAGAAAATGAATCCAAGAAAAGAGTGATGCATCACATCTATTTGAGCTTTACATTTGATATGTTATCTTCTCCAGTCTGTAAGAATTTGAAAAGAACTCTGAAACCTTTTGCTTCTTCTCATAGCTTGAACTTTTCACCTGGGGAATTTTATCCACGTGAATGAGTGAGCCCTTGTGCCCACCTGGCACCAACCAGAGCGCATCCTAGGAATAAGTGAATGTGACCCTCATTGCCATATTGGAAAGTGCAAGGTTTTACATTTCCATAGGGAATTTTGTGAGTGAATTAGACAGTGAATATATACAGAAATATCAGGGAGTGTCTCCAATGTGCTAAAATATATAAATCACGTCTATAGCAACCCAAGGACAACTAGACCTTTACCCCTGCCTAACCAGAAGAGTTAGCTGTATTATGAGTCTGTCATAAAGTATTCCACCACCATAAGAACAATCATTGCACTAAATAAGGTTTTGAACAGTTTATGCCTGTTCCCTTGGTCATCCATGCTTCACTTCAGACTTGACAGCTTTGCTGGTGGTAAGCATAAAACCATTTGAACTGAGCTGTTCATTATATATAACATAGAGCTCAAAGTCAACCCTTGCTCTCAGTTACACACACACACACACACACACACACACACACACGCAAAAACTCACACTCACACACAAACTCACAGACAGAGAGAGAGAAAGAGAGTCTTTTACCATTAATTCAAATTTTCTTTAACTAACTGATTATTTAGATTAGTATATTATTTAGTCAAAGAAATGATTTAATTTTATGGGCACAAAATTCATTTACAATGAATGGTAAATTTAACCCCATGTTGAGTACATTCTATAATTTCTTTTTTGCAATGAGAGGAAAACTCAATTTACCTCTCTTATTGGCAATATTTTGATCAAACTGACCATATAAAACCATCTGCAGCCCATAGTTTGCCATCATGACATCCTCATAAAGAACTCATTTTGTGGTGAAAAGGGTTTGTAATGGGCTTGTCCCTGAACCTTGAATCTTTTGATGTTACCAGATATTACTTAACCTGAAAATAGATAAATGAAAGACAAGTTATGTATCCATATTGACTGCTACCTAACAAATTGTTCTAGATTTACCCTGTTGCTGTGGCAAATTCCATGACCAAAATAAACTTAGGAAAGGGAAGGGTTTATTTCACCTTCCATTTATAGTCTACCATTGAAGGACGTCAGGGAGGAAACTAAAGCAGAAATTTGAAGGTAGGCCTGCTTGATATTCCATCCATAATTACCTTACAGAGAGAGTGAGAGAGAGAGAGAGAGAGAGAGAGAGAGAGAGAGAGAGACTCTTTTACCATTAATTCAAATTTTCTTTAATTAACTGATTATTTAGATTAGTATATTATTTAGTCAAAGAAGTCAAAGACTCAGGAACTTACAGCCAAGGAAAGAACATTGCCCAATGGCTTACTTACAGAATCATGTTTGGCTCAGGATTATGTCACCTACCAAGGGAATGATGATGCCCACAGTGGCCTGGGCTCTTCTCCATCAATTAATATTAAAGATGATTCCCACAGACATGACTTCTGGCATATTTTCTGGTCAACTCTCAATTGAAGCTTCCCTGTTGGGTGACTCTAGGCTGTGTAAAGTTGACAGTTAAAGTAATCCAGGACATAAATCAATGTCAAATTTTGGATTATAGCAACAAATTATCATAATATCATAATTCTATGGTTAAGTAAATAACTGTATTGGGTTTTCTTGTTCTCACTCATGTGGAAATGGTCTCCTGAATACTATGCTTTCAGAGGATCTGGTGAGTTGTCTCACAAATATCTGTGAGTTTGCTTGGTTTGAAAGACTAAACAAGTCTCATATCTAAGCCTACTTGAGACATTAATAAAGAACCTGTCAAAAGACTTTTCCTTGATGCATACTGGCAAAGCAGTCACATAGACCAACTGATAACCTATGTTAGAAAGCAGAGCAAGATACTGACACAGCAACCTGCCACAGCCTAGCATGTGGGATGTCTTAATACAAAGACTTCTCCCTGCAATAGTTTACTGGATATACATATGAGCTAGAAATTCATTTTACATGGTTCAACAAAAATTCTTCCCAAATAGAAGTGGTAAAAACAGGGTAGGGTACGTCATGTTAAATTGCAGCTTTGTTTCCCAGTGAAAAATAACCTTTCAAACTCGTGGCATATAATAGATAACCTTATCTTTACAGTCTTTTGGAATTGGATTTCAGGTTTTATTGACAGACTTGCTAGAGAGAGTTTATGATAAATCTTCAGTTAATAGTCTCCTGAAGTTCCTGAATTTAAAAAAATAACCTTTCAAGAAGGATTCCTTTGAATAATGGGTATTTCTCTTTTATCTTGATTTTCAAGCCATTTTAAGATGATTTGGTAAATTATTCATATTTATTGCTAGATTTTGACACCTAGAAAATGTGTATCTGAAGTTATCCAGAGATTTACGATGAAATTTCGCAGTAAGTTCTTAGGACAAGATGAAAATCATGGCTGTGCTGCTTTTGATAAATGTAATAATTTTCTTGATAATAATAATCATGGAAATAATTCACTACTTATTACCTATTACTATTGAACAAACAGCAAAGAAGGAATTAACCCTTGAACAGAATTAAATGAATGTGAAAAAGCCCCATGCTACAGGGTGGAAATATTTATACAGATGGTAATTGAGCATCTGGCATTTAAATTAAATGGCATAACATAGTGTTTGTTCAGGAAAGGATGGAGAAATACCACTAAAACCATTTCTTTTTATTTTTTACAATTTTTATCATGTAAATATCAACAGACTTGAATTTGCAAATGACTTTTTATTTCAGCTGGAATTATGACAGTTACAGACCTACATTTAGATGTAATTATGGATATGAATTAATTACATACTATTAGCTATCAAAAAACTCAATGAAAAATTCAACCAAAATACTTAAATTCTTTCTCTGAATGTATGTCCAAGAAATAGTGAAATTAATTTTGTCTTTTTAAAATGACTGTAAAACTGTTTGTTTTTAATTAAGTTTGCTCTTTATCAATTTTATACATATATAGTTTTGTGTGCCCTCCACCCTATTTCATCTCCCTCCCACCTTGTCACATCCCATTCTTTCTCACAAGTCCCTTTCTCATTTTCATCTATTGTTGGGAGAGGCTGCTTGTTCATTTCTCAAACACCCTGACACGAAATAATCACACAGAAACTATATTATTTGCAATAATGTTTGGCCAATAGCTTACTTATATTTTTAGCTAGCTCTTATATCCTAAACTAACCCATCTCCATTAATCTGTGCATCATCATGAGGTTTTGGCCTACTGGCAAAGTTTCGGTAGACTCCAGAGGAGGTGTCTGTCTTTGGTGGCTGCTACATGGCTTCTCATTGACTCTTTCTACTCTCTCTTTCTCATATATATATGAGAAATATATATATATATATATATATATATATATATATATATATATATATATATTCCAGCCTGGTTATATTATGTTAAGTCAATGGCCAAAAGCAGTTTCTTTATTAACCAATAGAAGCAACACATATACTGTAGGACTTCCCACATCACTTACTCTTTTCTATTTAAATAAAAAGAAAGGTTTAACTTTAACATAGTAAAATTACATATAACAAAACAGGAATCAAGCAGAATTACAGTTACAATATTTATACCTTCTTTATCATAACCAAGAAAAACTATAATTGCAACTATCTTTTCTTCAACGCCATCAAAGACTCCAGAAAGATATATTATTACCTAAGTTAACAAGAAGTGTATTGCAAGCAACTCTAGAATTGACAGAGACATCTCGTTATATGGACAGTTACCCAAAGATCTTTTGTAATATTGGGGCACCTATCTTCAGCCTCTAGGCCCATAATATTGGCAGACTTTTCCTAGAAACAGAAAATTTTAAAGACAGTTCTGCCTATATTGGTGTCCTACAGAATGTCTAGCAGACTCTTTCATGAAGTAGGAACCCTGAAGGACTGTCACACCTTTAGGGAAGTTCCACAGTCGTTTTTCTGTGGGTCCTACAAGTCCAGTCCTTACGGCATAACATCAAGCAGTTCAGGCAAGGGCAGTTTCTTGCCCAAATGACTAACAAACTCTATATGGAGCCTCTTCAATGCCCAATTTCTCTTGAAGTAATTGGTGCTGCCAGGAGCAGATGTGTCTCACTGTCATGAAAAGTCAGAATTCTTAAAACATTTTAAATGCTGTATTCTGAATACCTCTGAACGATTTGAAGAATGCTTATCTAACTGAAATATATCTCTATATATCTAGAAAACCTAACATGACTAAAAGCTTGACTATTATAAATGATTATCTATTAACCTGTATTTCCTAATTATACATTACATTTTAATGAGCTGCAAAATACAATATCTGAATCAAGAGCAGAAATATACATATAACAAAACTGACCTAAAATTTGTATCAATAGAACAAGATCCATACCAATGCAAATCTCTATAACATATCCACCTTTAAATGTAAACAAACATTTATAAATGATAATTGGGAATTTGGGCATAGTTCTTTCCAAACTGCTTCCTGCTTTTTGTTGGGGGGATTTTCATAGAGACCTCTCAGGTGGTCTTGGTTCATCAAACCATATTAGTCTGGAAGGAATCCACAGGTTCTCATCTTCTGTGAAAACAGAAATAGAACCTCTTTTCCAAAGCAACAAATCCTTAGACCCAAATTCTGAAGTCAAGAAACCTTTAAAACATATATGTTGGTTTAGCTTAGGAGCCTGTACAATGAAATGTCTCTCTGTACTTAACTCATTGACAGTCAAAATATTCAAAGTAAACACAATAATATACGTAATCCAGACTCTCTGTGTTTCAGCATTATGTGGCTTTTTTTTCCTTTAATCTATGACTATCTGTACTCTGTCTCTTTAATGACATTGTTCAATTTTTTAAAACCATTTACTTCCTTTTATAATTGTCTATATTCTTTTTCCTCTGTCTCTCAAGCCTACATATATTTATTCAACACTGTGACCCATTTAGAGGTCTTTTTCAACTGAATATGTTCTTATTGTGTACCTGTAATCCTTTTCTGACCAGAACTACTTCTGAAAATGCAAAGTGGTATGGCTAGGACTAAGGCTGCTTTGCTTTTTGACTCAGCCCAGTCCAGCGTGGAAGAGGTCTGTTCACTGCCTCTGAGACTGCTGGATTGGAGCCATGCTCATCACCTCAACTCTGGCAACCAGTTGGCCCATGCTGCCAACAAGCTCCATTGAAGTGCTTGGCCTCTTGAAAGAGTCAGAGTTCATGTTGGCAACACAAACCAAAAAGCCACCATTTAAAAGCCACATGAGGTTTTTGTTTGTTTGTTTGTTTTCTTTTTCGGTTTGTTTTGTTGTTTTTTTTTGTTTTGTTTTGTTTTTTTTTTGCTACTACTGAATCCAGAAGAACTCTGTTAAAGGAGCCATGGCATTCCTATTTGCTACCAGCAAACAGTGCCGATCTGAAAAACAAATGATTTCTCAGGTTTTAAGGACGAAGTCACCCATGTTATTCTAATTTCAATGGCCCACTGAAGTTAAGCAGGGACATACATGTGATCATGTGTGTGTAACTATCTGTTGAAAGTCAGTGTACTCATCAGTGATCACACAACTAAATTAGTGACTCCCCCTTACCTAGCATGTTTCAACAGCTAAATGTTTACCGTGGAAAGGTGAACTCTCTCTCTAACCTCTGACTGACTGTTGACAGACCCAGGGCAAGCAACCACAGCTGTTGCAACTTCATGACTGCAATAATGGTCCCACATTCAGAAGACAACATTTGCAGTCCTCTCTGCCTTCGAGCTCTGACAATATTTTATTGTCCCTGTTCCAGGATGTTCTTTGACCCACAGAGGGAATAATATAAATGTCCTATGTAACAGTGGGCATTAAAAAGTCACTTACTCTAAGCACCTTGTGCAACCGTGACTCTCTACATTCATCAATGTTCACTACAAAACCTTCTGTGGCTAAGAGTGAGAGATACACTAATCTATGGGTATGAACATAAGTATTTAGAGGAGAATTTGAAATCAACTCCATTTAGAAAAATAACAGTATTAAGGTCCCCATAGGTCCTATGATCTCCCCAAACATGGGTATAGGGCCAGGTTCTTAAGCAAGTTACAAATTCACTCTTGTGGGGAGGACCTCAAATCCAGAGAGGGTTAGTTACGCTCACCCTAGTCATGCCACTATGGCCCATTCGGCATGTCTTAAATTTAAATATCTTTTTTTATTCAAACATTTATTTTGTTTGTTGTTGTTTCTAGAAATGTTCAAATTTAAACTCTTGTTCTTACAATTGAATGAAAAAATATTTTAAATGTTAAAGCCCATGTGTACATTAGGTAATGTTATTTAAGTATCATAAAGTCTCTCTGTGTAAGTAACTATTTACAAATAAAAACACCTGTTCCATGATGTTGTGAGTTCTCGCTTGGAAGGAAAGTTTAGAATGTGCAATGGTTAAGATTAAGAGTGGGTGTAAGTAATAGATAACTACAAATTTGCTTTTTTAGTAAAATAGGACCACTTCTGTAACAAGATCAAGTTTAGGTATAAGCAATCAATGGCAGATATTAGGGTTGCATATCTTTGAACCCAAACTGCTTCCAATGTTGATATCTCATCCCTAGTGAGTGGTTTTCATTAGCTTGACCCATAATGGAGACCTAGACACACTCTATGAAGCAAACATTACTTAGAAATAGTTCTCAAACTAACTGCAAGTTAGCAAGCAACGGTTGCTTATCCACATTGGGAGGTCTAGTGCATTTAGCCAAAAGTATCCTGAATCTCTCTCTCTTATATACTTGTTTGTATGTGTATATATATATATATATATGTGTGTGTGTGTGTGTGTGTGAATATATATACACATACATGTATATGTATATATGTGTATAAGGAGCAAAATGCTAACATTGTTTGTCTTCCTTAATTGATCTCCAACTTATGCTTTGAGACAGGGCCTCTCAATCAGCCTGGAGCTATCTGATTTTGCTGCACCACTGGACAATGAGCTCCAGGAGTCTACCTAGCTCTGTCTCCCCACTGCTGGGACTGCAGAAGTACTTTTGTTCTCTGAAACATGTTTTTTAAAATCTACTACCTGCCACCTCACTGTAGACCACATTGTACATACCTAGTCATAAAGCATATCCAGATGAGAAAGGGAGTGCTAGAGTCTTTACTTACATTTTCTTAGGTAAAATTGCACTTCTATAGAAAATGGAATAGCAGATATTGAGGGGTTGCCAGTTCTCTCATCTTACCTGACTTCCTGCACTCTTTCCAGTGTTTAGGCAAGTATCTTTAAGTACAGTCTTAATAAAGAAACTAATTTTAAAGGGAGTGGATGAAGTAATACAAATCATAAAAGTTTCAATATCCAAATTTATCTTCAGAGCTTTTAAACAAATGTATTTCAGTTGAAATGTTGATGGAGTGGAAAATTCCAAAATAAATCCCAAATCATGTTTTCAAGCTTTATGGAAAATATGTGAAGATATAAGTTAGCTTTCAAACTTTAAAATGCTATCTACTGACATAAAAGTCAACAGTTTACTCATAAAAAATCATAAAATGATATGGGAATAAGACAATGTACCCATGAACAATAAGGGATTTAAATGTTCTATAAAAATTGTAGCTTGAATGATCAATATATCCCACTGCTTTGGGGAACTTAATACCTGGAAATTTGTACCATATTTGTGTCTAGAGATTTCATCACTGATATTCCAAACCACTCTCCAAAGTGTGCAAAGATACCAAAAGATAAAGCATTGAACCCCTCAACGGACAGTCGTTACATGGCTCATGGTCCCAAGAAGTAAAGAAATTCGACATGGAGCTGGCCAGCTCCCAAGAGCTGCTTCCCTCTGAGAATGTCACATACAAAATTAGGAAAGGGGGTCGGATTGGCAGCTGAGAACCAGATTATGGATGGCCTTGAATTCAGGCCAGGAGTTATATTTGATTCTAGCACACATTGGAAACGGTTATAGATGTTAAAGGATGTGATAAGTATGGGGTCTCATTTTAAGACTGCTATCCAGGAGCCAGCAGAAGCTGGAAGAAGCTCAGAGCTTCAGGCAGCTTCTTCAGGAGTAAGGTGTCTAGAGCTGCAGTTGCAAAGTTTGAAGCATGGTTACAGACAGCTTGTTCAACTCAAAAGGGGAAAGAGAAAGAATCAGTGGAAAGACAGAGCATGTGTTATGGTCTACACACCCTCAGATGTCCAGAGAGGTATGAAAAAGTGTTAATCAAACCACTTCCCGGTTCGTGTTCTCTCTGGCTTCCCACAGGCCTGCTTGTGTGTCTGCTTGCCTTCACCCTGCTATAGACTAATAGGAAGAGTTGAGCAGATGTGATCACACCTTTAGACCTGCACCTTCTGGGTCTGGACTTTCGGCTCCTTTCTTTAAGGACCCAGCTTTCTTTCATGTCAGTGCTGGAGCAGAATCCCTTGTTGACAACCTTGTACACATAAGGTGACTATGGGCCCCTCAAATATCTGTGGACCATTAATTCAAGTTCCAGATCTCAGGTGAGGTCCCTCTTGCTGTTTGTTTTGTTGTGAGTCTGACCCAGGGACAATATGTGCAGCCTTTAGTTTCCATATTTTGTTGCTGTCTGGCTGTGAAACCTGAATATTAACTGATCTTCCTTTTATGTACAACACTTGAGCTTTATGGTGTGGTGTGGTGTGGTGTGGTGTGGTGTGGTGTGGTGTGGTGTGGTGGTGGTGGTGGTGGTGGTGGTGGTGGTGGTGGTGGTGGTGTGTGTGTGTGTGGAGAGAGAGAGAGAGAGAAGGGGAGAGCACACAGCACAGTGTATGCCCATGCAGGTCAGAGGGGAACCTGCAGGAGTCAGTGCTCTCCATCCTCCATGGGTTCCTGAAAACCAGTACCCAGGCTGTCAAGTTTGGATGGGGAGCACTTTTACATATTCACTCATATTGCCAGCCCCTCAACTGTATTCTGAGGGCCCCATTTTGAACTTTCAGTGGCAAGATCAAAATTCTGTACTCAAGTGCCTTGGACTTCCTGAACACATTTCTTTGTTGAACCAATCAGAGAGAGGGTGTCGCTTACTCAGATTGGGAAGGCTTAGGATACTCCGCCACACCTTTCCTGACCTTGTATGCTAAGTGATGTTTAGATAAATGTGATGTCATACGACTATGCTACTTATAAGTTATTACTGGAGGTATCAGATGCTAGATGTAGGATTTATAAATGTCAAGCAATCCTACTAGAATCTAGACATAAGCCACAGGAGCTTCAGTAATAAATTCAAACCTCAGAGTCAGCCTTGATTTAAGTCAGGATGAAAAATCAGATACAAACAAAACCAGGCATGAGAGAAAGAAACAGAAGGGAAAGATTAAATTTATATGGAATTTTCAGAAGGAGTTATATTTACTAATTTTAAAAACAGACAAATATGAATAGAAATGTGGATAAAGCTAACACTGGATGCCTGAAGACTTGTGTAAAATGCTAAGGTTTATGAAAAATAAAAGTTTTAACAGCATCAGGAACCCAGACTACGAGAGAGACTCTAAGGATGGAGCTTGTATGGTGCAGTGAAAGAATAGAGTGGGCAGGACTAAGAGGAAAACTAAGAAGAAATAAAAGTCAAAGATGTAATTCATGAAATCTAGAAAAAATGGAAAGCAACTTAGGGATGATTAGAAATAAGAACTTGGTGAAAAAAAATACCATGTAAGGTATAAACATCTGCATTAGTCTTGCCACAAAAATGAAGCCAGGAGCACATAATTTTTTAGCTGCTTGATTCAGTCATGTAAAACCTTTAACTAAGAGTAACAACATATAATCATGTGAGTATGTGGCTCTCTGGGTGTAGACTTGGGAGTTATACAGCTTGCTTGCTTTCTACTCAGAGATTACTCTGAACAAATATTTGCATCTTGATTTCACTCATTTACTTCCTAAATCAGCATTTAGCCTCAAGTAATTTGGAAATTTCTCTTCCTACTACCCTAGTGTAGACCACATGGGCATTTCTTTTACTTCTTTTATAATAGTTTTCTGAGATTTAGCTCACATATTTTGTAGTTCATCCATTACCTCTTTGAATATCAAGAATTGTAACCTGTCTCCACAGTCAACTGTAGAACCATTTCATTTTGTCAAAAATAATTCACACCACATAGATGCAACCCCCTTAACAACCTCTTCTTTTCATATCCCCAGCTCCGGGTAACCTTTAATTCAGAGTTGGCTACTCCAGGTTTCAATGTAGATAAAGCTGTACAATTTGTGGTTGACTAAGATTGCTTTTTTTCATTTAACATAGCGACATCAAGCTACATCCCTGGTATCTTAGTTATTATTTTTAATACCAAATATAAAGACAGCATGAATATGTACTATACTGAATTTATGCTTTCTTCTGTTGATGGACATTTGGACTATTTCTACTTTCCAATTAGTGAAAATGTTGCCAGACAACAAACCTTCACAATTGTTTCTCGCAAAATTCGACCTTTCAATTATTGAGAATGATTCCACACTATTTGCTTCTTGTAGGGAAGTGTATCAGTGCTGCTGCTGCCACTGCCACTGCTGCTACTACTACTACTATTGGTGAAGATGATGGTGATGGCAGTGATGATGATGATTATGGTGGTGGTGGTGGTGGTGCTGCTGCTGCTGCTGCATTCACTACCTAACATTAAAATCCAACATCTTTGACATTACAATGTGGACTAAAAAGACCAGTGACTTTTTAGCAATCTGCTTGCTTTCCTTACTGATAGGGCAGCTAATGAATCCAGCTTTGTGGATTAGCAGCAAGGTTTCTTAACCTTTCTAGTGGCGTACAGAAGGCTACTGTTTGGCTACTCAACCCCTATTGGTTGTAAACCATTTTAGTCAGTGATGATTGACAGCTTGAGTACATCTGAAATCAACTTAAACCCAAGTACCTGGGGTCACACCTGTGAAGGAATTTTTTGATTGGATCATTTGAAACAGGGAAGACCCATGTTAAACCTGGGCCACACTTCTCACTGGCAAGTTTATTTATCCTGTTGTTCAAGCACTTGTTCAATGGTGCTAGAACCTATATCCTTGGATTCCAATGCAAACTGAAAACCAGCAGCTCTCTAAGACTTCCTTGGAACTCTAACTCCACAATGGAAATGTTGAGACAATATTGCAGAGCGCCGCTAGTTAGTTCCCAGTTGCTTAGCCCCAAAATAATCACATAGGAGTATTAATATTAATTAACTATTAATTAAATCACTGCTTTGCCTATTAGCTTTAGCATCTTATTGGCTAGCTCTTACATATTAATTTAGCCCATCTCCATTAATTTGTGCATCACCACGAGGTAATGGCCTACCAGCAAATTTTCAGTATGTCTGTCTCCAGAGGCAGCTCCATGGCTTCTCCTTGACTCTGCCTCCTTTCTCCCAGCATTCTGTTTAGTTTTCCCCACCTAGTTCTGTTCCCGTAAAGCTCTTCTGAAGGCCCGAAGGTTCCTTTACTAAACACAAATATTCACAGCATACAGAGGGGAACCCCCATCAGAAGAATTATCAGATCCTTGACCTTTGGCCTCTCTGGGGACAGCCATTGTTAGACTACTAAGACCACAGCCTGTGAGCCACTCTAATAAACCACACACACACATACACACAATCTCTAAAGAAACAGAACTGATAGAATGATTGTGTGTGAATGTGTGTGTATGTGTGTGTGTGAAGTACACACACACACATACACACACACACATTTTGTTGGTTCTATTTCTCCGGGGAACCCTGTATTATACATGTATTCGTTATCCCTATGTATCTATTTAACGTGTAATATTCAGATCACATGATCAACTTAACCATTAAAAACTGACAGATTAGTTTCCAAGGTTACAATATTTTAAATGCCCACTGTCAGTATACAATCATTGCCAACATTACACCAATGTGCTTTTCTCCTGGTGGGTGTGACTTGACTCTTCCATGTGAGCAGTGATACTATGCAATTTGCAAATGCGTGTTTACCTACTGTACACCTTCTCCAGACAACTGTCTGTCTAGAGCTTTCCTTCAATGCTAACTAGGTTATTTTTTCTTTCTATGTTACATTTGTTTATACATTCCTCTCCAGATATATATTATTTGAAGCTATCTTCTCCCACACTGAACTTTCTAAGTGATGTGCAGTAGAAAACTAGCATCACTCTTTGCAATGCCTTGGGGATATAAGCTGGAAAATAAAGTTGTTCCGCAGTATGTGTGGGGGATTTGTTCCAGATCCCTATAGATATCAAGACCTATGATTGTTCAAGTCTATTACATAAACTGGCATAGTATTTATACAAAACTGAGGAAAATCCTCTGGTAAACTGAAGATCATTTCCAGGTTACAACATCTAACATAATGTAACTGATGGGTAAACAGTTGTCAAACAGTATTGTTTAGGGAATAGTGATTCTTTTAAACATTTCTACATGTTCAGTACAGAAGCGTTTTTTTTTTCAGAAGGTTTTAGTGTATGGTTGACTTAAGACACAGAGTCAGAACTCATGAATACAAATGAACAAATGTACTATTTTTACCCACATTGAATTAGTTTCCCCTTTGTCAAAATCAAGACACTGAAATGATGTGAGTTTATTGCTAGTTCCTCATTGTCTATCCATTGGTCTCTTTGTCTGCTGTTAAGCTTCACTGTCTTATCTGCCATAAAGTTTTGACACCAGAACACGAGTTCTTCAACTTTTGACTTCTTTTGAAGGGTGGTTCTGAGTATTCTGTTGCCCTTAAGTTAAGGAATTGGATTTCACAGTATCGTCACAGAACCTTGTTGTGGTTTATTAAGGGAAAATTCATTTTAGGAAAGATCCAAAAGTAGGGATTTCTCGGATATTAAATGTATCTTTCCATAAAGATGACCAAACTGGTGTAGATAAGTGCTCCTTCTTACTTCTGAGAAAATTAAGTCAGTGAGTCATCCCCACCTCCACCATCTTCCTCTGTATTGGCAATCTTACATTATGTCATTACACAATGAAGTTTTTGACAACCAAATATCAGAACATATCACTGATCTTGTCAGAAGTAAAATACACATCATAAGTGAAATAACAATTTCAAACATCACACTGCCTGAAAGCAAACTCCTATTAGTGCTTCCATGCTAATTACCCTCAACACTATAATTCTTTGACCCCATCCTCTCAAAGTGTCTCTTTCTATCCTTAATGGATGACCTCACTTCATGCATTATTAAATCCAAGGACCACAGACCTCACCTTCCTGCACCTTCTTCTCCATCCATCTTCATGCACCCCTGTTCCAAAAGAAAATGTTTTATCCCACCTAATAGGCTCATCTTCCCCTGCCCTCCACAGATGCAAATTCCCAGTCATCCCCTTTTCCCATATGCCTTTCCTGCCTATTGCAAGGTCATTCCAAGATAATACAAATTTACTTCAGTGTTTCCTGTGCATACTCTAAATTACACTTTTCTGTGGTGGTGGCTTTTGATGCCAACTTCGTAGCACTCAGAATCACCTAGGAGACCATTGTCTGACAGCATGCTCCTGGAGAGACTGAATGCACATACAAGCCTACAAGTCTTCTCACTCCATAAAGGGAACTCACAACTGATAAAAGTAATACTAGTGTCAAAGTCCAATTTAATGAACCAGTGAGCTTATACTGGGGTTACAAACCGGGCTATGGGCAAAGGGATGACTCAAAAGCAGCTATACTGATGAAAACTCACCCCAGCATAGGTGACCACTTGCAAACTCGACATCCCTGGAACTATCGGCAGAACTTGCCAATGGCTCAATGGGTCCAAGAATCTTCTCCAGTCCTCTCATTAGTCAGAGTTTCAGTTCCTTGGAAACTTCCAGACAACAGAGACACAACTCTGGGTGTGTGAAGTACCTACAGTGATTTACCCAGCTGAGAAGACACACCCTCAAAGTGGATGCTAACTTCAACCCTGCCACCCAGATAGATGAGGTCCCGGGAAAGGATAATGCTGCCCACCAGCCTTTTCCATTTTTAATGCACGGGTATATATCACTATTGCTTCCATCCTCTGCTGACACCATCTCCAGAATATTCAGTTTTACAATATAGACTCAAAAAACATGACTCTCTGGGGAAATTCCAGGCTTTAGGAACAAAGCATCATGGACTTCAAGGACTAAAGTAGCCTTCCAGTTTCTGCTTCTCGGTGTGCAAACAGCCCATGTTGGACTTCCTAAATGTATGCTATAAGCCAAACTAGTAAAGTCCCTTTATAGCATATAAACTCTCTAGGGTTCTGATCTCCTATAGAACTCTGCCTAATACACATTCTTTAAATATTACTTTTGCCTCAAGCATCTTTCCCAATTCAATACCATTTTGCTTAACCAAATTCCTATTAGAGTTTCTGTATGTGTTAGCTCCATTCTTTGACTTCCACTTCACTCTATGGTTCCTCTTCATCGCCCCAAAGCTTATCTATCCATCAGGTATTACTCTTTGTTAAGAAACACAATGGCTTCACTTTGTCCTGATTTGATGGCATTGAAAGCCATTTTAGGGCTAGCGATGACTCAGTAGTTAAGAACACTGCTACTCTTCTAGAGGACCTGGGTTCAATTCCCAGCACCTACATGCTGACTCATAACTGTTTGTAACTCCAGTTTCAGGGTCCTCCTTCTTGTCTCTGCAGTTGCATGTATGGTGGACAGACAAAACACCTATATACATAAAATAAAGTTAAACTAAATTAAAAAAGAAAACGTTTGTCCATTCTCTCCTCTTTGAAATGCTCTTGTCTTTGCATTTCTAGGAAAACCCCCACCCCAGTGTTTCTTCTCCCTTCCTTGCTCTTCCCCTGGAGTCTCTTTTCCTTCTGTTCTCCTCAACTGTACCGTGTGTGTGATCTTTCCGAACCCCACACCACTTTTTTCTCTTTACATTTCTCTCTACATTCTCTTCTCGAGGGGACTTATTTCTCCCAGCAAGTTTTCATCCTACACTGCTACCAGTGTTTTTCAGATGTATGTGTCTTGCTCTCGGGCATATATTCCTTTGAGAACTCACTCAGTGTCATGAATACTGGCTAAATTTGAAACTTTATGCATGATTTTCTGGAGAAGACTTACTCATTTAACATGTTGGTTAAATTCTCCATGATTCATTCTTTTTAATTTATGAAATGGGTATTCGTAAGTACCTATATCTGAAGATATAATTAAATATGTGAATATATGAGCTTATTACAACCATGACTGGTACATCGAAAGCTATCAGAAAGATTTTTCTATGATTATAGATTTATTATTCTCATTATTTTTGCCAATTAAATAACTAAATGACAGAATAAAACCAGGTACCCAATAAGAATAGTATATGAGGAAATGTGGTGCATGTATACAATAGAATTATTATACAGTCTTAAGGAACAAAGTTGTAAAATTGGCAAGACAATGAATATAACTGAAGATATACAGGAATTAAGCCAGTCTCAGAAGGAAACATGTTTATCTCATTTTTAGTTTCCCTCAGGTAATTCCTAGATTTCATATAGAGATATAAAGTTACACATATGTTCACATATATGTGTATAAGACATGAAAGAGAAGGTCAAACTCTTTGGGACTCAAAGTAACTAACAGGAGGAGAATAAATAATGAGTGCACAGGAGCAATGAGTAAGAATATGCTCTTCATGAAATATATACATCAATAAAAACTTCAAACAATTAAAGCAATTAAGCAGAGGGAATGTTGCACAGCAGGACAGATGTGATGTTCAAGACAGAACCTGGGGCAGTGAAGGGGAGAAATTGGAGTGACCTTCTGAAAAAGAAGCTGGTGGGGACTCTTGTGGAACCACTGGCGAGTCTGGTGATAAAAATACACAGTGTGACTAAGCCCCTCCCTCTCTGAGGTTACTCACAACACAGTGAAAGTCACCTGAGTCTCCTTGTCTCTCATCTCTGAAACAGTCCTCACCATCTTAGTTCTCCTGAGTTTTCTCTCCCTTTGCTATAGACAATAGCATAACAGTGCCTAGCTTTCCATCTGTTAAATTACTTAGTTAGGATATATTCCCAGAAGTGTAATGGCTGGGTCAATAAGAATAAACATTTTAATGTTTCTTGACAGAATATTTATGTATGTTTTCTGTAAGTACTGAACCAATCCACATTGCTGCCAGTGAAGTGTATGTGCTTCAGTAATCTTACCTGTACTGGTTATGACTTAGAAGAAAGTATTTATCACACGTTTATTGTGCCTTGTGATGAGGCCATAAACTGTGGCTACTTTCAGAGTATCAGAGCAAAGGCAAGATATCTATCTCAGAAACAGGGCTGTTCTGATAGGACATTTGAAGAATCTGGATAACCTTTTCTAGAAAAGACTTTTAGAAAGCTAAATTAACTCCAAGTTCACAACTCAGTGACAGTATAGCCAAATGTGCATGCATAAGCTGTTATCTGTCAAATTATTTCTTCAAATGGGCTCACTTTTTCTGAATTTGCAGGTGTATCCTGACATGACACACACGGTTTTATTGGAGGTATAACTTTGTGGTCTTTGTTAAAAGAACCTCAATGATGATTAAGGTAAGGGAAACATGCTTATAACTTCAGCAGACCCCAAATGAAGACTCATCATTTTCTGGGAGATTGAACAGTTCTCTATCCTTACAGTAGAAAAGTAACAAATACTATGGTGATATGGTAATATGATAGATAAAATAATGCATGCAAGTGCTTGATACATGTCTTCCTCACTGGTGGCATTGGGAATGTTCGCTCTTGGAGCCCTATCTCTTCTCTAATGCACCGTTAGGCAACGGTATAGATGCATAGCCTGCCTGGATTTCTGAGTAGGTGAGAAAATAAGGATCATAAACTTTTCCTATTTCAAGTTGGCAAAGCAATATAGCTCTGTCCTCACATTTGCATATAGAGGGCTGTCAGCTCGGCAATTTGTCAGCAAACTTCCTGTGATCCAGTAGCTTGGGTTAAATGTGTTTATTCAACTGAAACAGATTTATAGACCATGGAAAATCCATCAATGAGGAGAGGTTTTTCTCTTTTTTTCAGACAGAGGAAAATGCAAGCATAGGTGTCTTCAAAATACTACTTTCAAAGTATCTTTAGAAAAAAAATAAGGAAAAGGATTAGAAAATAATGGAATATATCTTTTGCCCTTACTCTGTCTGATAAATCCTAACACAGCCCAGATTATACTGACTTCACAAACTCTGGATTGCTATTTCAGTGACTGATAATCTTTATCCCCCTAGTATTCCCACTGTCGTACACACCCCATCCATAAAGCTTAGAGGAAAAGCTAGCCTCTATCAGTTTTCTGCATCTCTGCTTGCAGTCTCCAAGTGAGTCACCTGGAGAACAAGGACCACCGTTTTACAGATTCTGTTTCTGTTGTAACAACCACCACAGTGACTCGTATTCAGAATATGCACGTGTTACTGATTCATTCTTCTTCAATTCTGGCGTTTCATGAGTACCCAGAATAACCTAACAATGCGACTTCTGAAGTTATTTTTGATAACACAACTTGGAATTCAAGCAACAAGAGACGACTCAGTGGTTGAAGCATTTGTTACAGAAACATAACGACTTGAGGTAGAATCCCCAGAACCAATATACATGCCTGGTGGGTGTACCAGCCCAACTGTAATCCCAGCTCCAAATGATGGAACAAACTGGCTATAAGACTAGCCATACAGACAAGCTTCGCATTTGACTGAGAGACTCTGCCTTAGTGAATAAAATGAAAAACATCAACCTTGGGATTCCACATCTATGTGTACCCCCGTTGACCCACACACATGCAAACATGTGAACACATACACTTATAGGCATGTCACATACACAACAATTGAGAAAGAAAACAATATAAAATAAATATCTAACTAATGAATCTCCATATATAAAATATAACATGCATATTAAATTTTATCTCAAAAATTATTTATGTTATTAAATATATTTATTATATAATGATAAAAATACAGTAAATAAAATTATATTTAATCTAAGTGTCAAAGGTTGGAGAGCTGGCTCAGTGGTTCAGGGATTCTGCTGTTCCTATAGAAGACCAGGGTTTTGTTCCAGTAGGACCCAACATATCAGTTAGTGCACAACTGCCTATAACTACAGGTTAAAGAGATCTAAAGCCCTCCTCTGCACACCTTGGACAACTGCACACAATAAGCACATATACATATAAGTAATATAAATAAACCTTAAAGAATAGAAAATATGTTAAGCTTCCTATTCCAACTATGCCAAAGAGGCTAATAGGAAAACCTAACCACTGAAATCAAGCAAAATCTGGCTAAAAATCAACCAGCCTCATGACGCTTTTTGAGAGTCACCTCTGCAGTCAGTGTTTCAGGATCCAAGATGCAAGACGAATATATTTCTGTGAGTTTGACATCCCCTGCTGTTCTTTTTCATTAAGGTCTTTGATTGTCTTGAAGAAGATAGAGGTCCATGTGTTCAAAAGTTGAGCACATGGGGGCAAGTAGGAAGCAAAGGAAAACCTCAGGACTCTGAGAAGTTTTCAGTTCTAGACAGACAGTAAGTGGAGCTCAGTGCTACCCCAGAACTCAGAGTGCCAAGGTCTCAGGAAGAACTAAGGACCAAGATCAAACATTTTGACCCCTAGCTCAGCTTGGATCATCTGCTGAATCACAGGCAGTGTAGGTCATAGTAATGAAGTCAACACAGAAAGTAACACTGAAGAGTTGAACACAAAAGAGGAGTTTGAGGAAAATCTGATTCTGTTGATCCCAAAATTAGATGTCATGATCTGATGAGGAGGAAACATTCTTGTTAAGATTCCAGAATTACAATTGAATCTAAGAGGGTATTAATTCAATTTGAAACATACAAATCCCAGAATTGATGGAAATCAACAATGATTTCAAGCTATGCTGTCTTCCCAGGGCAAAAAAATCAATCAATTATGGATAACATTTTCCAAAACAAGAAAAAGTTTTATGACTAAGACTTGTCTTGCACTGAATACACATAGACCCACATACATACTTACAGGAACGTCAAGATTAAGTGAGAATAATAAACTAGCAAATATACAAAAGTTACAGTATTAAACACAAACTTAGCATATTTACATACAAATCCTCATGTTTAAACTATCATGAATATGTTTGGTTATCTTTTCAGAAATTTAGCAAATAGGATATAAAATCTCTCTTATATAAAAAGAGAGCTAGAGAGATGACTCAGTGTTTAAGAGCATTTGCTGCTCTCACAGAGGACTTAGGTTTGGTTCCCAGAACCCATATCTGACAGCTTACAACAATATGTAACTAGTTCCAGGGGGTTCAGTTCCTTCTTTTGGAAGCCTCAGGCACCTGGATGCACATGGTGAACACACAGATAAGCCAGCGAGCACTCAAATGCTTTAAGCAAATAGTTCTTTTAAAAATCAGGTAAGGGGCTGGAGAGATTGGTCGGTGGATAAAAGGTGAACAGGGCAGAAGAAAAGAGGGAAGTCAAGGGTGAGAAAGGAGGGAGAGGACTAAGAGAGAGAAGGCAGAAAAGAAGAAGGAAGAAAATGTACTCCTAACCAGTCAATGGATACAGTCTCTAAATTGCTGTGTCCACATAAACCTACTCAATCAGAAAACAAGGAAGGGATTCAACACACTTACCTGATTGTTTTCTTTGAGAAAAGTCCAGTGCTATAAAGTGTTTTAGAGTCAGAGATGTGGAATCCCCTCTGTATGCTGTGAATACCATTGGTTAATAAAGAAGCTGTTTTGGGCCTGTGATAGAGTAGAGCAGAGCTGGGGGATCTAAACAGAATGCTGGGAGAAAGAAGGCGGAGTCAAGAGAGAAGCCCATGTAGCCATCTGGAGACAGATGCTGAAACTTTACCCAATAAGCCACTGCTATGTGGAGATACACAGATTAATGGAGATGGGTTAAATTTAGATGTAAGAGTTAGTCAATAAGAAGCTATTGGCCCAAGCAGTGATTTAATTAATACAGTTTCTTTGTAGAGTTCTGGGAGTCTGGGCAGCCAGGAAATAAACAAGCAGCCTCTCATACAGCAGAAATGGGGTAGAGAAACCTTGGGAAATGTCTTCTCTGTATTCAAGCAAAGTAAAGACAATGTGTGTTGTTATGGTACCCCAGGCTGCAATCAATGAAGCAGCCTAGGATGCATGAGATTCTATAATCTTGGATTTCTGGAATACACAAAACTTGCTGAGCCACACAGATATCCATTTCAAAAGTGACAAGTGACGTTTTGAGTCTACATTTATATTAATGGAAATTATGTGCTAAATCATATGAGAAAATAACAAAACAGCCTCTAGAGTACGATCTAATTTATATGTGTTTTCATGTTTGTGTGTATACACATGTGAGCTGGTTATTTTTGTCCACTTGACTGGAAAGAACACCCCAATTGGATAATTGTCCCCATCAGACCAGCCTGTGGGCAAGTCTGTAGAGCATTTTCTTGATTAATGAACAGTGTGCAGAGTGTCCAGCCCACTGAAGGTGGTTCTGTATTTTTTTTAAAAAAAAGCAGGTTGACCAAGCCTTGATAATCAATTCTGAAAAAAGCATTCACAGTCTGTTTCAGTTCCTGATTTGAGGTTCCTGCTAGAGTTTCTGCCTTAGTTCCCCTCTACAGTGGAGTACAATGTGAAATTACAAGTCAAATTCACCTTTTCTTTTTCAAAGTCATTTTGGTCAGTGTTGTATCTGAGCAACAAAGAGCAGCCTAGGACACACAGTGGGTGTGCATATACATGTGTACGCATTCAACTGTAGAGGTCAGAGGTCGTCCTCAGGTTTCCCTCCTCAGGTACCCTACACCTTGATTTTTAAGGTTGACTTCTCTTGGCTTGGACCTTGACGAGTACACAGCTTGGCTGGCCAACAAGCTCAGGTTTCCACCTTCCCAGGAATATGCTTATGATCTGTCTTGTTTAAATATAGAACATTAGTTGTCATCATTATTAGATACTTCTGGGATTGTATAAATATTTTTCAGTGGTCAAGGGTTGGCTCTTGTGCCTGTCACTCTAGGCAACACAGCATTTGTTTGTATTTTGGTTCTGTACACACACACACACACACACACACACACACACACACAGAGAAGAAATAAATAAATCTCTCTAGAGGTCAGAGTACAATATGGGATAAGGAAATAGAAGAATGTAAGAGTCAGAAGATGAGAAGATGGGAGGCCTGCTTCCACAGAATGTTGTCGTGAAGTCTTAACACGACGATCATGAACTCACAGCAGCTATGGTTACCTGCACAAAATCAAGCCAATCAAACTTCCAACATGGATGGGTGAGCTGCTCACAAGGCCCCACCACTAGCTGAGAAGTTATTTTCCATCAACAGCAAGTGGGGAAGTAAAAGTCATTTTTTTTCAAAGGTTGTGATCACTGGTGGGTTGTCTATACTTCAGTGGGTAGCCTTGTGCCCATGTGCATGTCGGCAACACTAATTAAAACCAGGAATATATAGATCTTAGATAGATAAAGGATAGATAGATAGATAGATAGATAGATAGATAGATAGATAGATAGATAGATAGATGCATGCATACATAAATATATAAATACATACATGCATGGGCAGGTAGATGGATACATACATACATAAATTCACAGGTAAATAGATATATAGATATGCAGATACATACATATATAGACAGATATATAGACATATACATACATGACAGTGAAATTGGGAAGAAATGTGTTGGGAGAAATCTGTAATAGTTGGTTGAGGGGTTGGGATGGGTGTGATTTTAATGCATTATATTGCATACATGTATATAATTCCCAAAAATGAATGTGTGTCTATGCGTGTATGAAAGTAATGTGGAGATGTGTACTAGTGACAACCCTGTGCCCTTGTAGAAAAATGAGCACTGATATTTGGGGTTAAAATCCCATACTTTGTCCTCAAAAACTAACATTATAAACCATACTCTTAAACAACCTGACTGAAAGAGATTGCACCAGATGAAAAAATGCATCTGGAACCCTCTCTTTTCACATTGGCACCAAAATGAACAATGTACAGCTATGCTGCATCTCCTAAGGAGATGAGTGATTCCAGCCAGATTTCCATAAAGTCTTTGCCAGTATAGCAGAGTGTGTGGTTAACATGCAGCAGCCTCGCAGGACACATTTCCATGAGCATAAAAGGGTCATCAGGTATGTGAACTGATACTCCTGTGGCTCTGCTCTCTGTAAACCACAAACAAGCTGTCTGGGTGATGAAATTCATAGGCACTCAGCTGTCCATGTGCTAAGTAAGAAGGAAGGGGAAAATACTATTATACCACAATTACCATTTTTTCCCTTGGTTAACCAAGAAAGTAACTAGATATAACACAGCCTCCCCCTAGATATAGTTTTCTTTCCTTTTTTTTGATGTTTTTACTCTTGTTAATGACTCTTAATATGATTAAGATGTAAAAAATGGATTGTTCCAAAGAACTCTTAGCATAAATTAACCTTGTCTTTGTTGATTTATTCTATGAAACTTCTCTTTGTTGAGAGGGAATTACTCTCACCTAAGCTTTGACATTTATCACACTGGGAAGATATGCTGAACTCACCAGTGTGGTCTCTTTCCTACCTCCTCCTCAATTTCACCCCAATATCCACCTAGAGCACATACATTTATTAAGCTGTAGAAGTAAAGCTCTCTTGCCATAGTTATCATTGCCATTTCAAACTGTTATTTACTCTTTCCAGTAGCTTCCTTTGTCTGTATTCACTGCTATATGTCGAGATATAATGCTATATCAACAGACAGATGATAGATAGATAGATAGATAGATAGATAGATAGATAGATAGATAGATAGATAGATAGATGACAGACAAATAGACATATCTGTTCAATAACTTGTGAGTTCATTGCATGTAAGATAAGGTCAAACTTTTGTGCTGAAACCCTTGCAGCTTTCAAAGAGTTCAAAAGAAATTTTTGAAGGCAGGAAAATGACAAGCAATGTAAGAGGGGACATAGTTAAAGGTCCTAACCCTGTACAGTGGCTCCCTTCTCTTTTCACAGTATGGAAGCTCTACCAAGATGTAAGTAGCAGTCAGGCAGCAATCAATGTAGAGATGCATAGCTGGTCAAAGTTCTGGGTCTAAGTGACTGAGTGTTGAATCCTGAATAGGACATCTTTATCAAACCTACCCTGACTGCCCCCAAATCTCAGAGAACATCATTGAAGAAGTTTAAATAATGTTAGAGCCAGGGGATGGAAAAGGCTGTGCAATAGTCTCTTTTGAACAAGATAAGGTCATTGTGTCATGAAGTCACGGAAGCTAGGGTTCGCTGCTCAAACCTGCATGAGGCCAATCCAGTCATAATTCTGGCATAGACAGACGATGTGCTATCTACTCCCACACCTTACTGAGGTGCTACTGGCACGTGATACTTGCTGTAGGAGGGAGACCCATCCTTTGAGAGTGCTCCCACTGGTAGAGCTCCTGTGTACTCTGGAATGACCACATGTCAATGCATGTATAAGCAGCACCAATTGGAAGAATTTTTCTAAAGATATAAAGTTGGAAGGAGTGCCTTTTGGAAGGGATAGGGTATGGAGGAGCTGCACTATTGAAATGGGGCTGGATATAATCATGTTTTTCTTGTATACATGTATGAAATTTCCAAGAACAGGAAAAATTTATTTTTAAAACGTAAGTAGCAGCCATAGTTGAGATGACTTCCTTCCAGAAACAGTAGTAATTAATTCATGACAAGCGCAGGGACCCTCTCTTGGCTCCTTTGTTTTTAATCCTCTACTGTACTGATGAAGTCATGAAGAGAATCAACATTCTCTTTCTTAATGCAAGCTTGGGTTCTTTTTAAATTTCCTGGTTTTACTTGCATTCTACTTAAACTGCATTTTCTTTTCTTACAGTTCTTTTCATTCCCTCTACCATCATTCTCCTCTTAAACCCAAATTCTAGAAAAGACCAGAGCATTCTGTGAATGGGAAAAACAGGGTCTAAGGCTCCTAAAGAAAAGTAAGCTTCTCTTTTCATTGTTAACCCTTATGTCTCATTTGAAGATTATCACAAACTTTCATTCTTAAAATCGTCATTCAAATGCAGATATGTGCTCAGGGATGAACAACCAGTGTTTGCAGACATGTAGCCTTGGATAGGACAACCATGCCAGCCAATGGTCCTACATCATGAATGGGACACAGTAGCATATATAAGGACGGAGTTACTGAAGAAGTGACTTGGCAGTTAAAGACAATTATTTCTCTTGGGGTGTAGAGAATCCACGTTCAATCGCAAGCACCCATGTTACGTGTCTCACAACATCCTGTACTTCAAGATTCAGGGTGATGAAACACCATTTCCTCAAATCCATGGTCATCTGTACTCATTTTCACACCATTTTGAAAAGGTCTTTTAAAGAAATAGTGTATGAAATTGGGGAGCAGGATACGGACTGGGGATTGAATCTGGAGAAAGTTAGGTGCTGGGATAGGGATTGAATATGATCAAAACATATTCTATGTATGTATGAAGTTCTTTTTTATATTTATTTATTTATTATGTATACAATATTCTGTCTGTGTGTATGACTGCAAGCCAGAAGAGGGCACCAGACCTCATTACAGATGGTTGTGAGCCATCATGTGGTTGCCGGGAATTGAACTCTGGATCTTTGGAAGAGCAGGCAATGGTTCTTAACCACTGAGCAATCTCTCCAGCCCCCTGTATGAAGTTCTTATAGGATTAGTGAAAAGTATTATATATATTAAAGCCTACAATCCAGAAATAATAATAAAATGGTTGAAGATGAGGATCTCCATGTTAGCAAAGGAAAATAGATCCATGAATCCTGCAGGTACCAGTGTGAAGGTGCTAAGATTCTTCTCTGAGACGATGTTGCATTTGTAGCCAAACTACACACATCCTCCCATGTGCGTTTTATTATACATAGATCACTTATAATTCCTAGTGCTATGCAAACCTATATAAATATCTGTTACACTAAGTTGTTTAACAGATAATGGCAAAAGCAAAACTGGCATGTATCCCCCACACAGGTATTTTCCTATACAGATACAGATGGTTGATTTGGATTTGGCTGTTACGCAGCACAAAATATGGTTTTGTCTCGTTGCTCATTAGAAGAAAAAAAGACACACTCTTTCAGTGATATTACATTTTCAATTTTTTATTTACCCATTGATGAGTTATGAAACACGTGCATCTTCTAGATATTGTAGGCAGAAGATCCATTCCTATAATCCTTGTGCATGTGTGTGAGTGTGTGAGAGAGTATGTCTGTATATGAATATGGCATACACATGTGTGTTGTGTGTGTATGTGTGAAGACTGATGTTTGGAGCCCAGAAGAGGATGTCATATGCCATGATGCCATGTGGAGATCAGAGGACAAGTTACTAACATTGATTCTCTTTTTCCACTATCTGGGTTCTCGGAATCAAACTCAGGCACCCAGTCTTGGTGCCTAAATGTTAAACAAGCTTGTTGGTCCCTGTACACAGTTTACAGTGTAAGTAACTGGCATATTTACTAGTATTATATCAGAGATAATAATACAAGAATCACCTTATTTATCATAAAGAGTATGATTTTTTTCTAGCAAAAGAAAGATATAGAAATTAGGGCTGTCCTGAACAAATCAAAATGCCAACTTGATGCAGATAATACTTATTTTTTAAATTGTAGTAATTTATGCACTATTCTACAAAAGTACGTTATTTTCTCACAACAGTTTGAGCACCAATATTTAACTGAACAAATGAAAACATGTTAAACATATTAGGAAAAATTTCTAGATGTATATTCCAAGAAATTCTGATCGTTTATTTGCTAAAAGATATTTATTTACTCTATATAGAACAGACCATAACCTGCTATAGCCAAGTAAATTAGGGAGATGTTGATTTAAGCTTAAGATAAAATATCCAGGAGAGGAGAACCCTGACTGCTCTGGAGAGGGAGGGGGAGGAGAGAGGGGAAGGGAAATGGGAAGAGGTGGAAATTTTTAATAAATAAAAAAGATAAAATATCCAGAATGTCCCAGAGACACATGTACTGAGAAATATTTGCATTAAAATTTTAGATGGTTCAGCAGATGTCTCAGTGAGTAGAATAACTTGCCACCAAGCCTGCTGACCTGCTTTTCATCTTCAGGACCCATATATTGAAACCAAATAATCCATTCCTACAAGTTGTCCTCAGATATTCATTTGCATGCTGTGGCACGTGCCTGTCCACACCTGTACACACATACTCACACACAAACAGGAAATGTAAAACATTTATTTTGAAGAAAAATAAATTTCTAGGAAGCTACATATAGTATTTCTTCAATTTTTACTTCTACAAGACATGCACTGGCATGGTCCTCAAAAGATAGGTAAAATAATTGTGTGCTCACACAGGGGCTTCATTTTCTGATTCATAGATTTTAAAAATCAGTAGCTTAATCATGGGGATCCAATACTTCACTGTGTGTTTTGGAAGCCATACTTTTAGTTGCCTTCTGTTTTAAATCACAATAACATATGTGTAGTAGTGGAATGTGCACATGAATGCAGGTGCCTATGGAGATCAAAAGCACAGGATCTTCTGGAACTAGAGTGACTGGTACTTTGAGCTGCATGATATGGGGACTGGGTACTTAACTGCAGTATGGACCTCTGCAACTGCTGCACACACTCAATCACCAAGCCACCTCTCCAAACCTTAGGAATCAGGTGCTTATGACACATTGTACTACTTAGTCAGTCATCAACTTGACACAAGCTAGAGTCATCTAGGAAGAAGGAACATCAGTTGAGAAATTGCCTTCATCAGATTTGCCCCTGGGCATGTCTATGAGTATTTTCTTACGGATGATTGATGTGGGAAGGCCCAGACTACTGTGGGTAATATCACCACTGGGCAGGTGGTCCTGGGGTATAAAAGAAAGAAGACTGAGAAAGCCATTGAGAACAAGCCAGGAATCAACCTTCCTCCACCGTCTCTGCTTCATCTTCGACATCCAGCTTCCTGCTTCCGGTTTTTGCCTCAGCTTCCCTTCATGTTGTACTACAAGCTGTAAGAAGAACAAAACCTTTTCCCCCTCAAGCTTCTTTTGGTCATGGATTCTAACCCAGCACTAGAAGCCTGACTATGACACATAATTGTATTTGTTGTTATTTTTCCAAGACACGTAAGATTGTAGTTTTATTACCAGCTCTACAGAGAAAATAAAAATAAAAATAAAAACCTTAAATTAGGTTCTCTAGGTGAAACAAACTTATTTTCTAAAACCCAAGGTGTATGTACCTGGTTCTTTTTTCCGTTCTTGTCTGCCCTACACAGTCTCTTACAATAAGTTCTGGGCTGATATCTTGCCACAGTAAGCAGTCCTGTTGCCTCCAAAACTTTAATATGTACTCCCTCCCTTCACACAGAAATACTGCCAGTTGATCTGAGAAACCATTACCAGAACCTGGGAAGAGGAAAGTCTTTGCATCTAGGACTTAGGAGATGGAAGGATTTTTTTCATTGTTGCTGCTGTTTCTTCACTTACTTTGAAAAACAATGTGACCTGCCTTTCTTCAAAGTTGGTATTGATGACAGGGATTTCATTCTTCAAAGTTCCACAAAGCGACCCCACAAGACAGAAGAGTCTTAGGGGTGGGAGATGGTAGGCTCCTGCTGAGGTGACAGTTGACCTGGTGTCTGAAGCGCATCCTGACTCCTCACACCCCACAGGCATCACAGCTGACCTCCACTGTTCTCATCACCAGCTCCATCTGAAGATTTTCTCTCTCTTTGTGTGTTACTCAGTTTTTGCCTAGAACAGTCCACAGGAGACTAGTTAAGAATAACCTTTAACAGTAAGCAGGCTTGCTTCCTAGGAAGGAAAAAGACATGTTTATCAGAGGTAAAATAACCTCGTAATGCAGAAACAAAGGTAACAGCAGGGGAATTTAAAGATTTTATTCTTAAAAAGACTTAGAAACCGATCTTGATGTTTCCAAACACTTTTTAAATGATTTATTTTATTTTTAGGTATACTTTTAGGTATGTGTGTGGGGGGGGATATGCATGAGTGCCATTCCCATGAAGGTCAGTAGGGGGACCTAGACCCCCTTGTGCTAGAGTTATATGCAGGTGTGAGCTGCTTGATGTGGGTGCTGGAAACATACCTCTGGTTCTCTTGAAGAAGAGGAAGCATTCTTAAGCTCTTTTAACTCTAATTGTTTAGTAAATCTAGACAATGTTCAAAAAAACAGTAAGCCTTTTTGCAGTAATGGAATTATTTATGCTGAACAATTTAAAATTATGAAAGTGGTATAAACCACATATTGGAAACATGACACATTAGCATACATTAACAACAGAAACACTTCATTTTCAGAAACCCATTGTCCAATTCAGATTTCCAGTCTTAGACACTCACTAAATGTGATATAAAAGGCATCTGGAGTAATACAAAATTTGCTATTACTTTGTCTCAATTGTTAAAAAATATTCAAATGTTATTTACAGGAAAATGGATATATGCTAGGACTTCTAATCTAATATTTTCAATTTGAATTTGTAAAGTTGGACCTAGTGGTATTAAATTGTAAAATTAAAACCAGGTAAAATGCAAAAATTTTCAATAATATTTTAAAAAATATCTGTTTTGAGTTATTTTAAAATACTGTATCAGTTTCGTTTTATAAAAGAAAAAATGGTACACTTAAAGAGCTTTGGGGTAAACTATTTAATGGAAAATTTATTTCTGGAAGAGTAGACAAGTCCCTCATGAAAAAACGAAATAGTATTATAGTACAGTATGTGGAACCACAGAGGGGTACTTATATCCATTCTAGACCAAAGAGAACAATGATAACTTTAATTGTCAGTGTAATACAATCTAGAATTATTCACCTGTGAAGACAGTCTCAAGAAGGCACTATCTCCATTGGGTGGACTTGTGGGCACGTCTATGGGTAACTGTCTTAAGTTAATGGACTTAGGAAGACCCAGTCAACTGTGGGTAACACCATCCCCTAGGCAGGGGCTTCTGAACTGTGTAAAAAGAACGGGTAAAGTGAACTGAACACAAGAAAGCAAGGGGACATGTATGCATTCACTTCTCTCTATTCTTTACTGTGGATGTCATGTGACTTACTGCTCATAGTCCCTGTCTTGACTTCCTGACCATTATAACCTGAAAATGTAAGCTGAAATTAACCCTTTTCCCCTGAGATATTTGTATCAGGATATTTTATCACAGCAACAGAAATGAAAGTAGGACCAGTAATAAATGATTGTCAGAAGCAAAGCAGTATTCATGCAAGAAGTGCTGTACTGCATACTCAGAGTCAACATCACCTTATAGAACTTACTAAAAATGCAATTTCTTGGTCTGCACTTCACACACAGGGAAACAGAAAGAGAAACACTGGGCTTGACATAGACTTTTGAAACCTCAAAGCTCATATCCATTAACACATTTTCTCCAACAAGTCACACTTCCCAGTCCTTCTAATCCTTTTAAATAGTGCCACTCCCTGGTGACTAAGCATTCAAATATATGAGCCTATGGGTGCCATTCTTATTTATCCCACCACAAGAACCATAGTATAAGAAAACAGTCACATTCAGACCTACAGTGAGGCAGGAAAAAAGGAGATAAATAATACAAGCCCTGGCATCTTTCTCTTGCAAATACCCTGTCAACTTCTGGGTGTTTTTCACTAGACAAAGGAAATTAGAATCATGAACTGGAAGGGATCCCAGGTTTTGAGATGTAAATGACAGCTTCCCAGAGCAGTAAGAGGGACAGTGTGGAGAGATGAGATATGAGACTAGAGATGAAATCATAGACTTGTCATTCAATGGAAACTGGACTTTTAAACATCATTATCTAAGCTGAGATTAGTGTTCTTAGTCTGAAGGCACAGTTCAGTCAGCAGAAACACTTGCTCACAGGCCTAATGACCTGAGTTCCAACCCAGATTCCACAGGAAGACTGGGGAGAATATATTTCAGAGAGTAGTCTTTTCCCCTCTACATGGGAGTCATGGCATGCACATAGTTACATACATAGCAATTGTTGAGAGCATGATATGTATCTGAAGTTTTATTTTTCATTACTGTGTTGGTGTTAATAATTACAGAAGGTCTCTTAAGACTCTTACCTTGTGGTGAAGGAAGAAATTAAGATTCAGGGTATTGAGGAATTTTGTTCACAGTCTCCCAACTATGTCACTGGCAGAGTTTAGGATTCAAATCTAGACCATGTTTATTCAGCAGCCAATATTATGTCCATAACACAATAGTAATACTTACACCAAGATAACCAAGCCATACTGTACATAATCAATCCATACTATTGTGTTCAGAGGTTAGACTAAAATCTCTCAACCCTTCATAAAGTGAATCAATTTTTATAGCAGAGTCCAAATTTATGCTCATTGTCCCAGAAGAGATAAGACAGTCCAGTTTTTTTTTAACTCTGTGTTGTTCTCAACACACAGGGTATTCATAATTCTCCCTGGGAATGCAATCCTGGCCATACAGAGAAGCAGTATCTTGGTCCCTAGGAGTAGAGTATCCTCAATGCACTTGTCAGTTCCAGAAAACATGATTTAGGTTGCAGTCTAAACAGGCGCTGACTTCCTGATAAGTATGTTATAGGGGGCAATTAAAACCGCATGAGATTGTAGAAATCTGAGGTATTGGGGCTGGAGAGATAGCTCAGTGGTTCAGAGTGTGTCCTCGTTGTTTTCCCTTGATGGGGTAAACACGATGATCAAAAGCAACTTGGGGAGGAAAGGGTTGATTTCTGCTGATAGGTTTCCATCATTGAGAGTAACCGGGGCAGGAACTGAAGAGATCGCAGAGGAACAGTGCTTACCAGCTTGCATCCTCTGGCATACTCAGCTGCCTGTTGTGTACAGCCCATACCCACCTGTCCACTGAGGGCAGGACCCTCCCACATTAGTCAAATCAAGAAAATGCCCCACAGATATACTCACAGGTCAATACAACAGAGGCCATTCCTCAGCTGAGATTCCCTCTTTCCAGGTCTCGGCTTGTGTCAAGTTGACAGAAATTAACCACGGTAGAGAAGAGAGTACAGCAGAGGACATGAGTTTAGTTCCTACCATTCCCATTAAGCTGGTCACACTGCTCAGATCTCCAGTTCCAGGCCAGAAATCTGCCACTGAAGGCCCTTAGCACTACATACAGCTACACCCAGACACACTCACCCTTAATTAAAAATAATTTAAATTTGTTTTTTTTAAATAAAATTGACTTGCCATTCACACATATACATACAAAATAAATTTAAAAGAAAAATCATCTTGTCATCATTACTTAGAATAGAGCATTTCTTACCAGCCCAGGGTGCAGACAGTTTGTGTGGAGTGTGTGTCTGATATATAATTAAAAGCCTCTCTGCTTGGAGGTGCTCCATGATTAATGTCTCGGGTAGGCATTTTGATTCTTGTCCTAATAGAATCTGACTGGCTCTGAAACACTCGTGTTGTTCCGGTACCTCAAGAGTAATAAAAGGTTGCTCTTGGCTTATTGCACAATTCCTTGAGTCATTAATTATAGCTGCCCAAAGTGGAAAGTTTATAATTAAACATATAATTTACTCTTCTACTTTTGGATGAAGTAAATTAAGGCAATTAGATTTCTTTTGATTAAGCATATGGAGCCATTAACAAAGTGCACAGGTGTGTACAAGCAGAAGGTGGGTTACAACAACATCTATGTTTCAAGTGTGTTTTGTCACTTTGATGTCACTTTCTGGCTAGAGTAATTATGCTAATCCATTTGAAGTGGATTTCTTTAGTTTTCCTGGTTCGCTGCTGCGTTGTTTATTGCTTTGAATCTTTAGGTACTTAAGGAGCAGCAAGTAATGATCAGGTGTAAGTACCAGCTAATCACAAGAGTAATTCTGGCTAGGAATATCCACACACAATATCATTTCGGTGATTGCCTTCTGCACCATTCCACCCCCAGGTGGCATACTGCATATGGCATCTGAAACATTACAATGGGGGAGCAACAAAGCACAGTATTATAATTTTTGCACTACTTTTTCATTGTCTGCAGTCAACCAAGAAAGTTGCATCTTCCTGCTGTTTGCAGTTTATTATAGTGTGGCATGGTTACTTTTACTTGTCACCTTGACAAATCTAGAAGCACCTGGATTGTCTACATCAGATGGGCCTGTGGCCAAGTCTCTGGAGATTGTAGTTATTACACTAATTGAAGTAGGAAAGCCTGCCCATTATGAGTTGCACCATTCCCTGCTCTGGGTCCCGGACTGTGTAAGTAGTAAGAGGGCCTTAAGTACAATTAAGTACAGAGACAAATGTGTTGACTCTCTGTCTGCTCTTGACTATGACTATGGTGAGCCACACCCAGTTCCTGCACTGCTGTCTCTGCTGTGATAGACTGTCACCTGGAACGGTGAGCGGAAACAAACTCTTTCCCTCCTAAGCTGCTTTTTATAAGGGTGTTTTATCACAGTAGCAGAAATGAAACTAGGACATACTTCAAATTCAAGATGTTTACTTTTCAGAGTTAATTTTGCTAGAGAAGTAGCTGATGTGGCATTCCCCTCTGTATGCTGTGAATACCATTGGCTAATAAAGGGCTACTTTGAGCCTATAGCAGAGCAGGGTAGAAAGAGCTGGGAGGACTAAGCTGAATTCTGGGAGAAAGGAGGCGGAGTCAGAGAGAAACCATGTAGCCCTGCTGGAGACAGACCCCAGAATTTGCCAGTAAGTCACTGCCACGTGGCAATACACAGATTAATAGATCTGGTTTAAATTAATATGTAAGAGTTCGCCAATAAGAAGCTAGAGTTAATGAACCAAGCAGTGTTTTAAATAATATAGTTTATATGTGATTATTTTGGTTCTGGGTGGCTGGGATCAATAAGCAGCCTCTTTTCAACAAGTATCTGTGCCCCACTGAGAAAATAAATTCTGTGCTGAAGAATGCTTCAGATGGCAACAGAATGTAAAAAAAAAAAGAGGTCTTCACAAATCCATAAGTATTTCAATCCAATCTTGTCAAATTAGCAACCATTTCTCTTACTGAAAGGTACTGTTGTTTTCCAAATATATACATATTATTTTAAATAAAGTAAGAAATTAAATGTTTTAAATAATGCTGAATTTATAGACTGTTTCTTCTTCTATAATTTTTATATCAATAAACAAGAGTCTTGTAATTACTAACACTATTTATGGATAGTACAGACTTAAAAAAATATTTCAATAGTCAAACTGTGTGAAGGAGATATTTCTCTTCTCTCTGATGCTTACTTTAGCTAACTTCTCCTCATTGTGTGTCTCTGCCAGTATATAGACAGTGACTGCAAAAATATTCATGGGGAAAAGTCTATGAACCCAAAGATTTGCAGGGTCTACAGTTCATCAGTAGCGGAATCCATGTGAGAGTTCTAATAGCTGTCAAAAGGCATATGACATGGAATGTGTGAAGTAAAAAGTTTATAAATAAGCAAATTACTAAACAAAGCAATCTATCACTAAAAACACTATTAATTGTGGGTATAGACTCCCAGATGGGCCCCCACAGTATCTCCCTTTCGGTAATCGTGTGCTAGGGTGATCCCCTATGGCTGCTGATGAAACCTTTGCAAGTGGAAAATAGCCTATCAATCTAAAGGAAAGGATACTATACCCAAGAACTGTGCTCCCATAAGCAAGGTGATTCCAGTGGAATACAGGTTCACAGAAGATCAGCTACTTCTACCAGAAATGAACAGTCAAACAAATGGGTGAGGAGAATGGTTGTGAGTGAAAGAGGGGAGGAGGCTAAGATGACGTGTGTGTCAGTGGATTATAGTAAGAAGGTCAGGATGAACTCACGTTTAACTTTATGAAGCTACAGATGGTTATAAATAGAAAGCTATGTATGTGGGTTGGGGAGATAGTTCAAAACAGCACTTTACTTGAAAATGCAAGAACTTAAGTTCAGTCTCTAGGGGAGCTGCATGAACCTGGAAATGGTAGTATGCACCTGTAACCCCAACCCTTTGCAAGAAAATGGGATATGGGACAGAAGAATTCTGAAGCTCGCAAGCCAGCTAACTTGACATGCACAGCAGCAAACAGCAAAAGGCCTTGCCTTAAATAAAATGGAAGGTGGGGGGTGACGCTGGAGGCTGTCCTCTGTGGCCACATGCATGCTGTGGTCCATGCTCACCCACATCCACATTCATGAACATACATGTTAGTATACTTCGGCACATCAAACATACACGAAGAATTTTTTTTAAAAGATTTCTCTATGCAGATGAATTAGTGTATATTCACACACATCCTCGATCTCTAGGCTTAGAGCAATTATTTTCCAGTAGCAATGAATATGTTATAATATTCAATAATAGCATGTATATTAATTTCCAATATCATTTCCCACAATAAAAAACAAGAGTCACTGGAGAAATAGCTGATTCTTGGACATGGATTGGAAATGTGCAAGATGAGCCTGCAAAACTGATAAGAAACTGAAAAGAAATATAAAATAAAATAAAATAAAATAAAGTGCTCTGAAACATTAGGCCAATAGGGCATTTGTAAAGAGAAGAACAAACTTCAAACTAAGAGCATGTGGCAAAAACAAGGGGACAATTTAAGCAACCAGATTCAGTGAGAATTAAAAGTATAAAGTAAATATTTCTGAGGTTGTACTGATAGAGAAATAGGGAAACCTGCCAGATTTTCCATGCAGAAGAATTCCAAGCTCTACAGTGTGGATGCTCCACCTTCAAGGAGGCTGAACATAAATATTAAAATTCATTTTAAAATATGAAACATAATTGCCCTACCCCAACAGAAGTAGCAACTTCATTTAATACCAGACCATTTTGACAGTGCCTGGAAGCAGAAGTATATTACAGTATATAGGATTGCTTTTCAATAATAGAAGGACTTATGGCTCCCTAGAATATCCAGTATTCGAGATGTGAGCAGGTGTCTTGCCGACTTTCACTTTATTTCATTTTTATCCCCAAATTCCTCTAATGAAGAAAACCTGAAGGATTGAATCGGGGAAAGAGTGCACCATTGTGAATGGATCATTTTTCTTTCAATTTTCCTTCTCCACCTCAGAACTCGTTATATTTCTTTTTTATATGGATTTTACAAGAGAGTGAAAAAAAATCCTTTGTATGAACTCGCAATCTACCAAGCTCTTTCCCTTCAGACTCTATCTAGAAGAATGAAAATCAGCCCTGAGCAGCTCAGCACAAGCCAGTGTCATCTTCAAAGAGTGGTGGAGATGCTAGACTTGCACCTTTGAAAGACTTGCAGGTGCCACTCGAGGTCTGTTCCCTCTCACTTCCTTTCTCTAGACTTCTTACTTTATCCTGGGTGGTCCCAACCCTAATCCAAACCATGCTCAAGTCCCCCAAGGCAGCCTGCAGTTGTCTCACAACAATCAATGAGATGTGGACAATGGTAAATCCTGAAGAGACTAGTCTCACCGCACCAGCATGAGCCACTGCTTCAACACCAGTTTTCCTTTTCTCTGCCTAGAACATGCTGCTGAGGCCAGGAAGAGTAGGAAAGAGGACTAGAGACAGTAGCTGAAGACACAGAAGCTAAAGAGACACCATGGCAGGCATCCTCTAAGACTGAGAGGACAGACATCAGTATAGAAAAGCCACCTTGAATCCCTAGCTACAGATGCTACAAGATGCTTATCATTACTGTTTCTATATGCACAGATAGCACAGGTCCTATTAGAGCAATATTCCTCCTTTCCTCATGAGGAGATACAAAGGTTTTAAGCTTGATGATATCTGAGAAAGACAAATGTCTCACCTCTTCTCTCCCTCTCTCTCTCTCTCTCTCTCTCTCTCTCTCTCTCTCTCTCCCTCTCACATCAAGCAAGTGCATTTACTGGGAAAGAAGATCTTGTGTAGCACCTCCAGAGCATGGTCAAAACATGGTATTAAACTTGGGCTTGATGGTTCTATTAATCTATTTTTGTCCAGAACGGTTAAGGGAGAAAATCACCCACGGCTGCACTTTTGGAGCTGTGTCTCTTCAAAGTCATCTTTGCAGACAAATAGCAGGACTTACTTTCCTAAAGCTGTTCCTAAGCTTCACCTCTTTCTTTTCTTTTCCTTTTTTTCTCCCATTTCTATAACTTTACCTCTACTTATCATATGTCAAAGAAAGTACCAGCGATTAAAAGCTTACTGTGAAGAACATCATGAAGTTGCATAACATAGACTTCAGGAGTGTACAAGTTTATGAATGACAGCAAACCAGGCAGAGTGAATGGATCTGCTCTCTTTTATCCCCTTCCTCAGAAGAAAAATATAAGCAATATTTTTATCTCAATAAGTCTTAAGTATAACAGTTAAAAAGGAAGTACTGTTTGAGAGGATAAGGAAGTAGGATTAGAAGCTAGCCTGGTCAATATAGTGAGTTCCAGGATAGTTTGGGTTGCATAAAGAGACCCTGTCAAAAGACATATAGAGAGAGGTAGAGTGGTGCAGGACAATTGTCTATATTCTGTCAATTATGTTTTAAATAAATACTGGTTGGCCAGTAGCCAGGCAGAAAGTATAGGCAGGACAACCAGACAGGAAGTAAAGGTGGGTCAATGAGAACAGGAGAATTCTGAGAAAAGGGAAGCTCCCTCTGCAGTCCTGTCCAGACACAGAAGAAGAAGGATGTGACGGCCTCACTGAAAAAGGTATAGAGCCATGTGGTTAAAATATACTAAAATAATGGGTTAATATGTTATGAGTTAATAAGAAGCCTGAGCTAATGGGCCAATCTGTTCATAACCTAATGTAGACCTCTGTGTGATTTCTTTGGGACTTAATGACTGCAGGAACCAGGCAGGATAGAAACCTCAGACAATAGTAGAGAGAGGGGAGGAAAGGAAGAAATGAAGAAATGAAGGAAGGGAGGGAGGGAAAGAAGGAGGGAAGGAAGGAAAGTATAAGGAAGGAAGAAAGGAAGGAAGGAAGGAAGGAAGGAAGGAAGGAAGGAAGGAAGGAAGGAAGGAAGGAAGGAAGGGAAAAAAGAAAGTAACTAACTAAATGGAATGGAGGTATTGGCTCTGTCTCCCCTTCTGCCCTTCTGTTTGTTCTGGGTAACTAAATATAAAACCACTGTAACTTGAAGAGTCCAGTTACCAGCCAGTGAGTGGGGAATGTGATGTGAGTTTTGTTTCAACCATATTCCAGCACAGAGATATGAGGGTTTCTAAACTAAATTGATATTAATTTATCTCACTATGGTTTTGCCAACTCTACACTTGAAAATACGTAAGTTCATTTATATATCTCTACAATACAAGAGGGAGAAAATTCAATTTACTTATTACATGTTATGAAAGATGCCTTAGCAATTGAACTAAAATAATCTGAAAAAAATCTAACAACTTCTTAGCCTTCCTAATAATCACTCCCTCCACATCCTCCAAGGAAACCTAGACTATCACTCCTGGCACTGGGCTCATCTATATTTTTATAGCTGTGTATGAGACAGCTGACTGGGGTCACAAGAGGCACAGTGTCTGGTCATTGTGTGTTCTCATACATAATAATCATATTCTCTAGAATCCGCCCATATCACTCTTCTTTTCATTCTAGAGCTGTGAACAATGTCCTAACTCCATTATTCTACCTTTTCCTAAAACTGTGTAAGAGATGAGCTTTTTGATTTTCTATTTAATTGACAGAGCATCATAGGACAATGATAGAAATTAATGACAGGCTACAAGCTATCACAGTCTATGCAGGCATTTATCCTCCAGCTACCATCATGTTCAGTGATCAATCTTGTCACCTGCCCTGTGGCCTTGTTTCCCCACCCCCTTTTTGTCATGCAGTGTATTGACTGTTCTGTCATATGGTATGGATCTAGCTGTATTTTCTGTTGATGACTTCAGAATCTGAATCTTCCACTACCACCTTACAATCAAGTTACAAGTCAATAGTTTGAGCATCTCATTAGTTATCTTTCTGTGGGGGTTTGGGGGCTAATCTCTCACCATTCAATCAATATGTAAAAGGCTGAGTCCCTAGACTAGCTTTGTTCTACATCATGCCATGTCTGCCAATGACACCACAATCTTCTGAGTCATGCGCACTTGAACATTTCAAGTCATTTTTGAAAGAGATAAAGTATAAGTGTTCTATTTTTGCCAAAACATATATTCTATAAATCAAAAAAAAAACCCAGGTTTTCTCTTGAGGATTTCTGTCAGGCAATTCTTCACAGTAACATTTATGTTGATTGTGCCCTCCCTTCCCTCACCCCAATGACTCCTCCTCATGCTAAAGCTAAACAAAGATCCAAAATTGAGGGGTGTTTATGAGTTTCTTGTTTGTTTGCTTGCTTGCTGTTTTGTTTTGTCATTAAGGTTATTCAGTCTCTGTGGCAATACTTGGCTCAATACTGCAATATAACAATTATCAGACATTATACAAATGAATGCACATGGCTGTGCCCAGAAAAACCATCTTTACAAACAGGAGTTTGTCGGGCACTGACCCATGACCATATCTCTGTACTGTCCCGGACACTATGCAGTGGGGTCACCAGCCTACCTCTAAAGAAGTCCCGCCTCACATTGCTCCATCTGTAAAGAACCATTGATATATCAGTATTTTTCAGACTGTGTTTCCAATATATTGTTTTTTTATGTTGAATCACCACTCTCCAAACAAATATAATATAAATGTCTGGTTTGTCATGTATATATGCCTTCAAATCTGGCCCAACTCAGCATCCATATTTCTTATAAAATTGGGATGATAGAAGGGGCTGATCCCCAGACCTAACTAATTATAGGGAAGCACTCTATTATTGAACTCTATCCCCTGTCCTCTGTTTTATTGTTATTACTTTTAGGAAGAGAACTTCACCTGTGGAGGGGTGAGGGAGATCAATACAGAAGGAAAAGAGGAAGAGTGACAAATAACACCAAGCTTTTTTGATAAAACCTCAAAAAATCAAAACTGGACACAATGCAAAGATGAACTTCTAAGAAACGGAGAGCTCGCCTTTCTCGGGGTTGAAACCCTTAACTTGTTATCCAATACCAAGTAGTAAACCACGAGACCATCAATATAAAAACAAAAATCAACTCAGTAGATTTTGTCTACATATGTGTCCATACAGAGAGATAATGGTAGGTATAGATGCAATAATAATAATTTTTAAAAAATGAGGCTATGAATTTTGGAGTAAAGGAGGACATGGAAAAATCTGGTAGGAGGAGACTTGGGAGGGTCTGGATGGAGGAAAGGGAAGACGGAAAGTTCTGTGATCATATTTTAATGTGAACTGGGTAAATAAGAGTTTAAATTAAATTTTATTTTTTATAAGTCAGTGAATCGATGTATACTATTTTAGGTTGAATGAATCCCTCCCCAACACTTTGAACCTTTTTTTTCTTATTCTGCCCTATTCCTTTTCCATTTACTTTTCCAAGACTGCTACACTTCTACTTTAATAATGTGTGTGTGCATGTCTGTGTGATTTTTTATAATATACAAAATTTGGTAACCATAAATGAGATAAAACATTCAATGTTTCTCTCTCTGAGACTGGCTTAATTCACTCACTATTATTGCCTTCAGTCACATCCATTTTCCTTCAAACAACATACTCACACTTCTTTATGACCTGAATTCTCTTTACATTGTCTTTTTATCTTGAGGCACAGTCTCTCTAAGTTTCCCAAGCTGGATTTGAATTCATTCTGTATCCCTGGCTGACCTTAAGTTTGGAGTTCTCCTGCCTCGGTATCCTGAGTAGCTCCTTCACCCCTGGTTCAGCTTGGCCCTTTTGTGCTTTCCTCTCTGGTGTAAGAAGCAGCAATGTTTTACCACACTGTGAAAAGATTGCCCCATTCACTCATTTACCTCCTCTATTTATGTTGTGATTCTGTTTTGTCTTTCTTTCCTCCACCCCATCCAGTTTGTTGCACAAAGCAGCATCTACCTTTTTCTATGGAATTTTGCTATCAAACTCACTTATTTGTTCAGCAAAGAGTTTCAGAGAGAACAGAAACAGGAATGTATGATTCTTGACCTACAGGTCAGTGAAACACCCACATAGAAAGCAGCACCTAGTGTAAAGCTAAGGCCAAGGCAGGCTTGAGGTTTCCATCTGTTTTTATTCCAACTCTCTTTAAATTATAATACACTGTGAAATGAACTGCTTTAAAGCCTCAAACTTTATGTGTTCCATAATGTATTATGTCAAATACAAATTCATACTTTAATATGTATATATACACCGACTTTCTGGTATGTTCAAAGGTCTGTAGATATATGCAAACTTTATGCATTTGCTACCATTCCGTGTGGATGAACTGTCTCCCTAAGTATGCCCTGTAGAGTTCCTAAGTACAAAAAAAAACAAGCCATCTATTTCCCCCAGAGAACTGAAACCGTTTGACTCTACAATGCCTAACTACCTGCTCTTACGACTGGGAGCACCTGTGTCAACATGCCTTTTCCATCTGTCCCAAGATATTCGAGCCTGAGCAAGAGAATAAGCCTGCACTATTTGTTTCAGAAAATTCCTAAAGACGACTATGTGCAAGTCAACAGTCTCATAGCCAAGCAAACAGCTTCGTTCTTAAGACCATACAGACCCCCTCACCTGGGCAAATAACTGGCTTAAGAAGCAAAAGTTTATCACACTCTGTTTTCCCATTCTCCCCTTTCTCTACTCCTCCAATAGAAAACCATTTTTTTTCCTTATTTATTTATTTAAAGAATTTCCACTTCCTCCCCTCCTCCCAATACCCTCCCACTCCCCCCACTCCCTCTTCTCCTCCCTCACCATTCCCAAGAGCAGTCAGGGTTTCCTGCCCTGTGGGAAATCCAAGTTCCTCCCCCCTCCCTCCAGGTCCAGGAAGGTGAGCATCCAAACAGACCAGGATCCCAAAAAGCCAGTCCATGCAGACGAAACAAGACCCAGTGCCATTGTCAACGGCTTCTCAGTCAGCCCCCATGTCAGCCACATTCAGAGAATCCGGTTTGATCACATGCTCGTTCAGTCCAAGTCCAGCTGGCCTTGGTGAGCTCTCATTCGATCAGTCCCCTTGTATCAGTGGGTGAACGCACCCTTTGCGGTCCTGACTTCCTTTTTCATGTTCTCCTTCCTTCTGCTATTCATTTGAACCTTGGGGGCTCAGTCCAGTGCTCCAATGTGGGTCTCCGTCTCTATCTCCATATGTCCTCGGATGAAGGTTCCCTCTGGTTCTGCTTTCCTTGCTCGCGATCTCCCTCCCTCTGCTTCTCATTTGGACCTAGGGAGTTAAACCAGTTGTGGTGACGCACGCCGGTAGGATTTGCTGAAGGAGGTAGAGGCAGGAGGATCACGAGAAAACCATTTTCTTATACTACTTGTGTAGTCTGACTCAGTTCCTGTCTTGAAAATCCTACTAAAACTACCAGAGGCCATACACAAAGACATGGCAAGTTCTTTTGTGATCTCCTGCCACAATCAATTTCTCATTTGATCTACTCCTATGACAAATTTCTTCCCTGATAGCTTCCTATAGGAAACGTTTTGGTATTGGCTTTCTTGCTGTCTTTGTTTGTCTGCCTAATGCTGTAGGGTATCGGTTGTTAATTGTTTTTTATTACTTGATTGTTTTGTTGATTTATTTGTTGACTCTAAGTTGGTTGATTGTTGGTTGGTTCGTTGGTTGGTTGGTTGGTTGGTTAGTGGATGGCTGTCACTTGGTTGGTTTGTTGAATTGTTGGTTGACTCTTGGTTGGTTTGTGGCAGTTGATGCTTGCTTGCTTGGGGACTGAACACAGGACCTTGCACATGCTAAGTGAGGGCTGTACCACTGAACTCCAAGCTGAGGTTATAATTTAGTTTTTAACCTCTGACTAGACTTTCCCTTCATGAACAACTGAGGAAGCCCTTATATCAATTACTTCCTTACTATATTTTTGTGTTCCTGGTCATTGGCCACCTACCAAAATGGCCGCATAGTCAGGGACCAAAACACTAACAACAGGATTCTTTCTTAGAGTTAAAAAAAACTGTTCAAAATACTCATAATACAAAGAACCCACAAAATCTATCTGATTCTGTACCTTTGCCTATATCGTATATCAGAGTCCTAGCTTACTGCTACTCTGCCTGATAAACCTCTGTTTCACAGCTCCAATTGTTGAAAACTGTTTGAAAATAATGATCTTGGAAGTTAGCTCAGTCCATATAGTGCTTGTCATGGGAAAGGATCAGAGTTCCATGTTCAATATCTATTAAAAAAAAAGCAAGGCACAGTGGTACATATTTGATACCCAGCAGTCAGGAGGCAGAAACAAGTAGATCCCAAGGGATCTTTGTTCTAACTAATAAGTCCTATGTCTCAATGACAGACTTTGTCTCTAAAGCAACATGGACACCTCCTGTGAAGTGACCCCAAAATTCTCCTCTGCCCTCCACAGTCACATGCACACATGTGTATGGAGGTGAACATGCACCTCCATACACAAACATGCACATGGATTATGCACATTCATTCACACAAACTCACTGAAGTGTCCTGCTATTAAAGGATCTTTCAATTTTATAAAACACCCACAATCAGAGATCTGTCAAAGAGGTGTCCTTCCTGTCTGCAATAAGCATGACAGAGTTAGCTATGCTCATCGACAGACTATTGTAAGGCTTTATCTAGGACTTAAGGCCAGCAAATCTTCCCTCCCTATTGTATTGCTCAGTGTGGGAAATTGACGGGCATTGGATTTGTACATCTTATCTTGGTTCTTGTCCTGAGAGATCCACTCTTTCCTCTGTAAAAGAGATAAACCATCCTGGAATTTCTAAGCTCTCCATCCCTTATTTAACATAGGGGTAGATTATTCATCGCAGACCTAGTCCTGACAAAAACAATAAGACACTTTGAAAATATATTTAAGGTACTACTGAGTAGTTCTCAAATTAAGAAGCTTAAGACAACATGAGAGCACCAAGAACACATCCATCCCCTGACTAGACATGGAAGGGAGTGGGAGATGCTGTGCCTAGCACTTTGGACGAAGCTAGCTTTGTTGTGTGCTTTCCCACATGCTGTGTGGATCTAGTCATCCCTTGTTTCTTGAAGCCCGGCTCATCAGAACTGATTAGAAAATGAAGGAAATGACTCTCAGGGGAGAGCTGTGGCTTCTTTTTGTCCGAGTGGGCATCATTATCTCTTGTGAACATTCAGGGCCCTTTTCTTTGATGAGGCAGCTGCCCTACCTCAGCACCATGACTGAAGCTTCACACTCTAGCCATATGTAAGTATTACCATCACCCAGTTAACAGATGGGATACACCAGGTGAAATGGAGGTCCTAAGAGCAACTGAAGGTGTACCAAAGCTTTTCTTTTGTCTGCACCTCCTGCCGCACTCAGAATAATATTTAAAGACAACCTTGCAGCTCATACTGTCTGCAGAATGAAGCAATGCATCTCACATCATGTGTTTAGGATCACTCCCTCTCACATTATGTGATCAGGATCTCCCCAGGAATTCAGAAAGCCCAGCTTCCTAGCAGTCATTTGTGAAGTTTAACTCAGGCTTCTTTCTAGAGGTGGTTGCCCTCCTTGAGTTGGCTGTCTTCCTTGAGTTGGTTTTCTTCAACCCTTTTTTGTTGTCCTTTCCCCCCCCCCGTTATTATTCTCTCATAAATCACATACCAACCTCAGTTTCTTCTCCCTCCTCAGCACCTCGCACTCCACTATATCCATTCCTTTATTTCTCTTCAGATAAGAGCAAGCCTAGAGAAGGAAACACGTTTCTGTTTCCAGAGACTTACTCTGAATCCTTGATTTTCATCTTTGCTTTGCTTTCCTTGTATCCCTAATGGGAAGTGATAACAGAACACTCATCGAAAGATATGTTTATACAGATGAGGCCACATTTCCAATGCACAACCTATATTTTAGATACAATATTTATTTTTGTGTGTATGAGGATTGCATGAATCTCTGTATACAGTGCCCATGGGGGCTGGAAGAGAGCAACAGATCCTGGAGTCCTCTACCAGAGGAGCAATTCCCTTAACTGCTGAGGAATCTCTCCAGACCCATGAGGTGTAGCATAATTTTTTAGCCAGACATATTGTTCGATAGAAGTAATTAAGAACAAAAAGGACACAAACAGAACATAAACACCTTTGGTTGGTTGCTTCAATACCTTTAGGCAATATCCATCTGAAGCTCACCTTCATCCACGATCATAATATAGGAAGTACGTTGAATCGGAGGCTCCATCAGTAATTGAAATTCACCCATGTGTGATGCTAATGTTTTCAGATTCCGGAATTCTTGTCCAAACATTGAACATGTCTCCATTAAAATGTGACTAATAGTTACAAAGGAATGAGGTCATTTTTCAATGCTGAAAAAGTTCACTCAAAGGGGCATATTTCCACACTTGGGGAACAATAGAACAGGAAAATGCAAATCACTAAAACAGGCTGACATCTTCATAGAAAGGAGAACATTTTCCATAACTTCACATGAAAAGGTATCTTCTCATTTGAAAGCAGCATTGTGGGTTTAAAGTGACCTCTGCCCTCTTTATCGTGGGCACATAACCCCGTTCCCATTCTAGAGGCTGGGGACCCTTAAATAGGAACTTCCAGGACTGTTGAGACCACAGGGAGCCTCCCTCCTTCTAAGCAGAGTTTCACTCTCTGCATCAACTATTTTATCATCATCGGCACCTGAGGGCATCTGTACCGTCACTGGATTTTGAAGCTATTTATTCTCCTCTCATCTCCCAACATGAATTATTGGTTAGCCTTGAGGATAAGTTCAATGCACAGGCAAAATGATCAATATAAATTTAATAATATAAGCAAAAATAAATTTATTGTGTGAGTGGGGAGGTATCCATGTGCTATGACATATCTGTAGAAGTCATAAGACACCTGGTGCAAGTCAGTGCTCTCCTTTCACCACGGGGTTCCTGGGTATCCAAGTCAAGTATCAACCTTGGCAGCAGGTAGCTTTATTCACCCAGTCAACTCAATAGCCCAAAAGACACAGTCAAAAAAAAATACTTAAGAACAATTTAGTGATTTTCTTGCATATATCTGTATTTTGATTATCACAGAAACTGAAGAAAGCTGTGGTCTTCTCTTTTCCCTCTAACCACTCTTACAGTATGGAGTTCAACTTATAGTCACTCCGGAGAAGCCCACGAAGGCCTGGGACATGTGCCCTCTCTGCTGCTTCACCAAGATCTTTGCAATGGGGCTCTGATTTTAGGATGGTATAAGGTGGGCATAAAACATGGTTTAAATATCACCAAGTATTTTTCTAGGCAAATGATACTGAAAACATGACAGCTCAAAATAAATGTGGAGCTTGAGAAATGGTTCAGTGGTTAAGAGTACCGGCTGCTTCCAGAGGACACAGATTCAGTTCCCAGCATACACAGTGCAGCTCACAAGCATCTGAAACTACAGTTCCTGAGGATCCAATGCCCTCTACTGCCCTCTCACAGGCCCTCTCACAGGCCCTCTCACAGGCCCATATACAGTACACAAGCATATATATAAGGCACTCACATATACAAATAAAATAAATATTTTGTTTTAAATGAACAAAACAGAATGTATGTGTTTCTTATGTTCTGTTTTAGCTTTCTACCTATCTGTCAATTATAGAGACAGGCAATTATTGGCATGGTACAAGTCCTTGTGGATGGGGCTGGAAACGTTAAGAAATTACAATTTTACATAGATGCTTAAAACATTTATGCAAGAGTAGAATGCTGTTATAATCACCAGGTGATAGCAGGTTTTCATCATTAAAGTTTATCTTCAATTTTTTATCTTATAGTTTATTTATAACCAAAGGGACCTTCTTTGCTTGTGGAATGACATATCTATATGATTTATTTGTGTTGAAGGTCAAAGACTTTATTTGATGCTAATAAATAAAATTATTAAGTAAGCACAAATTCTTACTAACCACTTATTTGTTTATTGATTACTTCTGAGCACTGTAGATAGATTGAAGCACATATTGAATGTATATTATATCAATTGCTTTTGCATTTCACTTATTATTTTACCTAGCAGAAATATTAGGAAGGAAAAGGTTTATTTTTTACTCACTGACTCAGAGGGTTTTGTCTATCATGGAAGTCTGGGGAGCAGCTCATGATGGTAGGAACATGTCTGGTGTGTTCATATCCATACAGACGGAGAAACAGAGAGTGGAGTAGGGATCATGGGCTAGTACAGACTTCAAAAAAAAACTACCCTTTGTGACCCATCTCAGCCAGTCAGGTCTTGCCCCTGAAGATCTATAGCCTCCCAAGATGTCACCGCCAGTTAAGCAAGACATATTCAAAACAAGAGCCTGTGGGAGACATTTTAGGTTCAAATCATAAAATTATATCTTATAGTAACTTTTTCACCAAATTATTTTCCTTATGAAAAAATTAAATTTATATCATTCCAATATTCACTTTACCTTTCCAAAAATAGAAATTTAAGTCTTAAAGTTAATCCTAAACATCTCTCATTCTGAATACTTGTATTTTCCTGACTCATCTGGGAAGCCCTCACTTGGCAATGTGCTTGCTGGCAACTTTCCTTTGGAGCTATATCTCACATGTTAGAATTTCTTCAGAAGTTCCCAAATTAAAATACCTCAATTCAAATTCATTTCCTACGATGGCCAGCAAGACACACCAGTGTATCATCACCTCTTGCCCACTCCTAACAAAAGGCGGCACAAACAGGATGTCTTGCTTCACTGTAAGCTAGAATGGATTCGGAAGTCTGTAGCCTGACTTAACACTGGAAATGAGCCTCGGTTTCATTTTTAAGTGTTCCTCGCTCCTTTTCATGAGGTACTTTTTAATACACTTACAAACCTATCTTGAAGTTGAGGACCTTATAATAAACACCAACCCCAGATTTCAACTCAGATTCTTCTGCTATAGCTAGAGGTTACTTTAGAAGCCTGGAACAGCCAGACAGCAGAGCATGGAAGTCAGATGCTCCAACTGAGGAACTTGCTGAGTCCTCTTGTTTTGTGTCGAAGGAAACTGTGTCCTCATTACCATGAGATCCTGTTGAGTTTGAATAGGACTTAGTTCGGCTGCTCTCGGTTTCACTTGAGGTAGCCTTACTCTGCTACTTAACTCCTTTCTCTGTTCTCCATGCTATAGCCTGGAAAACTACTCCCCAAATTGGAGAATGCCAAATGCATCAAAACTTGGCTCCCTCCCAGGTGGCAAAAATTGTTAGAGTCAGAGGACCAGGGCAAACTGTCTGCTGTAACATGTCTCCTACACATAAAAAGGAAGCTGTACCCCCTAAAACTTCAACTGACATGCCAATGTGAATGGAGGAGTTAATTCTAGCAAGGCTTTCCTTCTAGATGAAGAGCTGAGAAAGGGAAAATCAGTCTTCTCCTAGAATGAACCCTGATAGATTAGCCAGTTCCCAAAGGTCATCTCTAAATACATATGAGCAACACCCACTGAACTCAGCAAGTTGTATTTATAAATATATATGTGTATATCACAATATTAAGAGACCATGACAAATAAGAGACCATGAATTTGAAGACTTGGGAAGGGATACAGAAGAGGGGGGAATAATGTAAATACAGTACTCCTATATGAAAATTAAAAAAAAATGCCTTTATAAAAAGACTAAAAAATGCATATCACCACAGAACCTTCATATGGCGGTGGATGGAGATAGAGACAGAGACACATATTGGAACACTGGACTTAACTCCCTAGGCCCAAATGAGAAGCAGAGGGAGGGAGATCGTGAGCAAGGAAAGCAAAATCAGAGGGGGCCTTCATCTGACAATGGATGGAGGTAGAGATGGAGACCCACATTGGAGCACTGGAAGTCAGGACCGCGAAGGGTGCGTTCACCCACTGATACAAGGGGACTGATTGAATGAGAGCTCACGAAGGCCAGCTGGACTGTGACTGAACAAGCATGAGATCAAACCGGACTCTGAATGTGGTTGACATGGGGGCTGACTGAGCCCCCAAGGTCCAAATGAAGACTGAGAAGCCATTGACAATGGCATGGCACTGGGTCTTGTTTCGTCTGCATGGACTGGCTTTTTGGGATCTTGGCCTGTTTGGATGCTCACCTTCCTGGACCTGGAGGGAGGGGGAAGGAACTTGGATTTCTCACAGGGCAGGAAACCCTGACTGCTCTGGGGAATGGTGAGGGAGGAGGAGAGGGAGTGGGAGGAGTGGGGGAAGCGGGAGGGTATTGGGAGGAGAGGAGGAAGTGGAAAGAGTGTTTTCGGATACTTGAATAAACAAGTCTAATGGAAAAAAAAAAGAATGTTTAAGCCATTTTCAGGAGAAAGCCACAATCCACAATATGTCTTGGCCAATCCCTGAAGTGAAAGAATTCTTTTAGCAACCAAAGACAGAAACAGGAGGATGATCATTATCATTTTTTACTTTGTTCACTGTAACATAATTAGCTGCTTATTTCTTAAATTCCTTGTGTTGATAAACCACATCTTATTTAGTGGGTTATTTCTGGTCTCTTTCAGCTAACTTGTAAAGGATCTCGGGGATGAAAGACAAGACTAATGCTGCCTCCATTGTCTGGGGTTTTTAGACTGATAATGTTGAATAAATTTGACTTAGAAGGAAACATAAATAAATAAAAAAATAAAAAAATAAAAAGACTGAAAAATGTTAGACCTTTCCGGTGTGTGTGTGTGAGAGAGAGAGTCTGTCTGTACGCATATATGTCTGAGTGCATGTGTGTTCAAACTCAGTCTCTACAATCCAAAATTCATCCATCTACACTCACATCTAGCAAGATTCATTAGTTCCCCCCAATGCTTGTGTAACCTGCTTGTGTAAAATGCCAAACACCCGAGTTGTCTAAACCTTCCTCCATCCTGGTGAATTCATAGTGCCTTCCTCTTCAGTTCTCAGAAGGTGTGTATGATGTTGCATGCTTTCTTCAGGTCTTTCTAGGCTACACTGGTCCAACTGTACTGCAAAATTGAATCGGCCAGTCGGGAAAGCCCCCATGTCAATGTTACACACGCTAAGCTTCCTTACCAGACACCTTCTTTCTGGGGAAGTTATTCTGGGAGCAAAGATGAGCCCAAGATTGCAGTAATGAGTTGGACAGTAGAGAAGAGGCTGAGGCTGTTCCAGAGACAGTGGACAGTGAGTGCCATCAGTGCATAGTAATGACCACAAGCTCAAGTGCTCTGATAGTCAATGAGTGGGGTGTATCATCCGTGAGTAGCATAGTCACTTCAGTCAACATTTCACCCAGAATCCTTCCAATCAATCTACCTGGTTTGTCAAGGTAATGGACAAAATGTGAGAAAATGAACAAGTCACTTGTGGAGGCACTTTTCCTCTAAGCTTCTTGTTTTGTGATAATTTTTGCCTTTTCTCTGTATTAATCGTGTCACATAGAACAAATGCATGTATAATAGAAATAATATCAACTAGCTTTTCAGGCTAGTGCAGATCCTTCAAGTTGTCATCCTGGTGAACAGATGTCTTCATCTTTTTCTCATAACCAGTGCCATATCTTGCATAGTCAGCAAAAGCACTGGGCCATTGCCCTTCCCTGACAAGGGAACTACTTGCTTACTGAGTAAATGGCTGGCCCTGAATGGGGCGCTTGGTAGCCATTTGTCTTTTGACAGCAAGTGGAATGGCATCCAAAGTTCTCTAAGTGAAAACACTTATAAATCAGAATTAAGTTCCAGACTAATTCTCGAGCAGCACCATATAAGAAAGGCCAACACTCCATTAAGTGAGAAAAAAAAAAGCATGCAATCCTCCAATACCTAGAAAGCCATTTAAACTTCTCCACAATAAGTTGCCTGTGGGATTATTCCATTTTACCTTGATCTCAGATGACAACGTTTGCCTTTTCTACACATTAATTACTGCTGGAGTTTCCTCTTCTCTGTGACAGCAAATAGCTCATTAAACGATCAATTCCAGCACCCTACCACTTATCTCATTGGAGGCATTTAAAACAATTAGCTCATCTATTTGTTCCCTTTAAAGAATACCACACATGGCTCCCCGTGTCTGTTTGGAGGAATTATAGTGAAAAGTGCCAACTGTGGGAAATAAAGAGCAGCGTAGCACATAATGGGGTAAATTTCACAGCCAACAAAGGCTAGACCTGAGGGAAACCTTGGATGACTCCAATATCCTCCCCAAAATCTCCCTCCCAGGTGCAGGATACAAGAAAACCAAGAAGAAAAGGGCTAGAAAAGCCACATTTTCCCTAATAAGGTACAGCCGGTTCTCTTGTTCAGCATTTAAAGCTGTAATTCCATTCAGTATCATCTTGGAAGGATAATGAACCATGAAAATGGGCATCGAGAAAAACAAAAAGAACTTTTGTAATTGAAAAGGAACATGAAGGCTAAGTACCGTTGAGTTCTGGAGTCTCCTCCATCCCATTTGGGTCTGTTGAAATGGTTCTGAGATAATCCAACCATTCTAAATGAAGCTTCTGTTGACAAGGGCAAGCATTTTGGGTGTACCCTGAGATAGTTTTAAATCTTTTATTTTTATTTATTTTATTCTATTTTATCTTTGATAATTGCTCTTTTCTACACACAAGGCTGCACACAAAGCACGTAGTTTCATGGGATACATGTAGGAGGAAACATCCACCTTAAAATTGGCTTTCTTTCCGAGCCTTTAATTGCTAAGGGACCTATATAATTCGCCTTGCCTGAAAAACCTCACATTTTCTTGGTCTCATTGATGTCAAAGTTAAAAGCTTCTATTTCTCCTTCCAGGTCAGTCCATCATCTGCAAACACCTCTAAAGGGGACACTGGCACACTGCAATTCATTTTTTAAGTTATAGAGAAGATTGCTCTGGGGAAAAAAGATGCTTACAAAGTTTGAAAGGGTTTTCCAAGGAAGAAGAAAGATGTATTGTGAGAAATCTGAGAACCAAATAAAGGCCAGGCTTCCTGGTAAAATGTCTCCACAGAATGACGGAGGATGTTCTAGAGAGGCTGCTCCGTCTCACATTATTTCTTCCCCAAAGCCAGGACCATCACCTTTTGGAATCCTGGATGATTTTAGAATTCAAATAATTCTAAAAATCAAAATATACTGAGCAATCTTCAGCCTAATATCCAAACTATTTGTTAATGTTCCAAATGGCAAATGAGAAGTCGCTGAGACCAAGAGGAGGGGCAAAAACAAACAACAGAAAACAACAACAGTCTCTAAACTCCAGGAGGCAAAGAGAATGTGAAGGTAAATCTAAGTCATATCATCCTCTTGACTTAAGTTTCTGTAACGACAAAAGTGCTTTTTAGACAGGTTTTCATGTAATCAAGGCTGATTTCAAACTCACTGACCAGCTTAAAATGGCATTGAATATCTAAATCTTCATTCTTCTGCCTCTGAATGCTGGGATTAGAGTCATGTACCACATGTCCAGTTCATATAATTCTGGCGATGGAACTCAAACTGAGCACGCTAGACAAGCACTCTACAAACTGAGCTATAGCTCTAATCTTGAGGTTTTTTGGTTTTTTTTGTTTTTTCTTTTTTGGTTTTTTGAGACAGGGCTTCTCTGTAGTTTTGGAAGATTCTTATAACCTTTAAAAGCAGAAATATGACTTGTCTCCAGGTTTTTCTATGTATCAGTCTTCAAACTAGAGCATAAACTAAAAATGGGCGCTTCTTATGTTGGTCATCAATGTCTTGGCTGTGGCAACGGGGCAGGAAGAGATGAACTGAACAGATATATCAGTGTCAAACTGCACTTGAATTTTCTTCAATGTCTGTCTATTTGACACAGAAAAGTCCCTGAACCCTCCTAATGTTTGACTGTTTAATCTTAAGCTTTTAGATCTGATCACAGTATATAAAGAGCTGAGAAAGCACCAAGTTTCGAGGCGATGTTTCTGAGAGAACACAGCACGGAGTTGCCTGAATGAAGGTGATTTGGGAAATGCATTCCTCCTTCCGATACTTGAAAACGGAACACTGTTCTATACCACCTTCCCTACCGGCCACAGTTAGTTATCTCGGTCTCTGACTAAGGTTATGCAGAAGCAGGTAGGATCAAGGCAAAGGCCTTAAACTCCTCAGTAGATTCCTGAGGAGATTCATGCTGCCTAGGACTTTAGCTTAAAGCTATCAGTTCTCAGTTAGATGAGAAATTGGGAGATGTGATTTGGAGATATTTCAGATGAATAGAGTCATGGGAGGTGTGGGTGTGTTCCTCTAATAAAATCAGAATCTTCTTCATAAGCATTTGAGTTGTCCACTATGCCAAGTTAGTTTTGTAGTGTTTGAGTGTCTGTTCTATATTTGTGTTTCTATTTCAACGTTTTTTGACTACCCATTTTTAATGCTTTTCATTAGAGATTAAAAATAATAACTCTTGTTTTTAAATTTTCTACCTTTTAAACCACAAGAATAAACCATTCCCTTCTTAGGATTTGTTTGTGTGTGAGTGTGTGAGTGTGTGTGTGTTGGGGGATGTATGCGTGTCTGTGTGTGTGCTTTTGGAAGACAGACGTCCATCTCCCATATCATTTTTGAAGTGTTATCTACTTTGGATTTTGAGTCAGGTGTCTCTCAGTAAACTGAAACTCACCAAATAGTTTAGACTGGCTGCCAAGCAAGGCTCAAAGATTGTCCTTTCTCTGCCTTCCCAGATGTGGAATATAAGCATGTACTCCTGAGCCTTTTTAATACTTAATTTTATCATTTCTTTGTATATAAGGAAGAAAGGAGTATGAGTATATGTTTGCCAGCGGAGATGCCTGATTAAGGCTTCAATTTATGTGCATTTAGAGCAGACAGTTGTAAACTATTTAATGTGGATGCTGGAGACCACTTGGACCCTCTGCAAGTACAGCAAGCTTTCCTATCCAGAGTCACCACTCCAGCCCCAGCGAACTTTCTGATGTGGACTCTGGACCAAATTCAAGCCCTGATGCTTGTAATCCAAGCAGTTTATTGACTATCTCCCAAGATTAGGCTAATTTTTAATTTAAGAGTATACTCACCAACACCCTCCCCCCCCCGCCACACACACACAAAAGGCTCAGGGAACATCACTAAAGAGAAAGTGGAAACAATATGAAAAGCTAAAAATAGAAGAAATGTCACCAATATGTTATTAACTAGGCTTATGACCTTAAACAATTACTTATTCTCTGTAAGATAGTATCCTCTTATCATTTTTGTAATGATAAGAACTTTATTCATTTATGTGAGCCATATGAAATTATAAATTGAAAAATTAGGAAATTTTGAGTTATATTAAATTTAAATAAACTTATTGAATTTAAGAAACTAACTTGGTTAGGAAATATATAGAAAGGAAATTTTGGGGTAAAAATTCCTAATTAATTTTTCTTTTATTAAAAATACATTTTATCATACACAGTATATTCTGATTGCAGTTTACCCTCCCTCTATTCCTCCTACCTGACACCTCCCCTCCAATCCATATCTTTTCTGTCTCTCCTTAGAAAACAAACATCTAAGGAATAACAATAAAATAAGTAAAAGCAAAAATGGAAATTTGACAAAACAACCAAAAGAAAAAAGAAAAAAAAGTCACAGGAATAGCACAAAAAATGAATGTAGATACAAAAACCCACACATTTGCACTCTCAGGAATCCCATAAAATCACCAAACTGGATTATTTTTGTTTTAGTTTTTATCATTAGTTATGTTTTATTTCATCCTAAAGATAGTCTTAATGAATCAGGAAAAATAAATAAATACTCAAATAAATGAGCTGTACATAGGAGTTTAGATTTGAAGCAAAAGAGTTCAATTATGAAACATGAAAATATCTGAATTGTCTCTTGGTAACAAAATTATGGTAAGTTATTCATTAAAATACATGAGATTAAAATGATAATCTTTTGATTTCATTGCTTTAGTAGTTTTCAAGAAAAGAAAATTTTTAAAAACAACATTTAAGTTAGTTTAAATGTAAAATGGTTACCAGGGAAACCATTTTTATATCTTTAACATTATTGGATATAGAAATCTTTAGATTGTACTGTTAAAGGTATATAGATGCTCAATAGAAACAATAATTGTTGAAAATTAGCTTCTTATCATTTTTGACATTTTATTGTCTCTTTGTGGATGACACATCATGCATCCTGATCCCATTCATCTCCCTGTCCCTTTGTACCTGATCTCTGCCCTTGCAACCTCCACCTGAAAATGAAATTAAATTTAAAAAACAAAAACAAAAAACAAACAGACAAACAAAAATCTCATTGTGGAAGCTGAAGTGTGGCACAGTGAGTCACTTAAGTGGGAGATCTGACCTAGCCGGCTGTAGCATGTGTCATCATCTCGAAAATAACATTTAAAATATTTTTTTTATTCTTGAACATTTCATACACACATACAATTAAATATACTTGCCACATTTTCTCCCTTCAGTTCTCTCCTCATTGCCCTCAATAAGACCATCCTAACTTCATGTCTTTATACATACGTAACTTTTTCAGTCTAGTTAGGGCTGCACATGAGTAAGTGATTGGTTAAGTCAATAATAGATTGGACAAGAATCCAGCTTTTCTGACCATACAATCTGCACCCACTCTCTAACAAGAACAGGATAGACGGCCTTTATTTTTTGCTTTCTATGGTGAACATATACTTCAGCCATTTCTACAGATTTGACCCATCAGCTTATGAAAGGACTATTTCCCAAACTGAAATTTTCCATTCCTACTGATATTTTTATTTTAAACTGTGACAACAAACACCTTTACAATCTTTTGTTCTTTCTATGCATAATTCAGATGGGTGACTCAGGACTAGCTTCTGACCTCTAGACAAATAACATACTTTTTTTTTCTTCCCCACAGTGCTGTCTGCATATCTTTGCCATTGGTTTCCAGCCATTGGAACATCCAGATCTGGAAATAACTCTATTCTGATTTGGCCAATTACAACTCCACTTTCTTCTGCTTATCATTCTCATGTGCGCCACCAGACATGACTCTGGCTAGCTGCGATGTAATGAACTGACTCCTGAGGAACTGCTGGGAAAGACGCTGCGTTGAGGCTCCCTCATCCCCCATTACAACTTATCATCCTGGAAGCCTTCTAAAACCCAACTCTTTTTTATAAGCATTAGAAAAAAATGATGTTAATAAGACTGGAAAAATCCCACAAGTGCCTGTCTACCAAGTCCCAACTCAAAGATTAGCATCTTTCTTTCCACCAATTTATTTTTAGAACTGTACTTTTCCAATGTGTTGTTAGCCAAAGACTGAGAACAGCGGGGTTAATGCTGCACATGGCAGAGCTAGCCCATCTGTTCAGGTTTCTATCCAACCATGTCATTTTATGAGCTCTCTCTAGGAGACTTTTGGTTATCCAATTTGTAGTACTCTCTAATATAAACAGCCTGGTATCACTTGAGAAGCTCAGCGAGCCAAGCCAAATGATGTGAAATTGCTAACAGCAAGTACATTTAAATTAGAAATGTTTCAAAGTGCATGTGTTATACATAATTCTCTCCTCTTAACATTTTGGGACACAGGTAATGCAGGTCTATAATGGGAAATGTTGGAAATAAGAATAAACAGAAGAAATGTATATACATATTAATAAATTCATTTATAAATATATGTACTTACATATATATTATATATACATACATATATACATACATACATTCCTTGGTCCATTTCCCTGAAAAAGCATTGTCAGCACATTGGTACATACATTCCCAGGTTTGTATCATTCTTATGTAGGACTCAATGAGAACCAAACCTGCTGTACATAATATTTTCGGTAAGTTGATTTCGAACTCTTGACCCAAGGTAGGCATTTTTCTCTCTAAGCGTATGCCTGTCATTAATGCTGGATATGCTCATGCCACATCTACAGTCAGGAATTTTAAATTTTGAATTTTAAATACAATGCAAGTGTTGGATAGCCTTCTTAATACGTGCAAGTTACTATCCCCACTACAAATGAAATTTTCCTCAAGAAAGATTAAATAGGAATAGCTCTCGAAACTTAAGCTCAAATACCTCCTGGGCAGTGTCTACCACTGAGGAATAAAGTGTGTACTAAGTACACATCTTGATTTAAAGATGAATACACGAATTGGCATGTGGATGCTTCAACACAGCTAATTAGACCAACCATGCCATCCCTTCCTTAACCTCACGCACACGCACATCTGCTTTGGGACCCTTCCGAGCTCGCGAGCTCTCCTACCACAGGAGTAGTGGGCTGTGAGGGTGAGAACTCTGAAGGAAAGCCACGTCTGAGAAGACAGATTGTGTGGCGGACGTGCAAACAGACAAGACACAGTAGAAGGTAAAATCACAAGGCAGGTTCTCTCCTTGATATGAAGGCTTATTACAGTTGTATTTACCTACAGTCAGAAGACAGGGAGTAAAACGCAACCAGGTCCTGGAGGACCATATTTCCCATTTCTGCACAAACCTCTTAAGTCCAGGCCACACAGATATGAAATTAGTTCTAAAAAAAAAGTATTAAAAGCTTTTTCCTCTGACAAGAAACATTTAATTAGAGCAGCACAGATAGAAAGCCTGCGGCAATCCTCTCTCTAATCTACACAGAGGTCCATTTTTTGATGGAAATATTTGTGCTGATTTCACAGTGACTTCCTGGAAAAAGTTGACATATTTCATGGTCATTTCATGGACTGGAAAAAATGTACACACAGTGATTTAATTATGATTTCATAATAAAATCTCAGTTTCCAAAAAGCTGTGTCTGTGTGTCAAGATGGAGGCGGTCTCATCTGTTACATCAGTGTGATTTACATTTCCAGTAAGCAGCTTCCATTGGGCCTGCTTGGATCAACTACCACTCACCCTTCAAAGACAGGCTACCCCATTCGAAAAACATTAGAGGCATGACCAGCAACAATTGTGGGCAGAGGAAGCACTAGTCACTGCCGTCTGTTACCCTGTTAACTGCCATCCTCTATTCTCAATAAATGAAAACAAAAGTGAAGAAATTGTGGACAGAAATATATGAGCCACATGATAGGAGAAGAAGGGCTCAGCAATTAAGAGATCTTAGATCCTGCAGAGGAACCATACTTGGTTGCCAGCACCCACACTAGTTGTCTTTCCATCTAAAATGAAGGATCTGATGCTTCTGTACTACACACACACACACACACACACACACACACAAACACACATACACAATGAAAATAAAGTAAATCATTAATAAGAAGAAGGACCGTTAAAGGCATTATTTTTTTTAATCATATCTGAAATTTTCTTGTAAGGTGGACTCTTGGGACAGGCAACCGGCAAGGGCTAGTTTTCCCTAGATCTTAAATACTGTGTCAACTCCTACAAGTGTGGGAATCCAAATGCAGGAGCAATCACTGGGTACCTGTAATTAGCAGATACATTCCCTAGTCAGGTCTTTCTCTAACAATTTGGCCTAAAGCACTGGTCCCCTGCATGCTGTATGCATACTAAGATAGAGGGTTATTTCTTTACAGAGTCAGAGAGTCCTGTGCCTTCTGAGCAAACAAAAACATTGAAGAAGAAAGTGAGACTTGCTATCAAATAAAAGAGTAAAATGTAAGATAATAAGAGAATGTCCCCTAGAAAATGCCAAGTCTGATATACAGAACATATGTCTCGCTAGGAACCCAAATAAACTCATAAGCAAGGTGTCATTCTTGTTAGTGTTTGAGATTGCTCTGTTTGCTGCCCGGGAAAGTCATCCTGATGCATCTTTCACCAGTCAGTCCCTTGAGGAGTAACCTTAACTTCGCAGTGATTTTTATTCTTCTATGGTATAGGCATTTATCACTACAAATGCCCCCTTAAGCGTGGTCTTGCTTCATCCGTTAACTTCAATTGCATTGTTTCCGGTTTTTTCAAGGTAAATTTTCTTTTCCTAGTTTCATCTGTGACCCATTGGTAGTTGAAGAGCATAACATTTTATGTCTATACATTTGTGAATTTTCTCATATTGCTGCTTTGATTTCTAATTGTATTTTGTTTTTGTCTAAAAAGATACGTGTCAAGATTTTAAACCTACAGGGCCAGTTAGGGCACCCTCTCCACTATTGCTTAGGGGCTGGGGTCATCCTTATGGATTCCTGGGAATTTCTCTAGTGCCAGGTTTCTTGCTAGCTTCATAAAGGCTCTCTCAATCAAGACATCTCTTTCCTTGCTCTCCATCTCTGTCCTTCCCCCATGTTGACTATCCCATTCTCTCAAGTACTTCTCCCCTTCATCCTCCTCACTCTTTTACATTCTCCCTTCTTCCTCAAGCCCCATGCTCTGATTTTCTCAGGAGATCTTGTCTATTTGCACTTCCCAGGGGCATCTCTATGTTACTCTTAGGGTTTTCCTTGTTATTATCCTGTAGTCACATTAAGGACTATCTTAAATGTCACCATAGAACCTTCATACAGCAACTGATGGAAGCAGAGAGCCACAGCAGAGCACTGGGTTGAGCTCCCAAAGTCCAGTCGATGAGTGGGAGGAATAGGAATATGAGCAAAAAGGTCAAGACCATGACGAAGATACCCACTGAAATAACTTACCTGAGTTAATGGGAGCTCACCAACTCTAACTGGACAGGGAAGAAATCATCATAAGACCAAACTAGGCCCTCTGAATGTGGGTGACAGATTTATGGCTGGGGCAGACTTCAGGGCCACTGACAGGTGGCACCAGGATTTATCCCCACTGCTTGTACTGACTTTTTGGAACCCATTCTCTTTGGAGGGATACCTTTCTCAGCCTAGATATAGAAGGGAGAACCTTGAACCTTCCCCCAAAGCAATATGTCTTATCTTCTCTGAGGAGTGGATGGGAGCTGGGGGAGGTAGAGAGTGAAAGGAGGGGAGGGATTGGGAAATGAGATTGGTATGTAAAATAAAAGATGATTTTAAACCTATTAAATTCGTTAAATTTGTTTGATGGTATAACACATAACCTATTCTGGATAATACTTCGCTCCATGTATATTTAAAAGTGGGTATTCTAGGATGAAGTGATGGATCAATGGTTAAGAACATTGACTGTCTCCCAGAGAATGGGAGTTCGAATCCCAACACATACAGGGCAGCTAACAACCATCTGTAACTACAGCTCCAGGGAACCCGATACCCTCCTCTTGTTTCTCCCAGCAAGATACAAAGACATACATACATGTATACAAAACACCCATCCACAAAAAGTAAAAATAAATAAATCTAAACTATTTTAAGAGAATGGGTAGCCAGCTGCTATTGAATGGAATGTTCTGCACATATTCACGACAGGTCCGTAGTCTAGGGTGAATGTCGAGTCTGTTTATTTATTTTATGGGTGTATAGTCAACTATTGAAAATAGTAACTTGAGGTTCTTAATTTTATATTACTGAATTCTTGTCATCAAAATGTTTAGAAATTATGTTATGAATTTATTTTCCCTGATATTGCTTACATTTAAATGTACAACCATCTCATCTTTTTGGTGAATCTACTCCTTCATTTGCACTTCTTTTGAAATGCTTTTATATTTTATGCAGCTATTGACATAAAGCCTGTTGTGTGATGATGATCTAGTTTTGCTCACGTTCATTGCCCATTTACAAGAAATATCTTTTATTGCTTCCCAACTTGACTCTTGATGTGTTTTCACTTGTTAACCAAGTATCTTGAAAGGGGCATTCTGGGAAGTATAAGAAGGAAAACAAACAAAACCCAAGCTAACAAAGAGAAGAAAATATCTAAGACTGGACAAGAAATAAATGAAATAGCTGGCAAGAAAAAAGTCAATAAAACTGAGAGTGGTTGATTTTGAAATAATAAGAAAAACCAATAATATACCTTAATCATAAAATGAAAATAAAAGCAAACTACTAAAATAAAATTAAATGTGGTCCTCTTATTCCCGATGATGATATAATACAAAGGATGATAGGAGATTCCTAGGAACAATCAAATGCATTGGATAACTCCAGACACAACAACCTACATTGTTGGATCTTGAAATAGAAAATCTGAACAATCAACTAATGTAAACATTGAGACAGCAACAAGAAGCCTCTGTCGCAAGGAATGGTTGAGTTTCACAATAGTAAAATAGACCATGAATTTTCACAAAGGACATTCACAGCACTAAGCTGTGGAATAGACAAAGGCAAAAAGTCTCTAATTTTTTTTTAAAAATGTGATGTTTTTCCTGGATGGTTCAACGCAGAAATCAATGAACTTTATATGTCACGATTAATAAAATAAACAATAAAATTATGGTGTCATTGCAATAGATACAGGAGCATAAAACGAAAACATTTGACACAATCCCTCCACTCTGAACACATCGGGTATGAAGAAAGTGTCCCTGAACATAATAAAGACCACATATGGTACACCCTTGACTGACACCACTGCTTAAGACGAATATTTAGTGTTTCCTCTAGGAAGAAGGGTGCCTACTCTCACTGCCTTTTTTCTAAGTTCTTTATGGACTGGAGGGATGGCCCTGAAATTAAGCACTTGTGGACCTGGGTTCAGTTTCTAGCATCCACATGCAGCACAGATACCATTGAACTTGCTGGAGGAGCTCCAAGGAGGTCTGTTTAAAGATGTTGGAACTCTGGTCCCTGTTGTGTCTCAGAAGGGATGAAGGAGGCTGCAGCAGTAGCAGGTGCTTCCCACAGGGTACCGGAGTGACAGTGGCTGCTTTTACATGTGGTCCTAATCTACTCCCACCCCAGCCATGACGTCAACAAAACTCGAATTCCATGTGATACAATCCTTCTTCTGTCATTCACAGGTACAGCATGCATGTGGGTGCGTGTGCACGTTGTGTGTATATGTATGTGTATATGAAGGCAAATACATATCATAAAATAAAATAAATATTCATTTTTTAAAACACTGCAGTGGTGTTTCATGGATAATGCACTTTTTTAAATATGAGAATCAATACAGGCAAAAAATAATTTTGGTAGTCTTGTATTTTTTTAATGCATGGCGAGGATGCACAGGTACTGTATGTTTAAAGATGGACAAAGGACATAGTGAATGGACCACAACTCAGTAAGTCAAATCTATCTATCTCTAGCCATACTTCCCAGGGCAAGTTCATCCTTTGTTTCCCATAGATACTCCCTAGAGCATGGCTTTCCATGATCCTCATCTTATCATTGGAATAATTAGATATGTGAAATTTTGAAAATTCCTAGCCCATAATTTTTTTTGTATTTTTATATGACATTTTACCTTTCGTCGGTGAAAAGAGATGAACCTATACTACAAGCATCACACTGATAGATATTCAAGGCCTGATGCCTAACAGGAGAAAAACACAACTCCATATACGGGATAATACTGGACTTGGCTTTAAGTTGAATTAAAAACATACATATGTCGCCTATGGATATTTGTGTGAATGTTAAGATTTAAAAATAAATGGGGACAGAAAGGACACAACAAACTCATGATACTCTTCAGCTGACTAAAAGGAAAGTGTTGGTGAGCTGATTTAAAGGTGATTTTCAGCACAATTTTAGATCTTCAAACCATATGCGGGTGAATGTCTTCCACTTTCCAAACATCAAACAGATAATTTGTGAGAAAAGGCAGTTTCCATGCAAAAAAAAATGCATTTACTAAAGTTGTTTCTTCCCAGCATTCTGTACTTTTATTTAAGAATAAGTCTTTCTGGCCACCAGAGATCTCTCTAACTTATCAAGTGTCTATGAAATCGATGGGAGGCAGGTGTTTAAAGGGTGAAAGCTGGCATTCTGTTGTCCACTTCTAATAGTGATGAAACATCAAGTGTCTTTTGCTTTGGTTTATCAAAACAAGGAAATAAAGAGAAGACCAGCTCTGAATTAAGCTTGAAATAAAGAACCACTCCTAACAGCTTAATTTTTAACTTTACCTTTAAAATATGTATGTGTCATGTGTGTATGTGTATACACACAAGTACATATGTGTGTATCAATGTGGACACACCCACAGAGGTCACATTTGATGTCCTGTTCTATCGCTCTTTATCTTATTCTCCCGTGATATCTCTCATGATATCTCTCCCTATGATATCTCTAACGAGTCTAGAGTTAGTCTGGCCAGAACCCCAGGGATCCTTTCTCTCCACTCTGCACAACATTGTGGTTACAGGTGCACTCAGTGCTACACCCAGGGTGGTTGCTTGTTTATGCTTGTGTTTGTTTGCTTTGTGTTTGTTTGTTTTTAACATGGGTATTGGGAACTCATACTTAGGTTCTCCTGCTTGTTCAACAAACAGTCTTACCCCCTGCACCATATTGCCATCCAGAATGAAGCTGTGAAGAGTTTGTTTCGTCTTTAATACTGTGAATAGATGGTCTGGTGTCTTACTCATTGAATTATATCTGTTACCATCCAAGTCGTGTTTCCTGAGCAGGAGACCCACAGATCAGAACAGAGACTATAATAGACACTACTTAGGGTGCTTTGCAGAAGACATGGACAGTGATGGATGCTGGGGTTTGATGAAGAGAAACTCCAAATTTAGGACAGTGAATCAGGTGGTAGCCATGCCTGAGCTTGCTATATTAAAGGCACAGAAGGTAGCCAAATTAGTGAGGGGGAAGAGGAGGAGAGGGCAGCAGAGGAAAGAAGGGGAGGACAAAGAGGAGAGAAGGGAAAGAAGAAAAAGGAGGGAAGCGGGGGAGAAAATGAACAGGAGTGGGACAGGGAGAGGAGAGGGAAGCATGGAAGAAGAGCGTGAAAAGGGGAGAAAAGAAATAATTGGGTTGACAAAGTTGACTTCTGCAACATTTCGCCAATGATGTCCATCTTTGCTTTTCTTTGTTTAACAAACTTTTGAATTTACACATACATAGAATACACAAATAGATTTGCCCTTTTTATTTATTTCGTTTCTCAGTCTCAAACAGAATTTTTTCTTATGAAAAGTACCTTATTTTGTTATCCTGTTAAACACACCACACCACGCACAAATATTACTGACTTCCCACCTCTTCCTAAGCAGTGGCATACACTGAATTTTCATACATCAAAATTAGATTCAAAAGATTAAAATCTGTCTTGGTGAAACATGTCTCAATAAATATTCTGTAGAATGACCGGGTGTTATTTCACAAAACCCATGATGGGTTGATTTTCTTACGGTGATATGAAAGATTCATACTTCTTTTGTGGCATGGTGTTCCTGGGTGTGGCTCAGGTTGTTTACTAGACTGGCATAAAGACTTGTGCTGCCAACATTCATCCTTCTTGTCTCATCCTGAAATGTTCATAACTGGATCTGCAAACTGCATGGGTTCATTTCCACTTTGCTGTAAATTACTCTCAACAGACAGGCACTTCATTTAAAACTAACCAAATAAAAAATGATGTTTTTCATTAAATATTTGGATGAAGACAGCCCCTTTCAGTGACATAATGATAAGAGACAGAGTCAAAATACAAAATGGCAGCACAACAGCAGACTATTCGTAGCAGCTGAGATGTTAGCAATATTGTCCTGGTTAACGTTCACTATCTCAACTGAGACGCTGCCGAGATCAGATTGGCCCGTGCACATGTCTGTGGGGATATTGTCTTAAGTGCTAGTTGATGTATAAGGGCTCAGCCAACTTTGGGCAGCACCATTCCCTGGGAAAGTACTAAGCCTTTATTATTTATTATTTATTATTTAAAAGCACGAGCCAGTGAGCAGACCAACAAGCAGAGTTCTCCAGGTTTTCTGCTTCAAGTTTCTGCTGAAGTTTCTTCCCTGACTTCCTCAATAATACCCTGTAACCTGGAAGTGAAAGCCAGACAAGCCTTCTCTTCTTCTCAGCAGCATTTGCTTTATCTCAGCATCAGAAGTCAAACTATAACAGGAAGCCTGTGTTAAAGTAGGAGGTGCAAAGGAGTCTCCGAACTTTCTAGAGATCAGGAGCTGCTAAAGTTGGGTTAGAAATGACAGTTTAAGTTCTGTTACACACGGACTTGAAAAGGGACTAGAAATGATGTCATCTGGAAGCGTCTATGAGGAGTTGTTATGAATGTAGTACACTATTTTTTGTGACCTCACATCTGCATCTGGCTCCTATCTGCCACAGAAGGGATGAGAGTCAGCTTTCCCAGAGCAGGGAGCTCAGCTACCAACTCTAGGAGAACATATCCGAAAGCACAGAACTCAACAAGGCCCTGTCATGGCCATAAATCCCAACAGGGGTCTTAGGTGTCCCTGACAGTTATGTGAACAGAAAGAATTCAGCCATTCTACCTAAAAAGTGAAGAACCGGTTTAATGCTGGAACAGTCTGAATCTGCCATCACAAAGAGCCTCACACTGTTGGACCATGAACAAAATTCTGATTGAATTGTTTATATTCTTATAATAGCAAAACAAAAAGTGTCAAGGAGATGGCAGAGAATAATTAACTATGATCACCTTATTTATTTTTTATGAGCAAAATCTTTTTATTTTGGTGTTTCTAGGGCATCTGGCAAAGTTATATACATCTTAAAATATGCAAGCCTCTCATAACGTCTCATTTGTTTATTTATTTTTAATTTAAAATTTGTTTTTCATACAATTTATTTTGATCATATTCTTTTCCCCTTTCAATCCCTTCTAGATCCGTTCCACACCCCTAACCAACCAGCTTCATATTCTTTTTTTTTTCTCAAAAAAGAGAAAAAGAAGTATCTCCCCCGTCACTTCCCTGCATCATACTCTGAGTCTGCCTGTATTTCAAAGCAACTTTTTATCCTGACTCACATTCAGTGTGTATGTTCTATGATCACCTTGTCTTGCACTCAATCATTTAAAATATAATGCTCAATAATTTAAAATATAATGGGCTCTCTCTATTTCCACTTCAAAGAGACCTTTCTAAGATCAAAGCTTTTGTCTTTTCATATGACTCTGCTTTATCAGTGGGCATCTATCTACTGGATCAGTTATACTTTTTATTGAAGTTTTCATCTTAACTTTTGTGTGTTTATGGGAGTGTGAGTGGATGAGTGGGCTGTGTGTGTGTATGGTATGCATGCCTGTATGTACCTAAAAGTACATGCCTAGGCAGGTACGCAGAATTCAGAAGAGGATATTAAGTGTCTTGCTCTGTCATTCATAATATTCCCATGAGACAGGGTCTCTCACTGATCCTGGAGCTAGGATGGCAGACACTAAACTCCAGTGATCTTCCTGTCTCTGTCTCTGGACAGATTAGCGATTCCAGACATGTGCTACCATAGCCACTTTACTTGGGTTCTGGGGATTTGAACTCAGGTCTATACAGTTGCAGAACAAGCACTCCTATCCTCTGAACCATCTCTGAAGCACCACAGTCACATTCTTGAAGCGCTTTGCTTCCTAGGAAAGGTCAACATCAATGTCTAGCTTGACATCACTGTCTTGAGGGAAGACTCTGTACTCTAAGCTATGTGTGATTTTGACCCCAAGCTACAGATGCAATGCTTACACGAAGGCACAGTGAGAGCAATTTACTAGGTCATGGAGAATACATCACATCATAAAATGACCAAGTAATTTGCATTCACATATATAATCTGTCATTAACAAAGCTGTTTATTTGTTTTTATTTTGTGCATGGATGTTAATACTTTAAACCAATGGTTCTCAGCCTGTGGGTTATAATTTTTTTGGGAGAGGGTCAAAGAACCTTTTCACAGGGGATGCCTAAGATCATTGGAAAATCACCAATATTTGCATTGAGATTCATAACAGTTGCATACCTATAGTTAGGAAGTAGCAATGGAATAATTTCATGGTTAATAGACCACCATAACACGAGGAACTGTATTAAAGGGTCACAGTGTTAGGAAGTTTGGGTAACACTTCTTTAAACACTTTTTTCAATCAAGGAAAGCTGCAAAGAAGCAAGCAGAATACAACCAGAAATGACAGTCAGCTAATACCTCTGTGTGTGTGTGTGTGTGTGTGTGTGTGTGTGTGTGTGTGTGTGTGTGTGTGTTTTAACAACAATCATTCTGATTAGTCACTGATCCTACAATAGCTGTAAAATAATCTAAATATTCACTTTCTGGTTTTTATAAACATCTCTATAAGTAGTACTATACAAACAGGGTTGGCAAATGGAAGACTTACAAATGTGAATCAACTCACGAAAAGCTCTCTCAGTGTTTTGGTTGAGTTTTGTTTCAGAGAAAGTTCACTCTACCACAGGTTTCTCAGGAATGGCTGCTTCAGGGATCAGAAAATGTTTAACCCCCATCCCTACCCCTCTATGTACCAAATGCCCACTCCACTTCCCAGCAGTCTAACAGTGTGCCAACTTTGCGAAGCATCCCTGAAGAGCAAAGTCTGTCCTCGTTGAAAGTCACTGACTTCCAGGTATTGGCTACTCTCAAAACTGATCATCATCTGCTTACGTTTCTGTTTGGAAGACAGACAGACATACTGAAATCTGGCCTTTTGTTAGTTTGCATGTGTTTAAGCTTTGTTGCAGTCTTCCATGGCTCTCTGAGGTGAGAAAAAAAGCAAACAAAATGGTAATAAATCAAATATTGTGAACTGATAAGTGCAAATTCTAAACTGGTGGTATTGATACAGGGCTTTGAAAGACCAAAGTGGAGCTCCTGATATAAACTACAGTGACAGAAAACTTTATCACGACATTGGAGTTGAGCACAGTGGTCTGAGGAGAAGGGAACAGATAGCAGGAAATAAAACAATGACAATGGAGGAAAAGAAAACAGGCTCCGGGAACAGACATCTTAAGAGGAAAGCAGGATACTGGAAACATCACAGTTCTATGTGACAGAAGTATAAGTGGTTGGGTTCACAGGAAGCAAGGGAAAGGCCAGCATCAAATCCCAGCAGGTCTTCAAGCAGGAAGAAACACTCAGGAAGAGGTGAGAATTTTATGGATAGCTTTGGTTAAACCCAGGGTTGTTGCTTTCAACTTACATTAGAAAAAACATCACCCTAGCTTCCAGGTCAGAAACAAACTCAAGAGGGCAAACGAGTGTCCTGAATGAACGACAAGGCTGTGGCTGTGGTATAGGTGAGGAAGGTGGTTACAAATGTGTCCTGAATGAATGACAAGGCCATGACTGTGTTATAGGCGAGGGAAGGTGGCTACCTTGCAGAAATGTATGCCATAGGGAGGAGGGAGAGAGAAATTCAGAAAATGTTTAGGCAGTAAAACTGACAAAATTTATAATAATGATGCCTACACTTTGTGTTGCTGAGCTATGCACATTCGGTGCCAGAAAGATCTGCTCAATGAAGCAAGCCCAGCACTCTATTATCCCAAGCACATCTACCCAAAGGGAGACCCTGTATTAGCTTGTCCTTCTGTTGAGTGTGTCGCTGGCGTAGTTTTGCAGCTTTAGAGGAACTTTCCACAATGGAGATTGTGATAACAACTGAATTTGTGTCAACTGCTTGTTATTATTTGTCATGGTTGTCGAATGATGGCTGGCCAGATGTTGATGAAATGTATGCCAAGTAAGTAGATCTTTTCTCAAAACCTGCAAAAGATTAGCGGGAGTAAGAAAGTAGGCATTTAACTTGCTGGCAGACAAGGAACAATATGCATCACAAACTTAAAACTTTCATTCCATTGACTTAAGAAACACCATCAGGACCTTTATCCTTAAGCTATGCTGTGGTCCAAATGTAAAATGTCCCATAAAACAAGCTTATGGTTTTGTGTACTGGGGTCCTAAGTTGTCATGTGGTTTGGAGGATGTGGAATCTTCAGGTAGAGGAGTCGAGCTGGAACAGTGGGTCACTGTGAAGTGTCAGGGTAAGACATAGACTTTATGGTTTTAGTCTGGCCACATTTCCTGCCTGTTTTCTTCTTCCTGTTCCACTTAGACATGCAGAGATAAATGGAGTCAGAGCCACAAGTCCCAACAACGAGAGACTGCCACCATGTCTACCCTGTCACAACAGACAGCATCTCACACTGTGAGTCACAATACATCCCTCTTTGTGTAAGTTGCTTCTTGTTATGTGTTTGCAATACAAGATAACATATAGAGAAGTTTTGAGGCCTTCATTCCAGTAAATCTGGAGTTCTGGGTTGTGGGAATGATCCTCAGACCTTGAAAAAAAAAAAGAACATTTTTCTTTGAGCCAAGAGTTAATCACATCCACTCTTTGGAATATCAGCCAATCGTTTAGAACTTCATTTTCAAGATAGAGTTAAAGATAGGTTTGGAGAGATGGCTCAACAGTTATGAAAGCATATACCTCTGCCATTAAACCTAAAATTGCTTCCCAGAACCCATGCCCACAGTTACTATAGCTCCAGTGGATCTGATGCTCTTTCCTAATCTCCACATCAATTACACACCTGTGACATGTATACACATCAATATATATGCACATAAATAGAAATAAAACAAATGGTTTATTTTACAATGATACTGAGGATTCATTGAGCAGAAATCCTACCATAACTTTAATCCTCATATATATGACAAAGGATAAGTAAGAATTCTGCCCACGATTGTTGTGAGTTTGTGTGTGTGTGGTGTGTGTGTAGGAAACTCCAACTGTCTTCTAATTTCTCACGCCATTGGCAATCTTTCCAATATTGAGCAAAATTTCATAGGCTTTTAAGTTTGTACACAGTTGTTGCCAAAAGTGTTCAACCATTGATGTTTTTAAAAAGAAAATAAGTGAATGAGAAGACAGGATTTGTCTTTCATTTCCAGCATTCTTTAATCATCAGAAATCATAAAAACACTAGAAATTTTTTTAACAACATAACATGCTTCCAAAAAATTTGTCTAGTTTAAGAAGGATCTAAGTCTATCAGGTTGAAAGTGGACAGATTGATGTTGATGTCTTTAATCCATTTGGACTTGAGTTTTGCGCATGGTGATAGATATGGATCTACTTTCATTCTTCTACAGGTTGACATCCAGTTATGCCAGCACCATTTGTTAAAGATGCTTTCCTTCTTCCATTGTATACCTTTAGCTCCCTTGTCGAAAATTAGGTGTTCATAGGTTTGTGGGTTAGTATCCGGGTCTTCTATTCGATTCCATAGGTCGACTTCTCTGTTCTTATGCCAATACCAAACTGTTTTCAATACTGTAGCTCTGTAATAGAGTTTGAAGTCAGGGATGGTAATACCTCCAGAAGTTCCTTTATTGTATAAGATTGTTTTGGCTATCCTGGGTTTTTTGTTTTGCCATATAAACTTGATTATTGTTCTCTCAAGGTCTGTGAAGAAGTTTGATGGGATTTTGATGGGGATTGCATTGAATCTATAGATTGCTTTTGGTAGAATTGCCATTTTTACTATGTTGATTCTCCCAATCCAAGAGCAGGGGAGGTCTTTCCATTTTCTGGTATCCTCCTCAATTTCTTTCTTCAAAGGCTTAAAGTTCTTGTCAAGTAGGTCTTTCACTTTCTTGGTTAGAGTAACCCCAAGATATTTTAAGCTATTTGTGGCTATCGTGAAAGGTGAAGTTTCTCTGATTTCCCTCTCCGCTTCTTTATCCTTTGTGTATAGGAGGGCCACTGATTTTTTGGAGTTGATCTTGTATCCTGCCACGTTACTAAAGGTGTTTATCAGCTGTAGGAGTTATTTGGTAGAGTTTTTGGGGTCTCTTATGTACACTATCATATCGTCAGCAAATAACGAAAGTTTAACTTCATCCTTTCCAATTCGAATCCCCTTGATCTCCTTATGTTGTCTTATTGCTATTGCTAGAACTTCAAGCACTATATTGAAGAGGTATGGAGAGAGTGGACAGCCTTGTCGTGTTCCTGGAGGCGGGATTCCCTGAATGTGGCTGACCTGAAGTCTTTCTAAAAAGCCATTGACAATGACTATGGGACTTGTTTCCTCTGCATATTCTGGATTTTTGGGGATCCAGTGTGTTTGGATACTCACCTTCCTGGACCTGGAGGGAGCGGGGAGGAACTTGAACTACCCACAGGGCAGGAAACCCGGACTGCTTTTAGGGATGGAGAGGGAAGAGGAGAGGGAGTGGGGGGAGTGGGAGGGTGTTGGGAGGAGGGGCGAAAATGGAAACTTTTATATTTTATAAACTTAAAAAAAAAGAAGAAGAATCTAAGTCATATGTTTAAGTGCTTAATTGAAACTTTGAGTGTCAATAGACTTATCATTGGAAAAAAATGTAACCTACCTCCTTCTAATGAATATTTCAGAGAGACGTATGCATTAATTCTTTTTTTTCAGTACAGTCCACTGTTCTTCTAAGATGAAATATAAGATGATCTTGGGATTAGTCAACCTTTATTTTTCTAAAATTGATTTTATTGAGCTCCCCTCCCTGCCTCTCCCTTCCCCTTCAAGCCTCTTCTATAGTCCCCATGCTCCCAATTTACTCAGAAGATCTTGTCTTTTACTACTTCCCATGTAGATTAGATCCATGTATGTCTTTCTTAAGATCCTCATTGTTGTCTAGGTCCTCTGGGATTGTGATTTGTGGGCTGGTTTTCTTTGCTTTATGTTTAAAAACCACTTATGAGTGAGTACATATGATAATTGTCTTTCTGGGTCTGGTTTACCTCACTCAAAATGATGTTTTCTAGCTCCATCCATTTGCCCGCAAAATTCAAGATGTCATTATTTTCCTCCCTCGACCGAGTAATGAATAAAGAAAATGTACATTTACATAATGGAGTACCACACAGCAATTAACCTTTCATAAGATGTCTTACAGTATTCAAAACTAGTACTATAACAAATCATAGTGAATCAGACAGTAAAGACATGGTCTTGTTGATTTTCTCAAAGTTCTGTTGTACACACATACATACAACACACACACACACACATTCATACATACACATACAACACACACAAACACTCATATACACACATATAGGCATAAACACACAGATAAACAAAACATTTCTAAATGTCTACATTACTTTTTTCTAACAGTCACAACAGTTGGAATATAAGAAAGTGGGGGGACTCGGGGGAGCGGGAGGGTATTGGGAGGAGGGGAGGAAGTGGAAAGAGTGTTTTCGGATACTTGAATAAACAAATCTAACGGAAAAAGAAAAACAAAACTGATTCCACAAAGTTGTCCTCTGACCACCATATATGTACTGTGGTATATGTGCCTGTTCACAGATGTCATAGATACACACAGACACATGCACTCACATAACAATACTAAAAAATAAAATCTAGAAAAGAGAAAAAAAAGAGTATTCATAACGATGCTTTGACTCTGTAGTCCATTAACATAACTAGACCCAGAATGCCTTTGGCAGTTGAGTGCCTATGCTGGAGCCAATTATTTCTCACTTCTGTATTTCAACCACTTATATTCTTACTGCATTTAACTTTCCCAATTGTGTGATTGCAGTCCTACATGCATGTGTGAGTGTGTGTGTGTGTGTGTGTGTGTGTGTGTGTGTGTGTGTGTGTGTGTATGTGTGTGTATCTGTATGGAGCTGGGATCTGGCCTATAGAAAAGAAACTTTTGGCACACCAGTCTACTCTCCTCAAACTTATTATAGTTTCTATACCAATGCAAGAGAGAGAGAGAGAGAGAGAGAGAGAGAGAGAGAGAGAGAATGAATGAATGAATGAATGTAGAAATGTAATACAAACTAGCATCAGTTTACATAAATATTAGGGTTGAATGTTCAAATATCCCACCATCCATAAGCTACAGCTCTAGAAAAATCAGCTGTGTGGTTTATAGGCCTGTATGTCAGGAGGTTAATGAATGTAGATTCCATCAAGAGTATAATAGAGGCCTAGGAAAATGAACACTTAAAGCAAGAGAAGAATGATAACCAAGATCACAGCCAGGAATGGGGAAGGTATCTCACCTTCTCTAATTCAGGTGGTAAAGAACTTGATGAGACAATTCAGTGCACATGGGGAGCACCTTTTGTTTAATTCAGCACACCAGTTCAAATGCTAATCTTTGGGTTATTCCCCTAACACAGAAATTCTGAAATATTCTTTTAAACAGATTTCTAGGCATCTCTGTGTCCATTCAAATAGAAAAATAAAATGAACCACCATAGTGCTTCTTCAACAGTTCAGTCTATTTATGAGTGTCTGACAATTGTATTGATCATTTGGATGGTGTTGTTGAAATTCTTGTATTACGGCATTTTCACTGGGTTGATGCATCACTTAATTATAATCTCCAAGGATTCATGAGACTTCCAGAACAGAAAAGATGTTTTAAATTCAAATGTATGATTTACATAGATTATGTCATGTTAATAAAAGAGTACTCCATCACAAAAAAAGAAAAAAAAAGAAATTATATGCTATATTCTGCTTAGATATTAGACAATATATATCTTATTTTAGCTCTCTCTTTAAGGATTATTATGAACCAATATAATATGCAAAGTTAATAGAAAAATATTATCTCTTAAATCGCTATCTAGATAACACCATTAATGATTTATAAGATGATCATTTTGCTTGTCTGGTAATGGGCATTTATAGGGAGAGATATTTGAAATACCAAAGAAGATCTAGTCAAAATTAAATTATTTATAAAGTTAATTTCTGAGAAGAAATATTACATATCACACACCGATGAAAACACAGTGCTTAATAAACAGTTTCATGACACTATAGATTGGCTAAGGTCCAGAAAAGACACTTATTTGTTGTATTCATTTATTTATTTGAGAGGGACAAATACCATAACATGCAAGTGGGAGTCAGAAGACAACTTTCAGGAGCTGAATCCTTCTCCTTCCACCATGTGAGTACTGAAGATCAAACTTGGCTTAGTTCGACATGCTTGTTTAACCATTCAGTTGTCTTGCTGGACCAAAGTCAGCAGTCAAGCAGCTAAAATACATGCCTCAAACTCCATTCATTCTGCCTGAATTATACCTGTCAGAAATATTTTGACAGCAGATCAACCAAGGGGAGGGGAACAATTTCTAAGCTGATGTGATAACCATCAGAGCAATGCGTGAAATCTTCCTGCTACAACTGAATTCAACCTGGCTCCATTTCCTTGCAGAGTCTCGGGATCCACCACATGCTGCCACCACCCGGTAACGTCCCATAGTGATAGACTCTCTGTTGTCACCCGAATAAGGAAAAACTGACCTTCCTGGGCTTTTTCTGAGGACTAAGCAGGTTTCTTTCCCTAAGTTCAGTGGCAGTCTCCCCAGTTATGTACCAGTACCCACAAAAGAATTAAAAGTAGCACAACATGACCTTTTTTTCACATTAAAAAAATGTGAGATTTTTTTAAAGACAAATCTCACATGTGACCGGATGCTCATCTGTGGCCTGATGCTCTCCGATGTTCACGCTAGCCTGAGTTGTGCCAGTCCTCAGGGCTCAGCCCCCAGTGCTAGATGAGAGGAAAGGGTCTTCCACATCCCTCAAGATGTTTGCTTCAACTTTGTTGTTCTTGTTGCTCTTGAAGATTAATTTAATGAATAAAGAGAATGGTCTGTCAAAGTAGCCATGAAGAGCCAAAAATGGTGGCACAGACCTTTAAATCCAGCACTTAGAAGGCAGAGGCAGGCAGATCTCTTTGTGGTCCAGGCAAATTTGATCTACATAACAAGACCTTGTCTCAAACTGACAACATGTAGCCATTATAATAATTGCTTTCTACAACAAAACTACAATTATGAGGTCAATATTAAATTCTCTGAAATAGACTCATTTTATAGGATGAGATGGGATTAATTAAACATTTTAAGGCTTTTTTTTACTAAGCCAGTTGTGGTTATACACACCCATGATAACAGCACTGAAGGGGACAAGGCAGGAAGGTCCCAAGTTCAAGTGCATGGTAAGGCTCAGGTACATAGTGACACTTTGTCTGAAAAAAATGATATAATGAGAAGAAGAGAAGAGGAGGGGACATGGGAGGAGAGGGGAAGGCAGGGGAGGGAGAAAAAAGAAAGAAAAATGCCTCTTGACACAATGACTAAAAGTATAACTTGAAACTTAAAGAGAAATATGAGTATTAGAAATGCTTTCTATGTAATAAACAGCTCAGTTTCTGATGGTGGAAGATAAGTCATTTAATGGAGAATTAAATTGTTGGAAATTTCACATATAGCCTCTACAATCAATTTCCATGGATGAACTTGAAGCACTTTAAGTTGTAATCATATTAGCAACATATAATTAAGAAGTTTCTCAATTGAGCTTAAGATGCGTTTTATTAATTAAAGAAACGGCTAGCTGGCTGACTTACAAGTGAATGAGAAAGTCTCTTTTGGAATGAAGAAAGACAGATGACAGAGAGAGAGAGGAAGAATATACTGAAAACAAAGAGAACTGTGTAACTGAGAAATCCCACCCCCCAGAGTTGGTGGAGACATAGTCAAATTCTCCTGATGTGATGTCTTCTGACATCACATTCTGCAGTTTCTCCAAAACTGGCAACAAAGAGTAATAGAAACTTAAGCAAAATGACAAGAATTAGGGCTGGCTACATTGAGTACCAGGGGAAAAAAAGAGACTAATTACGATCATACAAGGGACAAGAGGAGGGCTTCTGAGAAGACAAACTAGGAAGGGGCTCTGAAATCTAATAATACCTCATCCTTGGGGATGGAGGGATGGCTCGGTGTTTAGAGAACTGCCACTCTTATGGAGGACCTGAATTCAGTTCTGCAGCTCATTCCATGCCACTGGCCTTCTTCAGCATCTGCACTCATGTGCGCCTACATAACTACACACAGTCGCCTGCCCATACACATAGTTAAAACGAATAAAATTGCCTCCCTATTTCGCAGATGAAGCCATGCCGCTTACATTCAGTTCTTGCTGTAAACCTAGAACAGTGGTGAGGGATGGAAATCCAGTCCCTCCTTTCAGAACCCATGCTAGGCGGCAGTTATCTCAGATGATGGGTGTGATGAGGTACAGTTAACTAATCTCAGTCTTGTAGCTCTAATAAGTACAAAAGCCCAGACTGCAGTCAATGCCATCAGGTCATTGGCCTGCTCTCCTCTGGCCCTAAACTCCAAAGATGCTGGGAAGCAGTTGGCCCAGGTCAACATTTTCTTGTATTTGCTGTGAAGGCTGAAGCGAGGCTTCCGTGAGAAGAATTTCAAGGGCAATCATTGGGAGTATTCTTGAGGACTCAATCTTAAAGAAAATTGAGTTACCATTGTACAAAAGTGCAGAAGGAGAAAATCCTGAAAAATAGCTAGTTTGGGGAAAAGAATTCTTCCCTTGTAATAAAGGATCAGAGGGTAGAAGTCTGAAAAATTGAACATCTTATGTTCTGATACCTCTCAAGTTTCTAAGAGGAAGTCTGGGTGATGCTTCTCCCATCCATCCTCTAAGCACCATCTCGTTACCATCATTCCCTGCAGTAAACCCACGGAGAGTCTAGCTCAACCCCACGCGATCCTGTTTCAGCCAGCTGCGGCTCTTATTATGAAATAATACAGGTTGCGTAGTTCAAAGAGATTAGTTTTTCATGGTTCTGGAAACAACAAAGGCCTAGATCAAGGTTCGGGGAAGTATAGATGTCATTTAAGAACTTCTTTCCTGGGAAGGCCTTAGGAGACTCTTGCCATAATCTCATAAGAAATTTTCTTTGTGAATGAGGAATGAAAAAGAGTAAAATGGAGGAGTGTGTGTGTGTGTGTGTGTGTGTGTGTGTGTGTGTGTGAGAGAGAGAGAGAGAGAGAGAGAGAGAGAGAGAGAGAGAGAGAGAGAAGAAGAAGAAGAGGAGGAGGAGGAAAGCAGGAAAAAAGCAGAAAGAAGAGAGGGAAGGTTGTAGAACAGGAGAGAGAGAACCAGCTACCAATCTTAGAACATCAGGGCCCCACCCTTATTATCTCATTTAACATTATCGTCTAAAGTGAGCATCTCCAAATAAAGCCCCATTAAGCATTAGGCCTCCAACATATGGGTTCTGAGGAGACACCATTCAGTCTATATTCTTTATATACACAGGATTTCTGTTTTCTGTTCATACACTCCTGGGAACAGAATTGCCAACATCAAAATACCTTACAGAGAAATCTTCAATATAAAGTGAATAATGTTAATTAAAAACTCATATTCTGAAATAAAGAGGGGCTTCAAACTGTTACTCAGAGAGAAATGCATTACAGCCTCTCTCCCTGTGGTTACCAGAACCAATAAAATCAAAATGAAATGAGGAAAATAGCAAAGGCTATTTCTCTCCTTAAAATACAGGAGCATTCTAAAAGACTAAAAATGGGGACAAAATAGTTATTAATCCCACTTTAAAATTCATTCCAGGAAATAGAGATATTGGCAGGAGTCATTCCCATCTACCTCCTGAACAAGAGTAAAGGACAAGTCTGGCCCATGAAGCTGATGAGATCCCTAAAGGAAAACATGTAGGTCTCTGATTTCTGCTCCGTAACCACACTTTCAGGAACAATCGCAGAGATCTAACCATTTTATAGCATAATCAAATTTATATAAAGATGACTTTGTCCCTTTCTATACACAGATTCTTCTACCACTGAATATCAGTAGCAGCAAAAAGGAATCTAGACGTGGACACAAATAACCAAAGGCAAAGCTGGCTCAAGGTAGCCTAATGCCCTGTGTGAGTCTCTCACTGAAGAAACAACACAATAAAGATATGGAAATAGTCCTATCGTTTCTATTGCTGTGATAAACACTGTGACCTTAGACAACTTAGAAAAGGGTGTGTTTCTGCTTAATTCCCACATCACAGAAAGTCGCTAAGGAAAATCAAGATAGTAACCAAAGACAGGAACTGATGCAGAGGTCAGGAAGGGATACTTACTGAATTACTCCTCATGGCTTGCTCAGTCTTTTTCTTGTAGAATCCAGGACTACCTTCCCAAGGGTAGCACCCACAGTGGGTCACACACTCCCACATCAATCATTAATCAAAAATAAAATAAAACAAAAATCCACTCTATAGACTTGCTTAAAGATCAATCTTATGAACTCATTTCTCAATTAAGATTTCCTCTTCACTGGGTGTACCCATCATAGTCTTGACCTCTTTGCTCATTCCCCCCACTCTTCATCTGGACTTTGGGAGCTCAATTCAGTGCTCTGATGTGGATCTCTGCCTCTGTCTCCATCAGTTGCTGGATGTTCTATGGTTATTGTTCTATGGTGATATTTAAGATAGTCAACAGTCTGACTAACAGGGCAAGGTCAGTTCAGGCACCATCTTCTCTATTGCTAAGGGTCTTAGCTGGGATTGTACAGGCTTTTTGTTAACCTATTCTCTTTGGATGGATATCTTGCTCAGTCTAGATATAGTAGGGAGGGCCTTGGACCTTCCCTAAAGCAATGTACCTTGCCCTCTCAGAAGAGTGGATGGGGGTGTGAGGTGGTAAGCAGAAGGAAAAGGAGGAGTGGAGTAAGTGGGAACTTGGATTGGTATGTGTAATGAAAGAAGATAGTTTATTTTCTATTTAAAAAATAATAATGAGAAAGATTTCCTCTTCACAGGTGTGTCTCTAGTTTTTGTCAAGTTGACACAAAACTAGTCAACACATAAAGTTTTACAGTTCCACAAGTTGACTGGCACAGCTCTCAGTGATTTAACCCAAGACACTGTAGTAAAGCTACAAACATCCCCCTGTGAAGGATCTGTGGGAAACAGTTTCCTTACCTTGGAACTTTTAAGGACTAATCACATTTCTGAACCCTTGGTCACCTCCTCTGTTTTCAAACTAGCAATTGCCCTCCAAGATCATCTTACAGAGCATCACATCAACCTTCCCTTCCAAGATTTCTTCCACTGCTAACATAATATCTACAATGGATCTACTCAAGATAGCCTTCCTACTTTCAAAGTAGCAAAGCAATAAATCTTAATTTCTTTTGTCTAGTAGTTTAACATACTTCCATGTTCTGGGGCTTAGGATGTGAACATCTTTGGGATAGGACAGCATTATTCCTATCATAATATTTAATCCAATTCAAAATAAAAACTAAATAAAACACTTAGGTTGTGACTGTATGACACGCTCCATCCAGAGTATGCACACACTTCTCTGGTTGAATAATAAACATTAAGTGTGATGTACCCTGATTACCATACAAGACAGAAATCTAGATGCATCCTAGTGGAACTAAATAATTTCAAGGAAAATTATGCACAAATCATTGAACACAACTCAGGCAAATGAGAAGCAGACAAATAGCAGCACGGAGGCTCTGGGAACAATCCGATAAAACAACTGTTCTTTATATTATAATTTATCTCTTTTTGTTGATGTACAATCCTCATGCATGGTGATGTGATTTACAGACACTTTCAGTCAAAAACATGTGAAACTTCTGGTTAGGAAGCCAAACAGAAATCACTTCATACCAGCAATTATTTGCACTCAGGGAAATAAAGGAATCTTGAATATTTTGTCTCTCCGTCAACTCATTCTCTGGTCACAGAATCAAAATGATCACAACCCCCCTCCCCCAGAGAACTCTTCTTTTCCTTCAGACCCATGAGCTCTACCGCTGGACTAGGTTTGCAGCTATGACCATCTCCACAGCTTCACTAAACAAACTAGGCTAAAAGGTGTCTACCATATAAGCTACAAAAGCTTCCCCAACTAGTTCCTCTGGGCAGTGAGTGACAGTTAATGCAGAAACTCATAATGGACCAAAATGCAGAGAATAATTGCCTGCAGAGTTCTCTGTAATGAACAGAACATAACATCACATCTCCTCCCCACAGGACTCAGGGACCATCTCAGAGGAGAAGGAAGAAAGACTCTATGAGGCAGAGGTCATGGAGGACCAGAGTAAAACATTGACCTCCAGATATGACAGAACCAGTGCATTCATGAGCTCACAGCTGCTGTGGTTGCCTGCACCTGACCTGCAGAAGATCAAGGCAATCTGCATGTGAGCATAGAAGGAAGCAGAGCCCATGAGTCTGCAATCTACACGTGAGCATAGAAGGGAGTGGAGCTCATGAGCCTGCAATCTACACATGAGCACAGAAGGGACCAGTGCTCATGAGCCTTCAATCTATAAGTGAACATAGAAGACAGAGGAGCTCATGAGTCTGCAGTCTACACATGAGCACAGAAGAGAGCAGTGTTCATGACCCTGCAATCTTCACATGAACATAGAAGGGAGAGGAGCTCATGAGCCTGCAGTCTTCACATGAACATAGAAGATGACCACACTTTGTGGATGGCCCCACATCCAGGAGCAGACAGCAGCACAAATCCTTTATGAGATGCATAGCCAGCAGAGATTCTTTCCCATTTTTTAAGTTGTTTCAGTAATTGATATCTGTAGACACTTTTCAATTTAAGCAATTTCATTTATCAGTTCTTGATTTTATTTCCTGGGAATCCTTTTCAGAAAGTCCCTACCTGTGCCTATGTCTTACAGTGTTCTGACTCTGTTCTCTAAAAACTTACTAATACAAGGGTCAATATGATGATGCAGATCAGGAAGTAGGTGTGGGCTCAGGATAATGAAGAACTGGAGAAAGGGCTTGGGTCAGGAATCTGTTGTATAACAAAACATACTTTAATAACTGCATTCACTTTTGTTTTCGATAATATTTAAAATATGAAATAAGAGCTTAAATAAACAAAAAATAATGTGTAACTAAACAGATTGAAAAGGAAAGGTCTGAATAACTCAGCAGACAAAGGTGCTTGCTACCAAGTCAGTCTAAGTTTGATCCCCTGGACACCCTTGCAGGAAAGAAAACATTCCTGCAAGATGTCCTCTGACCTCCACATGTCTGCAAGGCATAAGCATGAGCATGCACACACACACACACACACACACAAATAAATAAAAGTGATCACTTTTTAGGAAGGAAAGTTATAGACAGAACTTTAAACACAAAAATAATTAAAATATAAAACGTTTTAAATAAAGTAAAAAATATTTCCACAATATCATAAAACATATAAAAGTCCTATAATAGCACTGAAGGTTCTGGACTCCTCTCAGAATGAACAATAGGCAAACTTTGCCACATTTTAGCATAAAGCCCCAAAGATCACAGAACTTACTGCTTTGCATAAAATTTCAAAGTTTATGAATTCTTCCCAGAAAACATACCTTAATTTATGAACCTCAGAGGAAGAATTTCTGTTCTGGTGAAAGAAAATGAGCCACAGTTCACACCTGGAATTAAGTAGTGTCTTCTTATGCTATAAATAAGACATTAAAAAATAGAAACACCTAAGTGTAGAACCATCCACACAAAGGGTTGGAAGTTCACTGTAAAGAATTTCGTAGATATCAGACTGTAGGGAAAGACATGTGTACATGGCGGGTGGGGGCAGGCAGGGGACAGTTATTGGAATTAGACAACAGTCAGCCTGATAGTCTCTCTGCACAATTAGAAACTGGTGTGAAATAGGAGAGGCTACAGCAGCTTTGCACCGAGCCCAGCAGTTTCATGCCCCTCTTGCCTCCCTACTGACGTGGGCATGCCTGAATGTGGGGGTGTGGATGCTCTGGCAGAAGCCGGAGGAGGACATCAGGTTCCTACTCTATGTGTCTCTGCTTTATTCCTTAGCACAGAATCTCCCACAGAACCAAGAGCTGGGCTGGCTGCCAGCAAGCTTCATTGCTTCCCCCTGATTCTATCTCCGACAGTGAGCAGGTTACAGCTCCTTGCAAGACCACGCCAGAGTTCTATTTTTAGGAGAATGCTGGAGATTCAAACTCAGGTACTCATGCCTGTACAGCAACCACTCCTAGCCACTGGGCCCTCTCTGTGGCGTCAGGACACTCTGTCACATACGCAGTAATCCCAGTGACTTCGGGATGCTCCATGCTCTGAAACTCCAACTAAGGATCGATAAGCTATGGGAGAGAGGCGGGGTGGAATAGGTTCAGGAAGGAACTTTGCTGATTTTATCAGTGGGGCTTTTCTGGAAACACTTTGGAAAAGAAAGTGTGGATGAAAGAATGAACCTGAGTTGCCATGTAGGGTGTAAATGAGCTCAATCCCTAGGGGGTTTCCTTCCAGAATCTGTGAGGCTACAGACAGATTCATCCAGTACTTTTCTTTTTCTTTCTTGTCTTATTTTTCCTAGTGGGAATTTAAATTTTTAATCCAAATGTATTTTAATTGTCACGTAGTAATTGATATATTTGTGGGGTACAGTATGGGGTTTGAATGCCTTGTGCAATAGTATCTCACAATCAAATATGGGTGACTGACAGACCTGTTATCTTGGCCAGGAATCACTTCTTTATGTTTAGAAATTCCATTTTTGACAGCTTTAAAAATAAAGACATTTGTTAGTTCAATAAAACATAGTCTCATGGGTTCCAAGTTGGCCTCAGACTCACTGTGGTTTTAGACTTTGTGATCTTCCTGCCTCCACCTACTGAGTGCTGGGATTGCAGGCCTGTGTTACCATGCCTGGCTTATGATGCTGGCTCTCAAACCCAAGGCTTCGAACATCCTAGGAAAGCACTGGGCCAACTGGCCCACATTCCTCTCTTTCTATTTTTGTGACCTGTATTTAAACTTTTCTTATCTTGGAATGCTAGAGCTATTGTTATGGTTAGGGTATAAAGTGATGTGCACACATGTTGTGAGTGCATGAGTGTGTGTGTGTGTGTGTGTGTGTGTGTGTGTGTGTGTGTGTGTGTCGATTACTCAGAGACAGATTTTTAAAAGGGAAGTCCTACCTATCCTGACTCCGTTATCCCTGAGGATTCTGAGGACAGAAAAGCATAATTTATTTCACATGGATTTGATCCAAAGAAAGAGACGTTGACTAATTTCCGTACTCAAAAGACAGTGGGGAGAAAACTAATGACCTCGATGAGTGACTTTGAGCATCTGAAATCAGATATTAAGACAGAGTGGTGCAACCGTGGTTCATCAGAAGATGCGTCAGAGAGAGGTCCAACTGCTCGCTCATATCTGCCATGATGGATGATAAACTGTAAGCACCAGCAGCACAGCAAAGAAAGAATCATGGACATCTCATTCCAGGCTGAATCCTAGTACACAGCACAGAGTGAGGACTGTAATGGACGCTCGATATTTAAATGAATGAGAATCTGCTAATAGCTAAGCCATATCCCTGGATGTATGCTTGAATATCAGGTGTGGAGACTCAGGTCTTCTCCCCATTTTAGGTCTGAGCTTGTTTTCCTTTGTATGAGCAGGACACAACAGCTCTCTATTGACCCTGTCCTGTGAACTGTGGATAGAAACTCAGGTCAAGGCTGGAGCTGAGTAGCTACGCTAGCTCACAGCAAACCCTGGGGAACATAGATGCTGTTGACACCTGACTTATCCTGTCTTGTTTAGAAAAAGTAGCACATGCCGTAGGCATGGGGACAGCCAGATGTAGCTGAGGAGCAACTGACTCAGTTGCCCACTTTGTAGCTGCTGAGCTCAGTCCTGACTGCAGGCAAATCCCCAAATCAAGTCACACCAGTTTGATAACAGCACCTCAGTGTAAAGTGCTAAATCCCATCATCTCACATGGAAGGACAGCAAAGAGGAGAAGCTGGCTTGGGTTTCCATCCAGGACTGGGTCCTTGCTTGACCTGAGACAAACATTGTTGTCTGTTTGCTTGGAATAGTTCAGTTAATACTTAATGGCTCTGATTCAGTGCTAACGGTGCCTTTCAGCAACTGTCGCAGCTGTGAAAGTCTGAGGACCTGAGTTCAGATTCCCTGAATCCACGTCGAGCCAAGCACAGGAATACCCATCCATATCCCTAGAGCTCCTCCCCCAAGAAGGGGAGACAGGATAATCCCAGAAGCTCTTGGGTGAGCTAGCCTGGCATGTACAGGCACAGTGAGCAAGAGATGTTGTCTCAAACAAGATAGAGTGAGGGCCAGCACCTGAGGTTATCCTCTGACTTCCACATGCATGCACACACACACACACACACACACACACACACACACACACACACACATGCACAATCACATATGAGCATACCAAACACACATACGCAGAGATAACTTTTAAAGTTTCAATTTAAGTGATGTTTTATGGAATGCTTTGAATATAATTCTTTCTACTAATTTACAAAATATATTGGACTCCTAAAACCCAGTACCTCAAAATGTACTTTTCCTTGGATATAAGATCTTTATAGAGTTAATGGCACTGAAACAGTCTGTTCCTATGACCCTAGCTTAACATGACTTATGTCCTTTGGTTTATTTTGGTGAGAGAGAGAGACAGAGACAGAGACAGAAATAGAGAGACAGAGAACATATATACTTGATTCATAGACTCAGCAAGCCATGTGGACCTGAATCTCTCACTATGTAGCCCCAGAGTGGACTCAAAGATGTCCATCCTCCTGCCACTTTCCTTAAGTGCTGAGATCCCAAGCACAGAACACCATTCTTGCTCTCATTAATATTCTTACAAAAGGGAGACAGTGAACATGGCTAAAATGCCAAGGTAAAGAGACAAAGGAATGGTGGCCATGTGTATCCCAAGAAGGGAAGCCTGGAACTGACTCTGATCCCAAGTCCCAGATGTCAGTCCTCTTGGCATCTTGAAATCTAATTTCAAGACCCCAAAACTGTAATGTAGTTATGCTGTTTGGATCACTTTGTCTGGAGCTTACGGAAAATTAGTGTTCTCTGCTCCCCCCCTCCCCCAAAAAACCCCACAGGAAGGTCCAGCTCCAGAGCTGTAGAGTTTGAGAGTTAGGAACCACTCAGAGATGTCTACAGTTTATTTTTTAGGACTCTTGTTCATATTATTTTTAATTACATGAAAGATAATTAAGCCATAATTGTACGTGGTTTAATTGACAATTCATGAACATATATGTTTGTGGAGTATAGTATTCATATTTTAATATATGTGTATGATGTAGAATGGTTAAATTAATTAACATAGTCATCATCTCATTTACCTATCATTTTTAAGATGTTATTTTTATTTTTAACTATGTGTATGTGGAGGTGGATGCATGGATGCAGATGCCCTCAGAGACCAGAACAGGGCATTGGTCATGAAACTGGAGTTACAGACAGTTGTGAGCTACCTGATGTGAGAACAGAACTTGAGTCTTCTAAAAGAACAATAAATGACCTTAACTGCTCAATCATCTCTCGAGTCCAGTCTACCGTTTCTTTGGTGAGACGCTTGGAAGTTCGCCTAGCTATTTTGAAATATGTATTATTATTTTATAAGACTTTATCTTTCTGTTTTATGTATGTATATGTGTGTTCCTCTACGTGTGTGCACACATGTGACACATGTGTGCAAGTGTCTGCAGAGACCAGAAGACAGCGTCAGATCCCCTGAAGCTGGAGTTTCAGGTAGTTATGAATGGTCCAAAGTGTGTGCTAGGAACTGTATGCAGATCATCTGGAAGAGCAACAAGTGCTTTGAACCACTGAACAATCTTTTCAGTCCAGAAATATCCATTGTTACTGATTACAGTCACCCTGTCCGTGCAATGGATATAAAAATTGATCACACTACCTCAGCGTCTGTACCTTCTGACCAGCAGCTCAGAGTCCCTCCTTCTACCCAGCTTCTAAGACTGCCCAGCTCTGCAACCACCATTTCTATTTCTGGTGGTTCAACTTCATTAGATTCCACAGATAAGTAATAGCTGGCATTTTCATTTCTGTGTCTGCTTTATTTCACTTAGCCCAATTTCTCCAGGATTGTCTCCATCCAAATGCCCTCTTTTGCTAAGGAATATGCCTTCACTGTTCATTTATCCATCCATCCGCTGATGGACACCTACCATTTACAACTTGTCTCTTGGTCTATTTTTAATAATGCTGAAATGAACAGAGGAATACAGTTACCCCTTCAAGAGTACTCAGACTTAAAATTTAAAGTTTAAAGGATAAGAAAGTTTCTTCTTACATTTTAGGGATCACAGTGTTTGGTTTTCTTAAGAGCTACTTTTCTGTTTATGTCTTGCTTTCCCCTAAGTCAGCTCTTCTCTCGATGGATGTGTGATGTGTTCTTTAACTACCCTGCAGGCATCAGGAAAAAAAAAAACCGAAGTTACCTTGATCTGTCTGCTCCTTTATACTTTCAAATTATTTCTGGTAGATTCTAGCTTGGTAATAATTGCAAGAAGCCAAAGGAAGGAAGTGATACACATCTTAGTAATCCTCAGCTTGGATTTAAGTAGGATCTGGGTCTAGGCAGAGAAACTATTGAAGCTTAATGTAGAAGATAACTGTTAACCTTGTCTTCCAGCAATTCTATTTTCTTTTTAATGCATGCTTCCCTCCCTCTGTGTCACGCTGTTGCTGGTGCAACTGTCAATCACACTGTCTGTCTCTCCAGCCTTAGAAATGGACATGGAGTGTATTATTCAGCAGGGAAAACAATAACAGCAAAAGCAAACAAAGAAAAATGAAGTGCTAACACATACTACGACGTGGATAAATCTGGAAAACAGTATGAGAGTAAGAAAAACAGACACACAAGGTCACATTTTGTATGATTCCCTTTGTATGAAATATAAATCTATAAGAATGGAAAGCAGAGCAATAATTATGAGGAATAGGGAGAGTGTCAGACAGAAATGCTTAATGGGTGCGGGGTGTTTGGAGTCACGTGGAGCTGGTGGTAAATACCACACTGTGGAAATAATAAAGACCACAGAACTGTGTAAAGTTGACAAAGTTTAGGTTGCTCAAATTTTACTTCAATTAAGTTTTTAAAATACTCTTGTAATTTATCACTACTGAGAAATGATTTTTAAAGATTCTGGAAGGAGGTGTATTGCAGTGTAAATATGGAGGTTGGAGGAAAACCTTGCGGGAGTCCGATCTCTCACTACGTGGGTTCTAGGGGTTCAGTGACTTGCCAAAGGACATAGGTGAATACTACAGACCTAGAATGCAGACACTAGATAAGTAGGGTTGGATAGAGGCACATCCTAGCTTCTTTTACATTCTGCTCAAAGCCTTAACGAATAACTAAGCAGTGGGGACATGGTCTCATAAGAAACAGATGCCCTGCTACTTCTTAAGGAAATGAGAGATAGATAGTTTGTATCTAATTGTCGCATGACTCGACTTTCTTACCTACTCTTTGCTCACATAAAGGTCTTCATCCATAAACAAGAGTTTCATATTCTGGTTATTAAAAACAAACAGAAAATTAATACACATCTAAGAACAGTATCTAGTTCTTGGTAAGAGTTTATTCTTGATTACTGCAACACGGGGTGTTCATAGCAAAAAGTCCTGCACTGTTTTCTAGATTTTTCATTCGGATTAACCATGTCTTCCCAAGATGGTTCAGTATTCTTTCTTCTCTGTGGACTTCCATCCTATGTCTTGAGTTACTATCTGTATTGGTTACCTGTTTTGTTGGGAAAAAATACCACGACTGGAGTTATTTAAGGAAAAAGAGTTTATTTGGGAAAGATCTATAATAGTGGAGGAAGAAGGCACGGCAAGCAGAAGCCATAGCAGGAAGCTGGGAGTTGACCTCTTTATCCAAGAACATCATGCAGAGGAGAGTAAGTTGAAAGGGAGGTGAAGCTATGAACTTTCAAGGCCCACTTCCAGTGACGTACTTCCTCCCTCAAGCCTCTAGTGCTTAAAGATTCCATAATATCCCTTGACAATGCCACAAACAGGGTACCAAGTGTTCAGACACATGAACCTGTGCGGAATAGTTAGAGTCAACATGGCAGCCTAGAATCTTCCAGGAAAAGTAGAAATTGAGGGATTTCCCAGATCAGGCAGCCTATGAGCATGTCTGTGGGAGATTTACTTTTTGGGCCGGGGGGTGGGGATTTGATATAAGATGACCATGCACTTCTTGTGCAGGAGTTCTGAGATTTGAAGAAGGCTAGCAAAACATAAGCTTATACGGAGGGAGCAAACACCACTTCTGCTTTGTGTCTGCTTCAAGTTCCTGCTTGAGTCCTTGCCATGACTTTCCTTATTGATAGATTGGATCAAATAAACCATCTATTTCCCGAAGTTTAATTGGCTCACCATCTTTCACAGCACCAGAATGAAGCTGTTCATTACCAACAGACAATATCCGTCAAAAATACTAACTGGAAAACTGCAGAAATATGCAGCTTAGGCAGCTTAACTCATGCCATTTTGAATAAGATGTGTTTTGTAACTCCCTCTCACCCAGTGTGTTACCTGCCTGTTACTCACTTAATAACAACCTCAGTTATCAGACTGTCAAGGTACTTGGGTCCCAGTAATCCTTATCTTACTGAGTAGTACCTCCAGGGCACATGAAGGATGTTGAAGGTGTTATTGGAAAGCCCTTAAGAAAAAATAAAGAGTAGTTCCTGACTTAATAAGGATAGATAGATCTTGTACATGAGGTGACTAAAATTTACAACATAGTAAGCTATGCTCAGAAAGACTGTGTGTAACTTCTTATCACAGGAAAAATAGTTTCACAATTATTTATTATCTCTTACTCTGATGAAATTATAGTGTTATTAAAAGTGAGGATGGCTCTTTTGCTCTTCAGTCTTTCAAAGCCTTATAACTTGATGGAGGAGGGTTAACTGTCTATGTGTTACTTTCATTGGTTAATAAAGAAACTGCGTTGGCTTTTGATAGGACAACAACTTAGATAGGTGGAGTAGACAGAACAAAATACTGGGAGGAAAAAGACAATGAGGCAGACGCCATGACTCTCCTCTCCAAGACAGCTGCAGGTTAAAATCCTCCTAGTAAGCCACCACCTCGTGGTGCTACACAGATTATTAGAAATAGGTTAGATCAATATACAAGAGTTAGCTAATAAGAGGCTACAAATAATGGACCAAACAGTGTTTAAAAAAATAGTTTCCGTGTAATTATTTCAGGGGTAAAGCTAGCTGGGAGGTGGGCGGCGAGAAGCGGCCCGCCATTCATTCTACAATAACTAGCTGTAAACACCAAACATGTAGTTAACAAGTGCACAGGATCTGATGTCTTCCCGCACATCTACCGTGCTTCCTAAGGTAAAGGCTTCTGTGATTGAGATTGCTGTGACAGGAGGTGATGTAACCTGACTCTCAGTTTATTTCTGCATCTCCTCCACCTTTGTTAGCTCTCACACGTAAAGGACAGGTCTTGTGAGCCACAGGGCAGGACCAGTGTTCCTCTGATCCTATTTCTCCCTTGTCTTTTTTTTTCCATAGCTCGTTAACTATATTACCAACAGGGTTGCCTTACTGTCTGCTGCATGGTGGATAATTTTAGATAAAACAAGGCAGGTGCACGCTTCTCCATTCCTTCTACCCTTCCTTTCAACCCTCTTTCCCCTCAGATCTCAGCAGACAGTGGGTGAGTCCTGAGAGTCAAGCCCCTGTTCTTTGAGTTATGAAAGGCTGTGAGTCAAGTCCTGAAAATGGAAAGCAGTATCTTAAACCATTTTGCCTTAGCTAACCTATCCAATCAGTTTTCTTTTATAACCCCATCCGGTTCAATTCAACAAATATACATTACAAGCATAGACATATAAACCTAAATCTTTTACATGTCTTTATTCAGAATCTTTAATGAAAAACCCCACAGCACAGAACATCTTACAGAGTGATGCACTGAGTTAGGCAAAGCACCAAGTAAACAAAGCCCAACGGATTAAGCACTAACCAAAGAGCTAACACAGAAGTACATTGAGGTCACGCCTAAGAAAGCAACCATTAATTATGCTCAGGAGTATACTATCTTTTCTAAATTACTTTACTTTTCCATGATGTTCTTGTTTGTTTGTTTGTTTGTTTTGTTTTGAGATGAGGTCTATTGTCCAGGTTTGCCTCAAACTAGCTACATAGCTGTCGGATGAATTTGAACTTCTGACCCTCCTACCTCCGCCTTCTGAGTGCTGGGATTGCTGGCGTTTCAGATAGCAGCCATCTAAGCAGTGCTGGGGTGGAACCTGAACTGAGGACTTTCTGCCTGCTAACCAACTGAGCTACATCCACAGAACTCAAATGATTTGACTTTTGACCCAAAATGAAGCAATACAGTTGTGCATATTAGTAGGTTGGGCATAGAGGTACTTGAATTCAAATATTCAAAATAGCTTCTAATTGCTTTCTAAAGTAAAAAGAATAGGACTAAGTCTGTAACTCTGTGGTAAAGCACTTGCCTAATATACGTGAAACCCTAGGTTCGATCCCTGTCAGTAAAAAAATAAAAATAAAAACAAACAAAATGAAATATATAGTACATAAGTGCAGTCAATAGTCCTTTACTGTGCAATAACACACAGGAAGTTCTTTCTCTTTTCAAACTCTTAAGTAGGTGATCATGGGTCAACCTGTCTCTACCCCCTGCTCCCTACCCGGCATCTGGTAAACACTTTTTTATACTCTAAACTTCTATGAGATTGAATTCTTTAGAGTCTACAATTGAGCAGGGTGAACGGCACCTGCCCATTTCTGAATCTGGCTTGTTCAACATAATGCTCTGCCTTTCTATTCATCTTGTTACAAATGAAAGGATTTCATGTTTATGGTTGGATGGTTTCCATTGTTCTTCTGCTCTTTGTCTTCTTTCCAGGAGCACTTGGCCTTTTTTATATCACAGGAGTGAGAGTCACTCAAGTGAGGTGAGGTCTCCTTATGACTCAGTTTGCATTTTCCTGAGGATTACTGGTGCTGAGCTTCTTTTTTTTAGATCTGTGATCTATTTGCCTGTCTGCCTTTGAAAGCTATTTATTTATCTTTCAGTCCTGTTTGGAATTTGGCTATTTCTTATTTTATCATTGCACTTCAGTATTGCTTACACATTCTGGATTAATTAATTCATGATCAAGTCTAAAGCTTGCAAAATTTTTCTGCCATGAAATTATAGGACAACTCATCACTCTGTGAATCATTTCCTTTACTGAAAAGAACTTTTTAATATAATTCTACTTCCGTATTTTTCCTTAGTTTCTTATAGTTTTAGGATCTTGTCCATAAACAAGTCTGCCTAGTCTAGGGTCTGTATATCTTCCCCCCCCCCTCCATTTTTTCCATAGAATTTTCAATTTCAGTTATAGGGGTAGGGACTGAATCCATTTTGAGTTGATTTGTGTAACTGGAGAGAGGTTCCATCCTTCCACATCCAAATATCTAGTTTCTCCCAGCGCTATTTGCTGAGAGGCTCATCCTTTTTCCTATGTGTGCTCTGAATACTCTCATCGGGACTCTGCTGGTGATCTATGTGCGGAGCTCGCCGAGGCATTCCAGCCCACTCCATTGGTCTGTGCTTCTATTTTTTATGCCGATCCCATGCAGTTTGATTTCTACAGCAACTCAATTTGCTTATATGTCAGGGAGTGTATTTGTTACAATGTACTGCAAGCCCACTGAAAGGGGCTGACATGAAATTACCCTTCAGGTAAGATTTATTAGGAGAAAGACAGACTAGTGAACATGGCAGCCATGATCAGGCCTTGAAGAGGCAGAACATCAGGAGAGACCGTCAATGTGTATATCATGACAGGGTGTTTGAAGGGAGAGAACCTCTATTTCCCAGATGATCAGAGGAAATACAAGATGATGACCATAGACAGCCATAAGAGACTCCAAACGGAGATGTACAGGCCTCTGGGTGCTAAGGTTCCCCGTCAGGAGCAAGGGGTGAAAAGCATATTTCATACCATGTGACAGAACAGGGCCTAGCTAACAGGCCAGGAGTTGTGGTCACAGGCACTAGGTGGGATAATGAGCTTCTTCTGTAGCCGTAAGAGGGAGGGAAGGGATACCCATAATACAGCAGGGCGTTCTATAAACTCTCCTTTTCAAAGAAACAGCATGCTTCCAGGTGGGGCTTGACCTGACTTTGGGGAGAGGGAAAGGGCACCGAGTGAGTCTGTAATGTACCCTGCTATGTTCCTTTTGCTCAAGATGGCTTTGACTCGTCTGGAATTTTTGTGCAGGAGTCGCCACAAATTTAGGGTTGTTTCTAGTTTGGTAATAAATAACTTTTAGATTTTAATAAAGAATTATCTGTCTTCTTTTGGAGTACATTTAATGATCCTGCAGTCATCAGTTTTAATTGTCATATTAGCACAATCAAGAATCACCTGGGGAAAAAGTCTCAGTGAAGGACTCTGTGGAGGGGTTGAGTCCTGGGTGTGTTTCTCAATGAAGGACTGTGTAGACAGGTTGGGTTGTGGGCATGTCTCTCAATAAGAGACTGTGTAGACAGTTTGGGTTGCGGGTATGTCTGTGAGACATATGAAACATGATCATAAAGTAGTTCCTTGGCCCCCAAGACGGCTGCTAAGCTGGGTCACTCTTGAGTCTCACAAAGCCTGATACAGCCTTGTGGATGTTTTCAGCCCAAGCCATAGCAGGAGGTAATTTTGGGAAATACATGACTCAGTCAGTGAGATCATGTTATCATCTTCAAGTTCATGAATCCTTCTCTTGGATCAGTCTGATTACTGATGCTGTCACAGTTTTAATTTTGCTTACTGTATGTTTCAGCTCAGAGATTTTCAATTTGGTTTTTTAATTGCTTCCATCATTTCTCTGCATTTCCTCTGTCTATGAGCTCTGGTCAGGGTAAATTCTCACTCCTTACCTACTCTGCTTCCCAAGGCTGCTGAATGGCCATGAAGGGGAAACAAGGACAGCATCCCTCCAGCTGAAGTAGTCAAGTGATTCATTCTGGCTTGGAAGAAAGTAAGCAGAAGCTGCATCGTGGAGCTCTTTGCAGCTCTGGGCTTGACTTAAGTAGGCTCAGGACTACCTTCCATGTCTGTCGCTTGGACTTTTCATACTCCCAAGGGGAAAAATCTGTCCCAACACTGCTTAGTCTTAGAAAGGGGTGATCTAGGCAGTTCCTTCCTTCCTTCCAGATTTCTCTTCTGGTCCTTTTACTTTTACTATAGGAAACCAAAACCCTTACAAGCTCCTGAGATCTTGCAAGGATATTTTTGTGCCTCAGGAGAGGAAACTACTGAAGGATCAATCTTACTAGGCACCTTCTGGTGTGCCCTCTTTAAGAAAATAAGAATGACCTATAAATTTGTGCTGCTCTTTCAAATTTGAGCATAGAAGCTTCTTTTTGCAGTAGGTTGTAGATGATGCAGAGACTCGTAGTTAGTCAAAAGGCAGAGCATAAATAGCCGGGTGCTCATCTGTGGATAAATTATCTGTACCAACCTCCCACCATGTAAGTCTCAGGGAACTTCATAAAAAATGGGTGCAGAAAGAATGTAAGAGCTGGAAGATGAAGAGGAAGGCTGGGAAATGTTGATGTCTGAACACTGAGTTGATGCTGCACACGAGACCTATGCAGAATCAAGCCTGTTGAAAATTCCAGAATGGATAGGGGAGTGCCCCCATCCTCTATCAGAGGAACTATTTACTGTTGGTACCTGCTGGGAGAGGGAGAGTCAGTCTCTTTGGGGCATGAGTCTACTGGTGAATTTCTTCTGACCCAGTGCATGGCTACACACTCATGCACATATGGACAGCACTAATTGGACACAGAGTTACTAATAACAGTATAAAAAGAGAACACAGAATTGAGAGGAATTGAGGGGAATATAGGTTTGGGGACAGTAAAGGTTGGAGGGAAGCAGTGGTGGATGGATATTATCACTATGCGTTAAATAAATGCATGAAACTTTCAAATGCTAAAATATTGTTAAAAGGCTGTGGGCCCTCCCCTCAAGCAAATAGAAGGAGGTTCAAAAATGGTTGGAAATGAAGAGGATGTGTTGGGGACACGTCCTGCTAGTCTTTTGTTATTTCAATATAAGCTAGAGTCGTCTGAAGGAAGAGAGACTCAATTGAGAAAATGTTTCCTTAAGGTCATCTGTAGGTCATTTTCTTAATTAATATTGAAGAGGGAGGGTCCAGCCCATTGTGGGTGTTACTATTCCTGACCTGATGGTCCTGGGTTCTATAGGAAAGCAGCTGAGCAAGAAAGCCAGGCAGGACATGTCAGTAAGCTCCTGCTTCTAGGCTTCTGCCCTCTTTGAGTTCCTGTTCTGACTTCTTTTAATGATGAACTGTGATGTGTAAGTGTAAACCAAATAAACCCTGTCCTCCCACGCTGTTTTGGCCCTGGCATTTTAATCACAGTAAAAAATTGGTGCCAGGATTGTAGGGTATGGCCTTATGGCCTTAACATATGTAACTATCTGGGTTTTTTTTTTCTGAGGTGGGAGAGTGGGAGAGTTGCAGAACTTTGGAATTTTGGTTGGAAAAGCCATTGAGCATTTAAGAGAAATTTGGAGGGTGGATGCCTGGCTTGTGAAGTTTCAGAGGAAGGTTTGAGAGGCAGAGACTCTATCAGGACCATTGCACATTTTTGAATTAAGACTCTGCAGTTCCTGTCATCTGGGGTTGAAGAGTTAGCCACGATTAACAAGACACCAACAACGTGTTATTAGAACAATTGATATTGGTTAGCTGGAGCAGAGAAACTAGGAATGCTTAAAAAGAGACCATTATCACTGAGGTGAAATCTTCTGGAAATTGTTTTCTCAGAGGTAGCACAAGAAACTGTGCTGCAAAGGTGTCCAAGTTACAGCTGAATTTGGTAGTGTAAGAGTCACCCAGAAAGTGCCAGTTTTGAGGACATGAAGGGATCATGGAAAGCAGCAGAGACTTGGCACTGTGAGAGACCAGGAGGGGCCTTTGGTGAAGGTGCAGCCTCGGTAATAGTTGAAGGCTCAGTGTTGAAGGGGTCATGCAGAGAAGTTGAGGCTTGGCACCCTGAAAAGAGCACAAACGAGACTATTGGTGAAAGTGCAGTCCACTTCCAGCAGAAAACCTCCACCTGCCATCCAAATTCATAGGATGACCTCCAAGAACAGCAGCAGCAGCCATGGAGTGCAGCCAGCCAGAGCTGCAAATACAAGCTTTGTGTGCTGCAGAAGGCGGCGCCAGAGGCTTGACCCAAGCCCCTGTTAGAGGAGCCAAGAAGATAATCCAAGGTATTGAGCATTGAGTTATTTACACAGTTGGAGTTTGGCTTTGCTTTGATTTTATTGTGAATGTGACCTGGTTCTTTCCACTTGAAAGGGAAAGTATTTAACTTATTATTTTATAGGAGCCCTCAGTTGAGACACACTAGATTTTCAAAGAACCCAGCTATTTTAAAGGAGATTCAATTTTAAGAGTGTGTGGTTTTTTGTTCTGTTTTTGTTTCTGTTTTTCGAGACAGAGTTTCTCTGTGTCACAGTCCTGGCTGTCCTGGAACTCACTTTGTAGACTGGGCTGGTCTTGAATTTACACACACTTGCCTGCCTCTGCCTCCCAAGTATTAGGATTAAAGTCATGCACCACCCCCGCCCAGCAACTGTATGAATTTGTAAAGACTGTGGGACTTTTAAAATTTGGAATGCTCATAATGTAATGTAATGCTAATCTGTGATCTTGGGGTGAATAAGAAAGTAAAGGCCAAATTGTGATATGTTTGTGTGTCAAGATGACAAGGAGGCAGGAAGTGATGACAAGGTGTGGAAAATGATGGGACTGTGAGGCCTGAATAGCACGTACCTCATAGCTTCACCTCAATATTTCCCACCTGCTAACCAAGAGAAAATGCTGTCAGGTTCTCAATGTTCTCAATATACTTCATCAAAAATCTGATGTTTACTCTCAAAACTGGGAGGAGTCAAATACTACCATTCCATTGTAATAGTTGACCACTTCTATTGTTTTTCCTTTAAAGAACAAATAATATGCCTCCAAACAACAGTTAATATTCACTGATATAGGATTCCCCTCGGTACAGAATATGTTTTATTGCCATTGGTTAACAAAGAAGCTGCTTTCTGCCAATGGCTTAGCAGAGGAAATCCGGGAGGAAAAATCCAGAGATGAAGAGAGAGTGTAGGCAGGGTAGAAGAGATGCCATGTAGCCGCTGAAGGAAACAGACACCAAATGGAATTTTACCAGTAGGCCACAGCCACATGACAACACACAGATTAATAGGAATTGATTAATTTAAGATGTAAGAGTTATTTCATAAAAGGCCTAAGCTATTGGCCCAGCAGTGTTGCAATTAATATAGTTTCTGTGTGATTATTTTGAGTCTGGGCAGCCGGGAAATGAACAAGCAGTCTCCGACTACAACTTACCAGTATATATGTGTTCTATAAACAATATTGACCATGTAGTGTGTCCCACTTTAAACTAAACACACACATATACACACAAACAAGTGATATATGTAATATACAACATTATACAGTATAATGTCCTTGTATGAAATGTACATAAACATGTATGATATAATGTTTGTGTGTATCTAATAAATATACATGTGATTAAATACACAATACAAAATGAATTCAAAATATGTAAACATGATAGTTAGTATTCACTACAGGCTTGGCAGAGTCTAAAGTCTCCTGAGAGATAGGTCTCTGCACATTCCTATGGAGGTTATCTTCCTTATATTATTTACTGTGTGAAGGACTACTGACCAAGATCATGACCTGGGCAGAGGATCCTGAACTAAACAGCATGGAGAAAGACAGCTGAGCATTAGCTCCCATTTCACCTCTCTCTGGGCTCCTATGGATGTCGCTTGTTAGCCATTACGAACTGTGCCCTGTAACTGGCAGCCAGGGTAAGACATTCTTCCTCTCTTAAGTTGTTCTTATCAGAGTATTTTATTACAGCAGTGGGCAGTGGGAGAAGAAATAAGACAATAGTGACTTTCACATATTATGCAATGCGCTGGATTAGCACATAACCTATACCATGTTTCTAATAGTAGAAAGCTTTCTGTGTGCCTCTGAGAGCCCGAAGCATTCTTTGGCAACTTGATTTTCTACCCCAGTATCCTATGCTTTGAAACTGTGTATTTGGAGCTGAAGAGATGTCTCCGCGGGTAAAGATCCTACAGCTCTTTCAGAGAACAGGTACAGTTTCTAAAACCCACGTGGTGGCTCATATCCACCTGTAACTCCAATTCCAGGGAACCCAACTCCCTTTCCTGACCTCCCCAGACGCCTGCATGCATACGAGGTACATAAACTCACAATGGAAACACAAATACGTAGCCACAAAATAAGTCTTAAAAAAAAACAGAAAGAATTCAAGAAGCAAGTTGAAACAACGGCCCATAGTGACTCATTAATGGCACATAATGGTATTTTTTTCAGTCTAGATGTTCTGACAGTCCCCCCCACTTCAACACAGGTGAATTTGAGTTTAAATCTTATCTAGATGAAAAAATATATAATCCTAATTTTCTTTATCTATATATAATATAATACACACATGTCAGTACCGCAATACTGAGCATTAAGTGATATTTATAAGATTATAAATACGCTGGTTTTTTTTCAAGAAAAGCTTTTTATAAGATTGAGTTCACCAGATGTGCTTTGATCTTTTGAGCCAAATACTTTAATAACACAAGAGAAGGAAAGAAATAGGTCATGCGTGATAAAAAAAAAAAAAAAAGAGTGAGTGAGGAATTAACCAGTCTCCTGAAGGAGGTGAACTGTCTTAGCTGGTATATCTGCTTATCTCTCATTAGGAATGTATCATGGTGCATACAATTCCCGTCATTAATTGCCTGCCTGATTTTTTTTGTTTGTTTCCTTGCTTTGCTTCCTCCACTTGCAGCAAAAATAAGCATTTGTCATCTGAACTTAATGCACATGGAAGCCTGTATCTTTCTGAAAGTGTACTGAGCTTTTTTTTATTTTCTTTAATTCATAGCCAGTATAATGAAAATCTCTACCCACTATTAAAGAAAGTTATGTTCCCTTGGCCTGGATTCCTGGCCAAGTTTAACTGTACAAAGCACAGAAAAAGGGTGACAAATCTCATTGGAATTTTGTCTTAATGGAATTTGATATCATAGCCATATCTTAGTATGATGAAATTTTCTGTAAGGTTTTATATTCCATATTTTAAAAATGATTCTCTGGGAATGTTTTATGTGTATTGAACTGCACCAACAAATGTACTCTGTGTGTGTATGTATGCATGTGTGTGCGTGTGTGTGTGCAAACTAAATATTTTATGTTTATGCTTTCAAAACAAGTCTGAGAGTATCACAGGGAGAACTCATAACAATTACAAGAAATTTATTTTGGCCATTATAAAAAACAACAATCTTTTCCTTCCCCACAGTGATGACTGAATGTGTTCCATGAAATATTCTCAATCTCCCAGCTTATCAGAAAGCTTGTTTGTATTCTAAGCTAATGTACATGGTGATGCAGATACCCTTTTTTCATTGTAGGATTTAATAATTTACTCATAATCCTTAATCAAAACAGACACTACCTCAATGGGATTTCATTACAAACTGTACTCCTCTTCCCATTCACCTAGACAAATATTTTTTTTAATGGCAGGAGCAGATAGATGCAGTAGAAAGAATTTGAGAAACATCACCCTAAATCACAGAGTTATGCTGCAAATTACAAGTCAAGAAATGATAAACATAGCATGATGGGAAGCCAGGGCTTTATCAATACCCATCAAAAGGTCTTAAAATGATGCATGCCTGAATTTCCTGAAGGGATTCCACTGCTAGAGGCTTCCTTTAAGGATATATCCCACATACAGGAATATGGAGGTCACCTTGTATAGTGGTTGTTTCTCTGTTTTTGTTTCATGTGTGCGTGTGTATGTGTATGTGTGTGTGTTGTATGAGATATCTGAGAAGACTTAGAAGACAGAGCCTTGGTTGAAGAATTGTCTCCATTTGATTGGACTCTAAGAAAGCCTGTGGAGCATTTTCTTAATTGATAGAGAGGACTTGACCTTCTGTGGGTGGTGGCATCCTTAGACATGGGGCCCTGTTCTATACAGGAAAATTAGGTGAGCACTCTAGCAGGTGGTGTCTGCTTCCGTTCCTGCCTCCAAGTACCTGCCTTGAGCTCTTGCCCTGACTTCCTCTGTGATGGACTGAGAAGAAGCAGCAAATCCTTTCCTTGCCGAGTCACACTTGGTGATAGTATTGATCACAGCAGCAGAAAGCAATATGGAATAATATGAATGTATCTATTACCATGGTTTATTGACAATAGGACTCTTTAAAGTCTTCATTTAGATTGTTAAAGAAAACATTATTCATAAATAAAAATTCTAATCAGTATTTGTATGGATGTAATAGAAAGTTTGACCAAAGATTGATGTCAGGGGATCTGACATCGTCTTCTGGACTCTAGAAGCACTGCACACACATGGTGCACATACCTAGATGAAAACCGAACATTCATGCATATACTATAAAAACAAATGTCATTTTTTAGAAAGAACAAATGTAGAAAATTTTTCATTTTTCACTACAAAATACAAAATGATGGTATGCAAATTCATTTTTTTAAAAAAGATACCATCACCTATGGAATCGAATAGAAGACCCGGATATTAACCCACAAACCTATGAACACCTAATTTTCGTCAAGGGAGCTAAAGGTATACAATGGAAGAAGGAAAGCATCTTTAACAAATGGTTCTGGCATAACTGTATGTCAACCTGTAGAAGAATGAAAGTAGATCCATATCTATTGCCATGCACAAAACTCAAGTCCAAATGGATTAAAGACATCAACATTAATCTGTCCACTTTGAACCAGATAGAAGAGAAAGTGGGAAGTAGTCTACAAGATATAGGCACAGGAGACCACTTCCTAAGTAGAACCCCAGTAGCACAGACAATAAGAGAAGCAATGAATAAATGGGACCTACTGAAACTGAGAAGCTTCTGTAAAGCAAAGGACACCGTCAGTAAGACAAAAAGGCTACCTTCAGACTGGGAGAAGATCTTCACCAACCCCTCATCAGACAAAGGTCTGATCTCCAAAATATACAAAGAACTCAAGAAACTAGACACTAAAATTCTAATTAACCCAATTAAAAAATGGGGTACTGAACTGAACAGAGAAAAGGCTAAAAGAATATAGGATATTTTGAAATTTTTGTTTAAAAACTCAAAACTACCCAACAGTAATGCATGGTATTGCATTAAAACATTGCAACATGTGTTTTGTACTAAAGAGACATCTTTGTAGACATTTTACTAAATGCATTTAGTAAAAATGCAGAATTAGTCCCAGGAAGCATGGTCCTATAAGTAATGCTACTTATGACTTATTAAGTCTATGAAGTAAGAAAAGAAATTGATTTATTGCCAAATTGCATTTTTCAAAAGCACAATAAGGTTTGTTCTGTCCTTCTTACATGTAAGCAGACTTCAAGTCAAATCAATGTCAGACTGAAAATTAAGCCTAAAGCAATTCTTCAAATGTTGTCTTTACAGTGGAGAAAGCCACGCTTTACATGAAAACAGGAGCGGAAATTGCAAATGAAGCAATCGATTTATTTCTACATGAATACTGCTTAGAAGATACAAAAAAATGTACACAAATGAAACTAAACTACAAGTGGCCAGCATTTGCAACCCATTTGAAAACTCAGTAAATACCTGAAATTGAAACCAGCAGCAACAGCATGACATAATAAAAAAGCCCTAAATTCTTCTTCCAAGCAGAGGCATCATTGTGATGTTTATTTGCTTTGCTTTGCTTTGTCTTTTAGTACAATAGAAGCTTTCCAGGCTGAGTTTTATGTGGCTGGAGGATCTAGGGTACCAGAAAATCACAGTCATCAAAAATCAACCTGGGACAGTAACTGTAAGTGGGTTATCTTGTGCCAATGAAAAATAAAGATGTAGATTCTCATTGGCAAATGCAAAGTCAAAGAAAACCTTATTAAGAATTGCCAAAAAGCAAGAAATTTAAGGAAAGTGAAAAATAAAGTGTGAGAGAAAGTCCTGAGGGAGGGGGAACTTCCAAAAGTAATGAAAACATGGAACTTCCTTGTCTAGGTTTATTATATAGCTAAGAGAAACTAGACAAACGTTAAGGTAATAGCTCTGAGATCAATCAGTTCTCTTGGCCCTCAGATACAAAGGCAATGGGGGCGTGGGCACGGGCTTTATGTCTGTCTCCTGGTCCAAATGCAGATATGATTCCTATTCCAGTTTCTTTTCTCTGTTGTGTAGAAGGATACTTAAAAGAAATCCCACACTAGCTCAGAATTGAGAAATAGATGGTTATTTATTTAGGGGTAGACTCACAAATCCTAATCCTCTGTTTTAATGGAGACAGAAACTGAAATCCGCCACTGGAACAGAGCAGCCAGAAAAGAGAGTAGACGCATGCTCTAAGGTTTATATAGTATAAGAGGCCACACCCCAGTGTGTGGATAACCGCTAGCTGTAAGACTTCCTACAGCACTGTTGCTACAGTAATACACTATGACCAAAACAATCTTGGGGAAGAAAAGATTTGTTTGGCTTATACTTCTTTCTAATAGTCCGTCATGGAAGGAAGTCAGGGCAGGAACTCAAGCAGGAAATATGAGGAAATAAAAACACAGAATCCATGAAGGAAGGCTGCTTACTGGCTTGCCTCACCCAACTTTCTCATGCTGGTTCCCTCCTCATCTCACCCTCAGCTACCTTTCTAAAAAATCCCAGGCTCGCCTGCCTAGGGATGGTACCATCCACAGTGGGCTGGGCATTCCTACATCAATAATAAATCAAGAAAATGCCCATATTGGTTCCTATAAGCCAGTCTGATGGAGGTAATTCTTGATTGAAGATTCTGCTTCCCAGTGACTCCAGTTTCTGTCAAGTTGATAAAAATGATAGTAATAATACAAATTGATAAGAGAACAAAAGCCAAAAAAGACTCCTCATCCCTTCCAATGTGACAACTCAGCAACTGGAAGGAAGTCTTCGGCTCCTTGCTTCATTCTTGGAAGGGGCAGAAAGACTAGGAGAGGCTTCTTAGACTCTTCAGAGACTTGCCACCAAGACTGGCATAGATCACCTATCTCTTAGCTCTGGAAGGAGATGGTACCAACGCATGGACCCCTGAAAATGAAGACAATGTGTTTTCTCTTCATACAATGAGAGGGGGACTTAAGAAACCATCAGAGGTGTGTGTGTGTGTGTGTGTGTGTGTGTGTCTGTGTGTGTGATTTGTTCATTTGTTTTACTGATATTAGTGTGTCTACTCTCACGTCCATCTGCTGTGTGAGAAACTCTTCAATAATTTTTGGCCTTTAGAAAGGACAATTTAAGACTGTATACCAAAAATCATATTATCCTATGAATCCTATCACCCTTAAATGTCTAATGTCAATCTTACTTTCTGTACTATCCTGAAAAAATACTATCATGCCATATTTGGTATTTTACAACGGGATTAGAATACTCAAGTTTTAAAACAATTCTGTTACACCAAACAACAAAAAAAATAGAAAATGCGTGACATAACAGATCTAACGGGAGATCACCAAGGCCAGTTGGAATGGGACTGATGGAGCATGTGATCAAACCAGACTCTCTGAATGTGACTGATGGTGGAGGCTGACTGAGAAGCCAAGGACAATGGCACTGGGATTTGATTCTACTGCATGGACCGGCTTTGCGGGAGCCTTGTCTGTTTGGATGCTCACCTTTCTGGACTTGGGGGGAGCGGGGAGGACCTTGAACTGCCCATAGGGTAGGGAACCCTGAATACTCTATGGCCTGGAGAAGGAGGGAGACGGAGAGTGGGGGGAGAGGAAGGGAGGGAAGTGGGAGGAGGGGAGGAGGTGGAAATTTTTAATAAAAAAAAAGAAAAGAGCATTCAACATACAACGGTGTAGCAATAGACTGTTGTATGACTTCCTGGGTAGATGTGAGCAAACAGATAGAACATTAATAACTAAACAAACAGAAGATTCCACCCATGTCTAGTTTGAATCGTCATCCTGTTGGGGTTACATCCAGGAGTTTGCTGAGGGGTCACTTCCAGGAGAATGGGTGACTCAAAGGAAGCTGCATGGCTGCAAAGCCCACCCCAGCCTAAGTAACGACTCATGAAAGCTGCATCAGGGAGCTCCCCGAATGTATTTAGGGTGCTTGAGAAAAGTCTTCCCCTTCAGCGATTGTTACTGCTGCGTGCACAATCTCAGGGAGAAGCCTCCAGAATCTTACAAGTTTCAGGAATTTTCACGGACTTAATGTTTTTTATGTCCTGAGTCTTGTCAGTTTCGTTTGCTACTTGGGTCTTTGGAGCCACTTTCCAGGAGAAGAAAATAGCCACACACCATAGGTCAATAATTCTAGATGAAATGTACAAAGCCTATTTAAAGAAAATAGGGGAAATGAGTTAAAGAGTAGATGATTCTGTAATATATGAAAGTTGCTTGCTTTTTAGTGATTTATAAATATGAACAATGTATTTACTGAAGACCGTTCTGGATTAAGGCATTACAGAAGATTTTAATTTTCTTCTAGCTTATATTCTCCTCAATATTTTATCTCCAAAGTATTACTTTGCTAATAATTTTAAAATCAGCTAATCTTGGAGAAAAAAAATCTTGCATGGAAAGCAATGTTTTATCTCCCTTTTCTGCATTCAATACTTAATCTAACATACAGACGTAGTAGTGTCATTTCCCAAACTGACATTAATCAATCCCAACTAAAGTTATTGTGATTACTTTCGTTCAATTTTGGTGGATGTCATCTTCCATCTCTCATAATAAAAACAAGCAATTGAAAGTTATATTTTTGAGCTGTTTGGAAAATATCCAGAAAAATAGACATCCACTTTGTCTTTGAAAATTTTGTCTTACATCCTCAGTATAAATCACTGCCCATCTCAAGCATTGCACAAAGGGAAAGGGAACACCTTGATGAATGTTGTCTGCACTCCACCCTGCAATACATACTTGATTTCAACTCCATCTCTGCCTTGGTTTACTGCAAACCACGTCCAATTTCTCCATGGCTGTTATTATAGAGATATGTCTGTGCCTTTCACCTTCCATAATTTTGCTAGCATTTTAATTACCCACCGCCATCTGTCTACAAATGTAAAAGTTGTTTCTGATTATAATGTAATAAGAAAATACAAATAAGAAGTAGCTCGGTGTGATGCATTTCTCCCTAATAGCCTTCTTTTCACTTTTGACAAATCTATGGCATTCTACAGCTACTGCAGTTGCTTCCTTATAACTGATTCATACATCAGTTATATATTTATTTATCGTTCTTTGATGAAATTTTACATTTACCAAAGAAGAGCATGCTGCAAACTCCCCTTGAAGTTAGAGAAAACTGAGTAATCCCATCTACATCTCATTGGCTTTGAAATAATGAATTTTCATTTTATTCATAAATTCAAATGATTTGATGTAGCATCTAAGTCATGTGCAATTTTTCTCACACTATTGAGCCACGTTCATCAAATCATATGCAAACTATATTGCAGGAGGCTGGGCCCCTATGCTGAGAGTTAAGGTGGGATAGGTATTGATGTGGAACAAAAAAAAAATCCACAAAGTCAAATAATGTTTTCCAAAAACAGCCTGTGCAGATGCATCTCTGGTTCTAGCTTATTTATCTTCCTTGTTCCCGTTCATCAGAGGAAAGCATGCTAAGGTCCTTTGACCCATAAATCTCTTAATATCTTGCCCAGGGAAATGTTGATCTTTCTCTGAAGCTGCCAAATTAGAACTTGTTTGCAGTGATTAGTGGTACTCTCCGTAAACCCTGGAGGAAGGACTAGAAAGTGGAAGGCATGTGGAGCTCTTTTTATACATGCTTTTTTTTTCCAACCCAAGTCAGCGTTATCACAGGAACACATTTGACATGTTTGCTCAGCCCACACTATGACTTATTTAATACTTAAAGAGTGCCTAATATATTAAAATGAGGGGATTATCAAAGATATTGAGATTTCTGGCTATTCTTAAAATGCCAAAGAGCGGGGCACAATAGACTTAGCAAGGCAACGGTGGCCAGGCGGGATTTGACTCACACCTCTCAACACTGAAAGGCCCAATTTACCAGTGTGTCCTCTGGACTCTGTCAGCACCTTTGTTATCTCTCTGGCCACAGTGTACACTAGACTTCTGCGCCCTCAGACACAAGCCTTCTGCTGCCCTCTTACAACGGCTTCCTGAGTGTATTTATAGTAGTGTACTCAGCACGCCTGGCCATCTGAGGAAGTACTATTTGGTCAGTTTTTTAAAGCATCAGTGCTGGCTGAGAACACGAAACTAATAGAGAAGGCAGAGTGATCATTTTGCCTTAAAACTACAAAAAAAAAAAAACCTGACTTTTGAAAAATTCCAGAACTGTCACAGAATCATTTATCTTATCAATATAAATAATACATCTATGCATGTTTCATCAGAAGGGAATCGATGATGATAACTCAGGCCTTTTCTCCACAGCTGATGTTCTTGTCTATGTTTCTTAAAAATGGAAAAATTTTTCCTTCTCATGGGTACACATGAACAGGTTTGCGTATTTAATGCGCACATTGCCTTTCTGACTCCCAAGTAACTAGAATACTTGATATCCCAGCTAAAGCTCCAGGTCTCCTAAGTCCCCGCTAATTCAGTGGTTCTCAACCTGTGGGTCGTGACCACTGTGGAGGTCGAATGACCCTTTCACATTTCACATGGGTCACATATCAAGCATACCACATAAAAGACATTTACATTATGGGTCACAGCATCAGCAAGTTGCAGTTATGAAGTAACAACGAAGTCACAACAGCATGAGGAGCTATATTAAAGTGTCTCAGCATTAGGAAGGTTGAGAACCACGGCTGTCTCCCCTCCCGCTAAACTGAGCCCCAACAGGAAATGATAAACAATATTTATCACATACATTTAGGCGTTTGGGGCCTGGGAGATGGCTCAGTAACTAACAGCACTTGCTGTACAAGCATGACGACCTGAGTTTCAATCCCCAGAATCTGCATAGAATGCCAGGCATGACCTATGATCCCAGCGCTGGGGATGAGGTAGCGACAGAAGGAGGATTGCTTGAACTTGCTGGCTGAGCAGCCAGAATGGGATATGGGGAACAAGACTGCAAGTTCCCAATTCAGTGAGAGATCCTGTCTCAAAAGAACAAGGTGGAAGGAAATAAAGGAAGACATACCTGGTCTTCCTAGGTTCCTGCACACGTATTCAAAGATACATACGTGCCTCCATGTGAGCATGGATGCACACACATACACACACTGAATTGTTTTTCTTGACCCCCCCAAGCCTACTGAATAACCATCTGTAGGAACAAGATTGCAAGGTTGGGCATCTGCCTCCTTAGACCTACATCCTAAGTCAGGAGTGCAATGGTGGTTCATTACCTTGGTCAGGGCACAGGCCCTAAGTGTTCTGTAGACAACCTCAAGGGTAGGAATGTGTGAGGCTGTGTGCAGCAGGACTCAGCACACAGCAGGTATGCATGCCTGGAGTCAGACCACAGGGGCAGCATTCACACACAAGCCTGCCACTCTGTCTCCAAACCGTATGTTTATCCTCGTCAGTGCACTCCCTCAGAAACTGATAGCCACTAGAGGAGACTGCATGACTTCTGGAAAATTTCAACCTGGCCGCTGATAGGCACACGGTAACATCTTCATAGTTAGTAGAAAATGCATTTTCTTTCTGATCTAAAAGCAAACTAATACAAATTTTGGAAAACTCAAAAGTATCTGGAGGAACTTAAAATTCAACGCCAGTCATGATTTTCTTTTTTTTTTTTAAGTAAGTTTTATTAAATTATAAAAGTTTCCATTTCCGCCCCTCTTCCCAACACCCTCCCACTCCCCCCACTCCCTCTCCTCCTCCCTCTTCATCCCTTAGGGCAGTCAGGGTTTCCTGCCCTGTGGGAAGTTCAAGTTCCTCCCCCCCCCCAGGTCCAGGAGGTGAGTGTCCAAACTGACTTGATCCCCAAAATCCAGAATATGTAGAGGAAACAGGTCCCAGTGTCATAGTCAATGGCTTTTCAGAAAGACTCCGGGCCAGCCACATTCAGAGAATCCGGTCAAATTCCGAGAATCTGGTTATATCACTTCCTCCTTCAGTCCCAGTCCAACTGGCCTTGGTAAACTCTCATTAGATCCGTTCCATTGTATCAGTGGGTGATAGCATCCCTCGCAGTACTGATTTCGTTTTTCATGTTCTTCCTCCTTCTGTTCCTCATTTGGACCTCGGGGGGCTCAGTCCGGTGCTCCAATGTGGGTTTCCGACTTTATCGCCGTCCTTCGCCAGATGAAGGATCTATGGTGACAAGCAAAATATACATCAGTATGGTTATGGGCCACGGCCGATTCAGGCACCCTCTCCTCTGTCCAGAGAACAATCTGGGGGATCTCTCCTTGGACCTGGGATCCCATATATAATCAAGTCTCCTGTAAACCCTAAAATGACTCCCTTAGTTGAAAAATATTCTTCCCTGATCCCATATTCATCCTCCCTCCCTCCCCCCATCCCAGGCCAACGAGCTTTCCCTGTTCCTCCCCTACTCCCTTCTCTCTAACCCTCTCCCCTTCCATCAACCCTCCCACCCCCCCATGCACCCGAGGTTACCTGGGACTCTTGTCTATTTCCTACCTCCTGGTGGATAGGTAAATAATCTTCATCAGGTTCATCTTCTTATTTAGCTTCTCTAGGATCACGAATAATAGGCTCAAAGACCTTTAATTATGGTTAGAATCCACTAATGAGTCAATACATACCGTGTTCCTCTTTTTGGGTCTGGCTCACCTCACTCAGTAAAGCGTTTTCTATTTCCATCCATTTGCATGCAAAATTCAAGATGTCATTGTTTTTTACCGCTGAGTAAAACTCTAATGTGTATATGTTCCACACCTTTTTTACCCATTCTTCTATTGAGGGGCACCTAGGCTGTTTCCAGGTTCTGGCTATTACAAATAGTGCTGCTATGAACATAGTAGAACAAATGCTTTTGTAGTATGTTAGGGAATCTTTAGGGTATATTCCCAAGAGTGGAATTGCTGGGTCCTGAGGGAGGTTGACTCCCAGTTTCCTGAGAAACCGCCACACTGATTTCCACAGTGGCTGCACGAGTTTGCATTCCCACCAACAATGGATGAGTGTTCCCCTCACCCCACATCCTCTCCAGCATAGGCTATCGTTGGTGTTTTTGACTTTAGCTATTCTGACAGGTGTAAGATGGTATCTCAAAGTGGTTTTGATTTGCATTTCCCTGATCGCTAAGGAGGTTGAGCATGACCTTAAGTGTCTTCTGGCCATTCGAAGTTCATCTGTTGTGAATTCTCTGTTAAGTTCAGTACCCCATTTTTTAATTGGGTTAATTAGAGATTTAGTGCCTAGTTTCTTGAGTTCTTTGTATATTTTGGAGATCAGTCCTTTGTCTGATGAGGGGTTGGTGAAGATCTTCTCCCAGTCAGAAGGCAGCCTTTTTGTCCTACTGACAGTGTCCTTTGCTTTACAGAAGCTTCTCAGTTTCAGTAGATCCCATTTATTCATTGTTTCTCTTATTGTCTGTGCTGCTGGGGTCCTACTTAGGAAGAGGGCTCCTGTGCCTATATCTTGTAGACTACTTCCCACTTTCTCTTCTATCAGGTTCAAAGTGGACGGATTAATGTTGATGTCTTTAATCCATTTGGACTTGATTTTTGTGCATGGTGATAGATATGGATCTACTTTCATTTTTTTACAGGTTGACATCCAGTTATGCCAGCACCATTTGTTAAAGATGCTTTCCTTCTTCCATTGTATACCTTTAGCTCCCTTGTCAAAAATTAGGTGCTCATAGGTTTGTGGGTTAATATCCGGGTCTTCTATTCGATTCCAAAGGTCGATTTCTCTGTTCTTATGCCAATACCAAGCTGTTTTCAATACTGTAGCTCTATAATAGAGTTTGAAGTCAGGGATGGTAATGCCTCCTGAAGTTCCTTTATTGTATAAGATTGTTTTGGCTATCCTGGGTTTTTTGTTTTGCCATATAAACTTGATTATTGTTCTCTCAAGGTCTGTGAAGAAGTTTGATGAGATTTTGATGGGGATTGCATTGAATCTATAGATTGCTTTTGGTAGAATTGCCATTTTTACTATGTTGATTCTCCCAATCCAAGAGCAGGGGAGGTCTTTCCATTTTCTGGTATCCTCCTCAATTTCTTTCTTCAAAGACTTAAAGTTTTTGTCAAATAGGTCTTTCACTTCCTTGGTTAGAGTAACCCCAAGATATTTTATGCTATTTGTGGCTATCATGAAAGGTGATGCTTCTCTGATTTCCCTCTCTGCTTCTTTATCCTTTGTGTATAGGAGGGCCACTGATTTTTTGGAGTTGATCTTGTATCCTGCCAAGTTACTAAAGGTGTTTATCAGCTGTAGGAGTTCTTTGGTAGAGTTTTTGGGGTCACTTATGTAAACTATCATATCGTCAGCAAATAACGAAAGTTTAACTTCATCCTTTCCAATTCGAATCCCCTTGATCTCCTTATGTTGTCTTATTGCTATTGCTAGAACTTCAAGCACTATATTGAAGAGGTATGGAGAGAGTGGACAGCCTTGTCGCGTTCCTGATTTTAGTGGAAAGGCTTTGAGTTTCTCTCCATTCAGTTTGATGTTAGCTGTCGGCTTGCTGTATATTGCTTTTATTATATTTAGGTATGATCCTTGTATCCCCAGTCTCTCCAACACCTTTATCATAAATGGGTGTTGAATTTTGTCAAATGCTTTTTCAGCATCTAGTGAGATGATCATATGGTTTTTTTCTTTCAGTTTATCTATATGATGGATTACATTGATAGATTTGCGTATGTTGAACCAGCCCTGCATCTCTGGAATGAAGCCGACTTGATCATAATGGATAATTTTTCTAATGTGCTCTTGGATTCGGTTTGCCAGTATTTTATTGAGAATTTTCACGTCGATGTTCATGAGTGAGATTGGCCTGTAATTCTCTTTCTTGGTTGTGTCTTTGTGTGGTTTTGGTATTAGGGTAACTGTAGCTTCATAAAAGGAGTTAGGCAATGACTCTTCTGTTTCTATATTGTGGAATACGTTAAGGAGTATAGGTATTAGCTCTTCCTGGAAGTTCTGGTAGAATTCTGCATTGAAACCATCTGGTCCTGGGCTTTTTTTGGTAGGGAGATTTTTGATAACAGCTTCTAATTCTTCGCGACTAACAGGTCTATTTAGATTGTTCACCTGTTCTTGGTTCAACTTTGGTATATGGTACTTATCTAAAAAAATGTCCATTTCTTTTACATTTTCCAACTTTGTGGCATATAAACTTTCATAGTAAGATCTAATGATTCTCTGAATTTCCTCTGTGTCTGTGGTTATGTCCCCCTTTTCATTTCTGATCCTATTAATTTGCACGTTCTCTCTCTGCCGTTTGATTAGTTTGGATAGGGGTTTGTCAATCTTGTTGATTTTCTCCAAGAACCAGCTTTTTGATTCATTGATTCTTTGGATTGTTTTCTCTGTTTCTATTTTGTTGATTTCAGCCCTCAGTTTGATTATTTCCAGTCTTCTAGACCTCCTGGGTGAATCAGCTTCTTTTTTTTCTAGAGCTTTCAAGTGTGCTGTTAGGTCTCCAATGTGTGCTTTCTCCGTTTTCTTTATTTGGGCACCTATTGCTATGAACTTTCCTCTTAGCACTGCTTTCATAGTGTCCCATAGGTTTGAGTATGTTGTGTCTTTGTTTTCATTAAATTCAAGGAAGTCTTTAATTTCTTTCTTAATTTCGTCCTTGACCCAGAGGTGATTTAGTAGTTGACTGTTCAACTTCCATGAGTTTGTTGACTTCCTGGGGTTAGCATTGTTGTTGAATTCTAATTTTAATCCATGGTGATCTGACAAGACACAGGTGGTTACTAATATTTTTTTGTATCTGTGGAAGTTTGCTTTGTTACCGAGTATGTGGTCAATCTTCGAGAAGGTTCCATGAACTGCAGAGAAGAAGGTATATTCTTTCCTATTTGGGTGGAGTGTTCTATAGATGTCTGTTAAGTCCATTTGATTCAATACCTCCAATAAATCTCTTAATTCTCTGTTTGGTTTCTGTCTGATTGACCTGTCCATTGGTGAGAGAGGAGTGTTGAAGTCTCCTACTATTAGCGTGTGTGGTTTGATGACTGCCTTGAGTTCTAGAAGAGTTTCTTTTACATAAGTGGGTGCCTTTATATTAGGGGCATAGATATTCAGGATTGAGACTTCTTCCTGATGAGTTGTTCCTGTTATGAGTATGAAATGTCCATCTCCATCTCTTCTGATTGATTTTAGTTTGAAGTCGATTTTGTTAGATATTAGAATGGCCACACCCGCTTGTTTCTTAGGTCCATTTGCTTGGAAAACCTTTTCCCAACCCTTTACTCTGAGTAGGTGTCTGTCTTTGTGGTTGAGGTGTGTTTCTTGTAAACAGCAGAATGTTGGATCCTGTTTTCGTATCCAATCTCTAAGTCTGTGCCTCTTTATAGGTGAATTGAGTCCATTGATATTAAGAGATATTAATGACCAGTGGTTGTTGACTCGAGTCATTTTTTTTTTTTTAGGTAGTAGAGTGTATGTGTTTTCCTTCTTTGAGTTGTGCTAGTGAAGGGTCGCTAGATGTCTGAGTTATTGTAGTCAGTGTTGGCAATGTTGGATTCCTTGGGATGTAATTTTCCTTCTAATACTCTCTGTAAGGCTGGATTAGTAGTTACGTATTGTTTAAATTTGTTTTTATCCTGGAATATTTTGTTTTCTCCGTTGATAGTGAATGAAAGCTTGGCTGGGTATATTAATCTGGGCTTGCATCCATGGTCCCTTAGTTTCTGCAGTACCTCTATCCAGGACCTTCTGGCTTTCATGGTTTCTATAGAGAAGTCTGGTGTAAGTCTGATAGGTTTACCTTTATAGGTTACTTGACCTTTTTCCTTTGCAGCTCTTAATATCCTTTCTTTAATCTGAATGCTTTTTGTTTTGATTATTATATGGCGAGGGGATGTTTTTTTCTGATCCAGTCTATTCGGTGTTCTGTATGCTTCTTGCACCTTCATAGGAATATCACTCTTTAGGATGGGAAAGTTTTCTTCTATAATTTTGTTGAATATATTTTCTGGACCTTTGGTCTGCAATTCTTCTCCTTCTTCTACTCCTATTATTCTTAGATTTGGTTTTTTTATTATGTCCCATATTTCCTGAATGTTTTGTGATGAGAATTTGTTGGATTTGCTGTTTTCTTTGGTCAGGGCATTTATTTTCTCTATGGTGTCTTCATAATCTGAGATTCGTTCTTCTATCTCTTGTATTCTATTGGTTATGCTTGTTCCTGAAGTCTCTGTTTGTTTACCTAGATTTTCCATATCCAGCCGGTCCTCGGTTTGTGTTTTCTTCACTGCCTCCATTTCAGTTTTCAATTCTTGAACTGATTCCATTACCTATTTGATTGTTTTTTCTTGGTTTCCCAGGGTATCATTTACGAATTTACTTATTTCTTCAAACTTTTTGTTATATTTGTCTTCTATTTCTTTACTCATTTCTTCCATCTTTTTGTTATATTTCTCTTCTATTTCTTTAAGTGAGTTATTCATACCCTGTTTAAGAGACTCTATTGCTTTTATAATGACACTGTTTTCCACTTCTTCTGGTATAGGGTGTTCAAGTCCTTCTGTCATAAGATCGCTGGGATCTGGTGTTTTCGTGTTGTTTTTCAGATTGTTGGAGGAATTCTTGCCTTGGCGCCTGCCCATCTCTTCCTTCAGATGCTCTCCAATGGCTCTTCCCTCCGCTGGGTCTTTTGCTACTGGATTAATGCCCCTTGCTATCCAGGAATCACTTTGCCTGCAGCCTTAGGTTGCTGCAGGCAGACTATTAGAACAAAGGGATTTCCGTCCCTTTGCACTCACCGCCTGTACATCCCGCGGTGCCCACCCCGGCTGAGATGGAGGAATTTAAGCCCCGAAAAAAGGAGAGGGGAGGGTATGGGTTCCAGGCAGAGAGCTGGGATGGCGTTGCAAGAGAGAGGGATTTGCTGGGGAAGCTGCCCCTTTGGAGTAGTCAGGGAGATAAGGGTGGCGGGAATATTGTGTGTTCCCTAACCGGCCTTGTGTGGCAGTCAGGAACAATACATTTACCCCTCCACAGGATTGGAGCCCCTCGCTGGTCAGAGGTGCCCCTGCCTGCAATCTTGGCTTGCTGCAGGCCGGCTATCGGAACAAAGGGACTCCAGTCCCTTTGCACTCACCGCCTAACCTGGCCCACGGTGCCCACCCTGGCTGAGATGGAGGAATTTAAGCCCCGAAAAAAGGAGAGGGGAGGGTATGGGTTCCAGGCAGAAAGCTGGGATGGCGTTGCAGGAGAGAGGGATTAGCTGGGGAAGCTGCCCCTTTGGAGTAGTCAGGGAGATAAGGGTGGCGGGAGTATTGTGTGTTCCCTAACCGGCCTTGTGTGGTGGTCAGGAACAATACACTTACCCCTCCACAGGATCAGAGCCCCTCGCTGGTCAGAGGTGCCCCTGCCTGCAGTCTTGGCTTGCTGCAGGCCGGCTTTGGAACAAAGGGACTCCAGTCCCTTTGCACTCACCGCCTAACCTGGCCCGCGGTGCCCACCCCGGCTGAGATGGAGGAATTTAAGCCCCGAAAAAAGGAGAGGGGAGGGTATGGGTTCCAGGCAGAAAGCTGGGATGGCGTTGCAGGAGAGAGGGATTAGCTGGGAAAGCTGCCCCTTTGGAGTAGTCAGGGAGATAAGGGTGGCGGGAGTATTGTGTGTTCCCTAACCGGCCTTGTGTGGCGGTCAGGAACAATACACTTACCCCTCCACAGGATCGGAGCCCCTCGCTGGTCAGAGGTGCCCCTGCCTGCAGTCTTGGCTTGCTGCAGGCCGGCTTTTGGACCAGTCATGATTTTCAAAAGCATATTTCTTCTCAGTTCTTTCCATCTGTAACAGAACTTTTCTGCTTGTTTTGTAATCCTTATGATTGTCATTTTCAGCCATCATTATGGATAATTACTTGAGCAATTTTAAACCCACTTTTTGTACTATTTCAGTGATTCCTATTCTGTCAATATATAACAACAGTATAAATCAGTACACCAATATTTCCAATTACACTTAAATAGTGACTCCTGCTTCATATTGGATTTTTTGAAATTTCACTTCTTATAAACATTGTGTAAATATTGCTATGATTTGGCTACCTAGGAAAATATTGTATGCAGTAATATAGTTAAAACCCAAGTATATATTGAGATTGGAGCTATGACTCATGGGTTAAGAGCATATCCTGCTTTGTGCCCAGCACCCAAGTCTGGTGTCTCATAACCCCTATAGCTAATTACAGGGATGCAGTTTCATCTTCTGGGCTCTGTGAGCACTACGTACACATGTGCACACGCACGCACGCACACACACACATGCAATTAAAATAAAATGAATCTTTAAAAATAATTAAAGTCAAAATATAGTGAAGTAAGAAAAGTATTAAAAGTTCAGAGGATGAAGCTGTAAGCAAGATTTTTAACTGTTTCAAGTTATCAAGTTAGCTTCCACGGGCTCTGTAGTCTTCTTTTCCAGCCATTTGTTTCTCTTTCCTGTCTTGTGCACCAGCATAATATGCATTGCCCCTAAATCTTCGCAAGATGTGAAAGAGAGCCTTTTCTTGAACTTTGGATCTTTGCAATTCCTACAATATTGAACAATTTTCAATTGTTAACCTCTTTTGAAAAATAGTATATTATATTCCTTGAGAATTTCATGCATGTATACAATGCATTTTGGTCATATCCACTACCTCATTTCTTAATAATTTTAAAAAGATTTTAATATTTTGCCATAATTTTTTACTCTTTTGAAGCAATATTTCCTGGGAGAAGTAATTTATTTCATTAAATGTTGAACTTTAAGAGAAACATAAGTATTTTGTATGAAATTAGTGAACATGTATTGTAGGACACCCTTTGCAGCAGGAGGATGACTGAAACAGTAGATTTTAAGACATATTTTGTCTTAATATTTTGCTTTACTTATTTATGATAGTGTTTAATTTATAGATGTAGTCATACAAAAAGATCAACAATAATAGTAATCAATAGTTATGGTAATACACTATGATAAAATGACCAAGTGATAACACCACAAGAGAGTCAGTGTTTTCCACCCAAACATGAATTAATGACATTCACAGTCCATATAAAAGTCAGGCAAGCATTGTACCCACCAGTATGTAATTCCAAGAGGTCCCCAGGAGCAAGCCAGTTAGTTATGAAAGCCAATTGTGACCTCTTGATTCATTGAGAGACCCTGCCTAAGTAAACAAGGTGTATGATGAGCAAGGAAGAAACCCAGCATCAATATTTGGGCCTAAATACACACACACACACACACACACACACCACCCTTACATAAGTACACTCATACACATAAGAATGAGCATAAACATGCATGTGCCAAAAATGGTGGGGTTGGAAAGATGTTTTAGTGGTTAAGAACACTTGCTGTCTTTACCAAGGATCAGAGTTTGGTTCCCAAAGTCCAAAACGGGCTGCTTTATATCTTTCTGTAAATCCAGTTCCAAGGGATCTGACTAGCCTTCCTGATCTTTATAGGCAACTGCACATGTGTGTACACACACATACAAAAATACAGAGGCACAAACATGCACACACATTCATGCACAAAATAAAAATAAAATACTTCCTTTACAAAATAGTTGTGGGACTGTGTTCTTTTCCCCTTTAAAAACACCTCATTACGTGACAATTATATTTTTTCTTGTGATGGTGTAGCTGGCACAACACGGCTGTGAACAGATGATACGAAGGGTATGGTTTAACTTCCCTGGCTTAGCATGAAATTAATCATATGTAAGGGTAACTTAGTTTCAAGCACCCCAGTACCTCAACAAGAGATCTGATGGCTGCAGAATACCTACCATACAGGTAGCACACACACAGCGTGGCTACACCAAAGAGATGAGCACACAGGGCAAGACAAAGCATAATATAGTGAGACTTCGTCAGGCTACTTAGAATTTAAGATGTATCATTTATTTAACATTTTCAGTGCAGAGTAAAAGATGATAGATGATAACTAAAACCAAAGGAGAAGCCCTAAATGCTGTAATACCAAAAGATGGTCGGGATGCAGAAGCTTCAACCTTGCAGATAAGTGCTCCTATATTTCCATTACAGAGAAATAATGTTCTTCAGAGAGTGAGTTGAGAAACTGGGATATAGGTCTGCCTGTAGCCTATATTCTCCATTCTATAGAAACATCAAAAAATTTTGTTTGTTTTGTTTTTTGTTTTTTAATTTTTTAAAAAGAAAACAAACTATCATTTTTCATTAGACATACCAATCCAAGTTCCCACATCCTCTCCTTCTCCCATTTCCTTCACTTATCCATCCCCCACTCCACCCCACATCCACTTCTCAGAAATGGTAAGGCACATTGCGTTAGGGAAGGTCCAAGGCCCTCCCTACTATATCTAGGCTGAACAAGGTTTCCATCCAAAGAGAATGGGTTCCCCAAAAGCCAATACAAGCAGTAGAGATAAACTCTGGTGCTGATGCCAGTGGCCTCTCAGTCTTCCCCAGCCATGCCATTGTAAACCACATTCAGAAGAACTAGTTTGGTCCTATGCTTACTCCTTCCCAGTCCGGTTGGCATTGGTGAGCACCCATTAGCTCAGGTAGACTGTTTCAGTGGGTATACCCATCATGGTCTTGACCTCTTTGCTCATCTTCTCTTTGCTCCCATTCTTCTACTGGACATTGGGAGCTCAGTCCAGTGCTCCAATGCAGGTCTCTGCCTCTGAGAAACACCAAAACTTTTAACACTACCATTTTTTTACATTTGCTTATTTTTGCATGGGTATGGGCCCATGCCATGGTGCACATGCACAAGGTCAAGGGACAACTTACTAGAGTTAGTTCTCACCTTCCACCTCAGTCATCGGGATTGACAACAAAAATCTTTATCTCCCTGGCCCCCATTGCTACAATCTTAGTTTCTAAATCAAATAAGAAGACACAGCTAATCCCTTGTTCTAATGCTTACTTTGTACTAGCCACCAAAATCAAATCAGAGCTTTAACAAAGTACCCTCAACTAGAGTCATGCCTCACTGGTCCTGACTCAACTCATCAGAGAAGAGTCTTGAGTACCAGTCTGTTGAGACTCGAGGGCAGTCAAAACTGAGAAGAGGCATTTCCTCTATTTCTGCGGTTATTGACGCAGCTGGATTTTGCTTTCTTCTCCACTGATTTCTAGTTCCCTTTTGTTACATTATGGTCTCTCTGGCATGGGTTCAGTAGTTATTCAGGCAGTGGTCTTGGAACAGTGCATCCAGGTTTATCTGAAAAAGTTTACAAGTGAATTGTTTTAGAGTCACCTCAAGCCTGCCAATTCAATCCCTTAGGTTAGGTCCTAGTCATTTGTGCAGACATGACCTTCCAGAGGTTCTGGTATGGACTGGAATTATCAGATTGCTACTCTACTCTGCATGGCAGGGAACCTGGTTGCTCCCATGATCTGTTTTCTTTGGGGTGTGTGTGTGTGTGTGTGTGTGTGTGTGTGTGTGTGTGCAGGTGCTACAAGCTAGGAGAGGGATCCCCCAGAGATAAAGTTACAGTGATTATGAGCCATCTGACATGTGTGCTAGGAACTAAAGATCTTCTACAACTGCAGCAAGAACTCTGAGCCACTGAGTCACCTCTTCAAGCTCCCTGTTCTGTTTTAAAAACAACAACAACTAATTCAGTCCAAGCAGATCTTGAGAATTTTAACTTTCCTCATCTAAATCCAAGGAACTCAAGTATTTTGCCTGTTTTCTGTATCATTATTTTATGCCTATTTTTCTTGATCCTTTAATTCTACTTTGTTGAGTCTTGAACTTTCTGAGTTGAGTGTTTATTAATTTCCCTTCTTACTACAGTAAATGCATATGTTTATGATTTTTTCCTGACCTGTGCTTCAATGATGCCCTATATATTTATTTATATGCTTCTTCTTGTTATTTTATAGATGAAAATTCAGGTTTGATTCCTCAAGAGGCATAGCCTGTTCAATCGACACATGCATTCTTTTACTTTAGTTTTCTTGAATGGTGTTCAAAGAACATAGTCTACATTATTTATGCTTTTGCAATTTGTTTGATCTTTCTCTGTAGTATAGAACAGAATCTATTTTCACTTTTGCAAATGTTTCCTCTGTACTTTAAAAAGCTATAATATCTGCTTTGGGAATATATGCATATATGCATGCTTTCATACCAATGTACATATGTTATACTTTATAAGCTATGAATTTGCATGCTATCTAGTTTGGTTCAAAAAGATTCTGAGTAGGCTTGTTATGAACTCTAAGCACATGAGGATCTTTATTGTTGAAAATTACTCTGCTTGAGTGTAATTTTCTAATTTTAGTTTTTGGCCCTTCTTTTTATCCCTTTGTATTAGTAGGTGTTCCTTGGCCCTTGTTTGTATGTATAAGGTGTCAAGACACTTTTATTTAGATAAATTTATTAGTCATTATTTTACTGACTTATTTTTATTTTACGTACATGGGTGTTTGCGTGCTTTAATGTTTGTGTACTGTGTGCATGCCTGATGTGGACAGAAGTCAGAATATAGAGTCAGATCCCCTGGAACTGGAGTTACAGATGTTGTGAGTCACCACATGGGTGCTGAGAACCAAACTTTGGTCCTCTGTATGGTAGCCAGCACTCTTAAGCACGGAGCCATCTTTGAAACTATAATGTTTTCTCTTGGTGACATAGGGGCTTTGCCATACTGTGCTCTTCAGGAGACTTTGATGACCTTGGATACTATATCCAAGTCATTATTTCTTGGTTTCCTGTCTTCACAATATCCCTTGGCTTTCTGCAATAAAATATAAGATTTTGCAATAAAATATAAGATATTGGTACACATACTTTCACCTCTTTCAAAAACTTCTGATTTTAGCTTAGTAGATTGTAATTTTTTCTTTCATCTTGATATTACTTATATATACACAAAACGGCCTTTCTGCTATTTGGAATTCATGGTTTATTTTTCCTAGAGGAAAATAGATTTGTACAAATGTTCTATGTGGTCTGAAAGAGAAAGTGTCATTTCTTTAGTATACAAAGTTTGGAATGCACTGAATTAATGAGCCTCTAAACTACATTATGAATATATTCCATATGTTCATTTTTGTCTATCTGATTTTTCAATTTAAATTTGAAAGTCATGCTTTGAAATGACCCTGCCACTATTATTTTTCATTCCTTCTTAATCTAATCATATAAAGTATAATAGAATTTTTATTTGTCTCTTGCGTTCTCCAGGGCTTTTCATGGCCCTTATTTCTTTTCTTTTGCCTACTAACAACCTGGTGCTCCCTTTTTCTAGAAGAATAATGTTTTCCCTTAAATGTTTAGTATTTACCTGCAGGTTTTAGAGTAAATTGGGACATTTGAGGATCAAGAATATTAATCTTTATTTTATAAGGGTGTAGAATAACAATTTCCTCTGGAGTTAAAACATTCTACCCTGAAAAGAAGTTCATTGAGGGGCAGGAAGTTATGAAAGGAGGCTCACTAGACCCAGGAAGTAAGCAACTGACAAGGCTCACAAAGTCCTCTAGGCTTAGCATGTTCACAAGCACTCCCAACCTCAAGTTTATATAAGTAATAAGGACTGCTAAGGAGAGGAAACGCTCTGCTCTGTTGATCTGCATGCTAGTCACGCAGAGAACAGCAGAGTTCCTGTACCCATGAGACTTCTTCCAACCTGGAGTGAACTTTTGGTGACACAGCTCTCTCTGCATTTTCCAGGCTTCTTTAAGTAACACCTAACCAGTACTCCTGTAAGAAAGCCCAGAAAAGTCATAGCTGCTCTAAGCTGGACTCTGGTGGTATTGTCACATTGATCTTTTGTTGGTTTTCTGTTTGGGTTTAGTAGATATGTGTTCGTGTGTTCCCAGGAGCAGTGTCACATAACAAATAATTGTGCATTTATTCACATTTCACGTATCATTTTGTGTGTTCCTTTCTCCTTCTCTTCCCATCCCACTTCATAAAATAAATGTTACTGTGAATTGACGAAGATCAGTAGAACAATAGCCTTTTGAATTGTTCCTTTAAGGATTCCTCCTTTATTCACTTCTGTTCCATGCAGCTTCTACATCTAGAACAGCCTATACTTGCATTCCACCAAGGAAGGAGCAGCTAATACACAGAATACATGCAATAAGCAGTGTGTGTGTGTGTGTGTGTGTGTGTGTGTGTGTGTGTCTGTGTAAGTGTGTTTTCCTATGTGCAGAAACTTTGGTGGTATTTTCACTTTGATCTTTTGTTGGTTTTCTATTTGAGTTAAGTAAATATGTGTTCACCAATTTGGTTAGTTTGGGCGGCTATCACATTATAGGGATCTACTGGTCTACTTCTTCTGGTCAGGCACACACTGCCACACTCAGCTTTTTGCAAGATGCTAGGGACCATAACTCAGTTCTTCATGTTTGCACAGCAAGCACACTAACCATTGAGCCATTCGCCCATTCTATGTTTTGTTTTACCTAAATATTTCATTTCATAAAATTTGATATGCAACTCACAATGGAGACGAGATGCAGAGTGGGGGATGGTTTGCTCCTGGTTCAGATTCCTCTGCAGCTTTGGCAAAGTTCTTTTATCAGTTTGAATTTCAGCTCAGGCACCATAAAAGGTTCCACTGAAATTCAGTCTACACCCTCATGAAGAATGACTTTTCCCTTTTAAGCTTCTATTATAGATCGACTATGGTTCTAGATAACTAAATAGAATGGCTGGAATGGCTCTTTGCCATCTCTTCTTGTATATCTAAACCCACAGGAAGGCATCATGGCAGAGGAGCATGGGAAGACAGAGGATTTCCTGAGTGTTATAGCAATTGCAACCAAAATCCATCACAAGTTTGCCTTAGCCTAAGTTAGACAACTGTCAAATTTCTTTGAATTTTACATCATTAGAGTCACTAATGATCACCAGAAACCATTTCACAAGAGGGACAGTATAAAAACTATACCATGGGCCAGTGAGATTGCTTAGCTGTAAAAGGAAAGGCGGCTGTGTCATGCCACCTGGCTCCCGGCTAGCTTTATCCGAAATAATTACAAGCAAACTGTATTCTTTTAAACACTCCTTGGCCCATTAGATTCAGCTTCTTATTGGCTAACTCTCACATCTTGATTAACCCATTTCTAATAATCTGTGTAGCACCACGAGGTGGTGACTTACCGGGAAGACTCTAACTGGCATCCGTCTCGGAGAGGAGAGTCATGGCGACTGACTGCCTCTGCTTTCTTTCTCCTGAAGGCGTAAGTCACAGACAATCCCACACCAGTTTGGAATTATGATTAATAGAATGGTTATTTATTCAAAGGGGAAAAAACTTACAGATTACCGTCCCAGACAACAGCCCCTCCGCGCGAACAGGAAAGGAGTCCAGGGGCCGGAAACGGAGCCGGAAGACAAAGACAGAATGGAGGACAGCCGTTGCTTTTTTTAAAGGGAGAGAGACCACGCCCCAATGGGCTGGTAACTCAGCGGCGATTGGCTGAAGGAGCTGAAGGAACTCCCACAATTCTGTTCTGTCTACTCCACCCACCTAAGGGCTGGCCTATCAAAAAGGCCAAGGCAGTTTCTTTATTAACCAATGAAAGTAACACATAGACAGTTAACCCTCCTCCACTTAGCTAAGAGAAGAGCTTGCTGCCAAGACTGATGACCTGAGTTATATGCCTGAGCCCATGTAATAGGGCATAAGAAATAACTGCATGTTGTCCTCTGATACCCACAAGCAATGTATAGCATGCAAACACACACACACACACACACACACACACACACCAGAAGAAATAAGAAAGGAAGGAAAGAAGGAAGGAAGGAAGAAAGAAAGGAGGAAGGAAAGAGAGAGAGAGAAAGAGAGAGAGAGAGAGAAAGAGAGAGAGAGAGAGAGAAAAGGAAAGATAAAGCTATAGTGGAGAGTTGAGAAAATTAGAAGATAAAATTTAAAAGAATATAAAGAACTCTCAAGATGTGATGTAAACTTGATAATATATATTCATCTCATCTCAGGCTTGTAACTAAAAGAACCTCATTTAGAAATTTAATATTTTGTACCTTTGAATTATATAAATATGTTATTAAAATTCTAAACGTTTCATGAATAATTTAAACAGAAATATCAATGTTAGATAATTTCTTCAAATATCTAGAATTCTTTGAAAGATATCGGTGAGAAAAGACAATTATAGCTTTTTATTTTTTATTTATGTTTATATAAAACACTGGCTCTTTATTTTACAGAGATGCCAAATAATACTAACAAATGAGTGGGGTTATTAAAAGTTGCCCTTGATGGTAGGTTGGTGGCTCTCGGTAACCTTTATTTTTATATTACTTCTTCAGGTGACATCAAAAATATCATCCAAATAAAATTTTATTTAATTCAGTATCAACGCATTATGTTTACTTCCACTGTTTATAAACAGACACTGCCTGCTGAGCCCTAGCAGATATGCATAATATCCACACTGAAGTCAACAGTCCATTGCACAAGAAACACGAGCTGTCAAAATTCCCAGGTGACAGAAAGGCAGTGTTCACAAGAGATTTATTCTCCCTCAAAAACTGGCAGAGCTGAACTCACACACTGTTGTGTGAGAGCCTCTTCCTTAGGAGAAACATCACCCAGGCATCTCCTCTACTCATCCCAGAAAGGGGAAAAGCAACAGACCAAAATAACAACCACACCAGAGTCCAGCTTGGTGAACTAACGAGACCTTATTGATATTACTAGCAGATATCAGTGAGGACTGTTTCACAGGAACAGGAACGAAGCTGCATCACCAAAAATTCAGCCCAACACAGGTGACATTTATCAAAGCTTCAACCCCGCAGCTCTCTGCACATCCTTGTGGGCAGCTCAACTGGTCTAAGGAATCTCCTCTCTCTCCAGGCAGCTAGGCTGGTCTGCATCTCACCCAGAGATTGTTTCCTGATTCTGAAACTCTGCTGAGTGCTGAGGATGTGGGACTGAATCTTGTCAGTTCCAGTTTTCCCAGCCGTTTGAGTGAGTCCTGTGAAGTTTGTTTAATTCTTGAGTTTGTTTATTCCCCCTTCCCTTATGGAGGAAATGTTTCCGTTCTGAAAAAACTGCTGAACAACACAATAGTCCCAGCCCAGGAAACATCTCCAGTCTTGAGTGCAGAGTTTTCTCTTTACTCTTCCTCATTCCTCATTTTTGTTTTTTTTTAGGGGGGGGGGTCGTTTTTTTGTTTGTTTCTTTGTTTTTGAGACAGGGTTTCTCTGTAGCTTTGGAGCTTGTCCTGAAACTAGCTCTTGTAGGCCAGGCTGGCCTCGAACTCACAGAGATCTGCCTGCCTCTGCCTCTTGAGTGCTGGGACTAAAGGCGTGAGCAAACATCTCTTGTCCTCTTAATCTCTTTTCTGTAGCTGGTACATATATGGGTACATGTGTGGATATGTGTATGTGACCACGTACAGGCCTGTTCATGTGCATCCATGCAGTGTAATATCTTACTCTATTCTTCTGTCTTTATTGGGTCAGTTCTGCGTGGAAGAAAAGTATCTTCAACTGTCAACTTGAAATAATCAAAAACCACTATTAAGAGAATCTCCAAGAAGGATTGTCTAGAACAGATCGGCCCGTGGGCAAGTGTGTATGTGGGGGGGGGGGGGTGTCTGAATTGCACTAAGTGATAAGGAAAGGCCCAGACCACACTGCATGGCAGCATCCCCTGGTTTGTAAGAGCAGAGGAGGTGAACTAAGTGGAAGCCTGTGTGCAATGTCTTCATTCATTCCCACTCTGCTCCTGATTGTGCTTGTGGCTGCCCGCTTCAGGTTCATCTAGCTCTCTGACTTAGGTCATCTGTCTCCAAACGAAAACTCTGAAGGGGTGGAGTTTTTAATCTCTCGGCTTTTTTCTCTGCTTAATTAATTTATTGACATTTGAGTTAGCCCTGAGGGATGATATTGGCCTCAAGTCTATTTCATTTTCAAAAAAGTTTTATTAAAGTGTTCAACATAATATAAAGCTACACAAGTAAGAGGAACTTTTAAAAATATAAACATGCAGATCCCAGGTGGTAGGACGATTTCAACCAGTCTTAATAACAAAAATCTGGAGTCAGATATTAAGGGGTGAAGGCTGAAAGATCAGAGACGTAGAGCATCCAGCCACTAGAGTGCTTTGTACCTTTGCTGACCCTTTAGACCAATGGGCACAAGATCCTGTCTCCACAAATCCTCAGACTGAATACGCTGCGCTCCTATCTCCTCCTGTCTTAGTCCTCTGCCCAGTAATACTCCTTCCTGTCTCCACCTTTCTACTTTGGGGATTGAAGGTGTATGTGAAAGACCCTAATTTCTAGGGTTCAGGAAGGATCCCCCAGACTCAATAAGCCATGCCAATGGATGCAAACAGCAAGAGGATTCTTTATGGTTGAAGGAGCCAACGAGAGACTCAGTACTCCAGTGTGGTGTGGGAGAATTATCTGTATTCTGTCAATCATGTATTTTTAATAAAACACTGATTGGCCAGGCAGAAAGTATAGGCAGGAATAACAGACAGGAAGTAGAGGTGATGCAATGAGAATAGGAGAATTCTGGGAAACAGGAAGCTTCCTCTGCCATTCCTGCCCAGACCACCGAAGAGGCAACATGTGAGCTGTCACACTGAGAAAGGTACTGAGTCGTGTGGCTAACATAGATCATGATAATGGATTAATATAAGTTACAAGGGCTAATAAGAAGCCTGAGCTAATGGGCCAATCAGTTTATAATCTTATGGAGTCTTGTGTGTGATTTTCTTTGGGGTTTGCCGACTTGTTGGGGTGCCGAGTGGGACAGAAACCCCAACAGGCCGGCCCCTCATGTTATACCAGAGACTGAGCCCCCCTTGTATTTTTCCAGCCAGTATTTATAGGGTCTAAGGATTACATAATGGGGAAGCATAGCAACAGCAACAGCAACATCATTGGTCAACTCAAATTAAATTAACACATGGGGTGGATGGGGTGGATCAATATCAGGACAAAAATAAGTCTACAAAAACAAGTCTAAATTAAGCTAGTTTCAACCAGTTTCTGCCCCCTTGGGTTTTAATACACAAAGGACTGGGTGTTTTTCTTAAGACTGCTTCTGCTGCCCACAGATATCCTGTTTCGCCCTGGCCAGTTTGATCAAAACATCTTAAGATGGAGACTAGGGCTGGGGTCTTTCATCTTAAGATGGAGACTAAGGTTGGGGTCTTTCATATGACTCCCAAGTACTGGAATTAAAGGTCTGAGCTATGAACACATGGCTTTGCTGTTCTTTTAGACTGGATCAATTTCATGTAATCCAGGGTGGCCTTGAAATCACAGAGACTCATCTGCCTCTGCTTCCCAAGGTTTGGGATTGATTACAGTGTGGGCCACCACTGACTGGCCTCTATGGCTAACTAGTAGCTTAGCTCTGCACTCTGATCTTCAGGCAAGCTCTGTTTGTTACAGCACAAACAAAATATCACCATACCAGGTAAATACTTCTATTGTCTTAGTAAATATAGTCTAAAAGTTCTCAATTTCTCCTTTTTTTTAAATTTCCCCCCTTGGGTTTCTCCACTCTTTTCCCCATCTCTTAAGTTATTAAACATGTGTATAAATTAATAAATATGGCATAATCATAGATTATAAATCTGACATACAAGGCTGAAAAGATGGCTCAGTGGAGAAAGGCACTTGCCACCAAGACTGCTGCTCTGAATTTGTTCCCCATAACCCACGTGGTGGAAGGAGAGAATCCACTCTTGGAAGTTGTCATCTGCCCTGCCTATGTGAGTTACACACACACACACACACACACACACACACACACACACACACACACGAATGTAATTTAAAAGAACTGTTATAAAAAGCATTGGACATTTGGGGAGTAGAAAAGGGTTTGCAGTGCCATTCTAGAGATGTAAGATGTGTCACCTCTAATACACAATAGCTAAGCTGAAAGTACAGCAGCAAAGAGCAAAGAGACAGCAGCATCAACAGTATTTATAACTGAACACATTGGCATATATTGTCAAAATGTCCTCCAAAAAGACATGCAATGTAAGTCTCTCCAGAGAACTCTTGAGAGGGTTGAACCACAGTACCAATAATACTAAGACATGTTCTAAGTAACAGGGGAAGGAAGAAAAGAGAATCTAACTTTCTATAATCTGAATTCCTTTGACTTTTAAGTGAGATGGAACTGTTTCTAAATTCTCCAATTAATTGTGTATATTGTGCTCCAAAGCCCTAAAGACTTCTAGACTGAAATTATCTTCTTCCCCATCATCTTGGTGCTCCTCAAAGATAATTGTTTCTTTGAAAATCCCCTCAAGTAAGTATTTCTCCTCTACCAAGCTCACATACGGCAGGTTGTGATGCTAGGGTGTGCTTTCTTCTGCCCTATTCACCTGCTCTTGGGCTCTTGTTCTTCCCCGCTTACCAAAGTCCTCTCTTCCTGAGGCGTGTTCTACTCAGTCATCACCTCTGAACTGATCCGATGCACAGGCAGTTGCACCACCCTCACCGCTGTGGCTTCCACCCCACATCCTTCCAGTCACACCTGGCCCTGCTATTACATCCAGTAACTCCAACGTTCTGCGGGCTATAGGAGTAGCCAAGCAGCAACCTTCTTATCTCATCTTCCTTCCCCATTTTTGCTTCCAATGCAGGGCCAGTCTTGCAATCTCACATTTCATAGATGGTTCATCTCAAAGACATGTGGAGTAGATGAGTCCTTAGACAGACCCTTTGCGAGTGCATGTGGCCTCTCCACAATCTTTTTCATAATAGTGGGCTAGTTGACCTTCGCATCAGCTGGGCAGAGGGGTTTGTATTTGTTTACATTTTCACTGTCAGTTTTTGTTATGTTTTCTTGATGGCTGTCATTCTGATTGGAATGGTATGGAATCTCAACGCTAATGAGGCAAATATCCTATTCTGGAGTATTCTGTGGATTCTAGACATTAAAGGCACATAGAATTACGAAAGTGCAGACAGCATGAAAGTAGAGGTGAGACTGTGTGGTAGAATAAACAGAACTAATGAAAGGGGGAGAAGGGAGAAAGTAAGGGGATGAGCAGGTAATATGCATTAAATACAGTTTATGTAGCACAGTATAAATAATATTAATAATAGTAATAATAATAATGACAAGTGGCTCTGTTCTAGTTTCCTTTATGTTCCTGGGATCAAACACTAACCAAAAGCTACTTAAAGGAAAAAAAAGATTTCTTTTTGGCTTGCATTTCCATGCTATAGTCTATCACTGAGGGAAGTCAGAACAGGAACTGAAGCAGAGGAATATTTCTTGCTGAATTATCAAGGACCATTAAAATCTAGCTTTAGCCATACAGTCCAGGATCATTTGCCAAGGGAACGGTGACACCCAGAGTAGACTTACATCAGTTGACACTCTGGACAATCCTCCACAGACAAGTCCACTGGCAAGTCTGACCTGCACAATCCCTCAATTGAGATTGTCTTCTCAAATGACTATAGGCTGTCAAGCTGACAGTTGAACTAACCAGAACATGATCTAAAACCAATATAGTGTTCTCCTATAAAAGCTCTGTTAGGAGTATTTTCTTTTGTTTTGTTGAGACAGGGTTCCACCATGTAGTTCCGGCTATCCTGGAACTCACTATGTAGACCAGGCTGGCCTCAAACTCACAGAGAGTCCCCCTACCTCTGCCCCCAACCCTGAGTGTTAGGATTAAAGGCATTCACGACTATGCCTATTTCAAAGCTTCCTTTGAATATCGTATTCCCAAGTCAAACCCTGAAGTCTCCAGTCCACAATACAATATCATTCCAAGAACATCAGCCACTGAATCTCTATTTTCCCTAATCTCCCCATCCCTGAATTTATCTCCTCACATACCACTTTCTGTCCTCGACCCTCTTAGCTTATTGGTCCATGTGCTTCTGTGAATATATATTGAATTATTAAATTACTAGTGGAGTTTTCCCATTGAAATGCTTTAAGTATTCCTGTGCCTACTGACATTCAGCTTTGGTGCTGCAAAACTGAGACATTTTATGCTTTGAGAGAAACAGCCTTTTCTCCCTTAAATTCCTTTTATTTTTAAAATCTAAATGTCTTTGTAATGAAATACCCATGCCTGGTTTCTCTCCATCCTGTCTGCCTAGAATAGATTTTCCTTTCTCAATCTTCATGTGCAAGTTTGCGCAATGGTTTTCATTTAAATTCATTTATTTTTTTCGGTTCTGTCTTTCTGGCATCGCTATTATTTATAGGCTGTTCTTCCCGTGTATGTTGTATTCTCCTCTCAGCTGTTTTATCTTTGTCTTTTCCCCCATTTCCTTGCCGGTTTTATTCTCCCCCACATGCCAGCCTTTTCTGCAGCCTCATAACAGAGTTTAATTCTGACATTGGTTATTTTCTCTGTGCCATTGAGCCAGGGTCGGTCATCAAGTTTTCTTCTGCTTCTGCTCCTTCTGTCCCCCCTTCACAATTTGCTGATAGATTCCTGGTTCTTTTTGAAAAGGCAGGATATACTTGAACTTTCCTAAAACACAACTTCTAGAAGGTTCAGTGTCTAGTTTACCAAAGGAAATCTTCTCAGTGTGATTCTCTTTGCTGTGGTTGGAGGACATTTTCTCCCTCTTGTCTGCTGCTATCTAGCTAATCTCCTTGAGTGAATCTATCCAGTAAACTCCCCACCCCTCTTCCACTTCCCACCCCAACTGCACTTGGCTTGGCTTATTTTTTTAGTATATTCCTTGGGTTTACACATGGCTGTTGAGATTAAGTTTGTTCCTCTCAATTCAGTCCATAATTTCTTTTTTTTTTTCTTATAGTAATTTTATTAAATTCTAAGTTTCCATTTACGCCCCTCCTCCCAACGCCCTCCCACTCCCCCCTCCCTCTCCTCCTCCCTTTTTGTCCCCAAGGGAAGTCAGGGTCTCCTGCCCTGTGGGAAGTCCAAGTTCCTCCCCCCTCACTCCAGGTCCAGGAAGGTGAGCATCCAAACAGACTGGATCCCAAAAATCCAGTATATGCAGAGGAAACCAGTCCCAGTGTCATTGTCAATGGCTTCTCGGAAAGACTGCAGGCCAGCCACATTCAGAAAATCCGGCCACATTCAGAGAATCTGGTTGGATCACATGCTCGTTCAGTCACGGTCCATCTGGCCTTGGTAAACTCTCATTAGATCCGACCCCTTGTATCAGTGGGTGATAGTATCCCTCGCAGTCCTTCGTCATTTTCTTCCTCCTTTTGCTCCTCGTTTGGATCTTGGGGGGCTCAGTTCGGTGCACCAACGCGGGCCTCCATCTGTATCGTCATCCAACGCCAGATGAGGGATCTATGATGATAAGCAAAACATTCATCAGTATGGTCACGGGCCAAGGCCGGTTCAGGCACCCCCTCCTCTGTCCAGAGAACAATCTGGGGATCTCTCCCTGGACCTGGGATCCCATATATAATCAAGTTTCCTGTAAACCCTAAAATGACTCCCTTAGTTGAAATATATTCTTCCCTGATCCCATACTCATCCTTCCTCCCTTCCCCCCATCCCGGTCAACCGAGCATTCCCCATTCCTCCCCTACTCCCTTCTCTCTAACCCTCTCCCCTTCCAACAACCCTCCCACCCCCCCCCCATGCACCCAAGGTTACCTGGGACTCTTGACTATTTCCTACCTCCTGGCGGATAGCTAAATAATCTTCATCAGGTTCGTCTTCTTATTTAGCTTCTGTAGGATCACGAATAATAGGCTCAAAGACCTTTAATTATGGTTAGAATCCACTTATGAGTGAATACATACCGTGTTCCTCTTTTTGGGTCTGGCTTACCTCACTCAGTAAAGCGTTTTCTATGTCCATCCATTTGCATGCAAAATTCAAGATGTCATTATTTTTTACCGCTGAGTAAAACTCTAATGTGTATATGTTCCCCACCTTTTTTAACCATTCTTCTATTGAGGGGCACCTAGGCTGTTTCCAGGTTCTGGCTATTACAAATAGTGCTGCTATGAACATAGTTGAACAAACGCTTTTGTAGTACGTTTGGGCATCTCTAGGGTATATTCCCAAGAGAGGAATTGCTGGGTCCTGAGGGAGGTTGACTCCCAGTTTCCTGAGAAACCGCCACACTGATTTCCAAAGTGGCTGCACAAGTTTGCATTCCCACCAACAATGGATGAGTGTTCCCCTCATTCCACATCCCCTCCAGCATAGGCTATCATTGGTGTTTTTAACTTTAGCTATTCTGACAGGTGTAAGATGGTATCTCAAAGTGGTTTTGATTTGCATTTCCCTGATCGCTAAGGAGGTTGAGCATGACCTTAAGTGTCTTCTGGCCATTCGAAGTTCATCTGTTGTGAATTCTCTGTTCAGATCAGTACCCCCATTTTTTAATTGGGTTAATTAGAGTTTTAGTGCCTAGTTTCTTGAGTTCTTTGTATATTCTGGAGATCAGACCTTTGTCTGATGAGGGGTTGGTGAAGATCTTCTCCCAGTCAGAAGGCAGCCTTTTTGTCTTACTGACAGTGTCCTTTGCTTTACAGAAGCTTCTCAGTTTCAGTAGATCCCATTTATTCATTGTTTCTCTTATTGTCTGTGCTGCTGGGGTCCTACTTAGGAAGAGGGCTCCTGTGCCTATATCTTGTAGACTACTTCCCACTTTCTCTTCTATCAGGTTCAAAGTGGACGGATTAATGTTGATGTCTTTAATCCATTTGGACTTGATTTTTGTGCATGGTGATAGATATGGATCTACTTTCATTTTTTTACAGGTTGACATCCAGTTATGCCAGCACCATTTGTTAAAGATGCTTTCCTTCTTCCATTGTATACCTTTAGCTCCCTTGTCAAAAATTAGGTGCTCATAGGTTTGTGGGTTAATATCCGGGTCTTCTATTCGATTCCAAAGGTCGATTTCTCTGTTCTTATGCCAATACCAAGCTGTTTTCAATACTGTAGCTCTATAATAGAGTTTGAAGTCAGGGATGGTAATGCCTCCTGAAGTTCCTTTATTGTATAAGATTGTTTTGGCTATCCTGGGTTTTTTGTTTTGCCATATAAACTTGATTATTGTTCTCTCAAGGTCTGTGAAGAAGTTTGATGGGATTTTGATGGGGATTGCATTGAATCTATAGATTGCTTCTGGTAGAATTGCCATTTTTACTATGTTGATTCTCCCAATCCAAGAGCAGGGGAGGTCTTTCCATTTTCTGGTATCCTCCTCAATTTCTTTCTTCAAAGACTTAAAGTTTTTGTCAAATAGGTCTTTCACTTCTTTGGTTAGAGTAACCCCAAGATATTTTATGCTATTTGTGGCTATCATGAAAGGTGATGTTTCTCTGATTTCCCTCTCTGCTTCTTTATCCTTTGTGTATAGGAAGGCCACTGATTTTTTGGAGTTGATCTTGTATCCTGCCACGTTACTAAAGGTGTTTATCAGCTGTAGGAGTTCTTTGGTAGAGTTTTTGGGGTCACTTATGTAAACTATCATATCGTCAGCAAATAACGAAAGTTTGACTTCATCCTTTCCAATACGAATCCCCTTGATCTCCTTATGTTGTCTTATTGCTATTGCTAGAACTTCAAGCACTATATTGAAGAGGTATGGAGAGAGTGGACAGCCTTGTCGCGTTCCTGACTTTAGTGGAAAGGCTTTGAGTTTCTCTCCATTCAGTTTGATGTTAGCTGTCGGCTTGCTGTATATTGCTTTTATTATATTTAGGTATGATCCTTGTATCCCCAGTCTCTCCAACACCTTTATCATAAATGGGTGTTGAATTTTGTCAAATGCTTTTTCAGCATCTAGTGAGATGATCATATGGTTTTTTTCTTTCAGTTTATTTATATGATGGATTACATTGATAGATTTGCGAATGTTGAACCAGCCCTGCATCTCTGGAATGAAGCCGACTTGATCATAATGGATAATTTTTCTAATGTGCTCTTGGATACGGTTTGCCAGTATTTTATTGAGAATTTTCGCGTCAATGTTCATGAGTGAGATTGGCCTGTAATTCTCTTTCTTGGTTGTGTCTTTGTGTGGTTTTGGTATTAGAGTAACTGTAGCTTCATAAAAGGAGTTAGGCAATGACTCTTCTGTTTCTATATTGTGGAATACGTCAAGGAGTATAGGTATTAGCTCTTCCTGGAAGTTCTGGTAGAATTCTGCATTGAAACCATCTGGTCCTGGGCTTTTTTTGGTAGGGAGATTTTTGATAACAGCTTCTAATTCTTCGCGACTAACAGGTCTATTTAGATTGTTCACCTGTTCTTGGTTCAACTTTGGTATATGGTACTTATCTAAAAAAATGTCCATTTCTTTTACATTTTCCAACTTTGTGGCATATAAACTTTCGTAGTAAGATCTAATGATTCTCTGAATTTCCTCTGTGTCTGTGGTTATGTCCCCCTTTATGTCGTTTCTGATCCTATTAATTTGCACGTTCTCTCTCTGCCGTTTGATTAGTTTGGATAGGGGTTTGTCAATCTTGTTGATTTTCTCCAAGAACCAGCTTTTTGATTCATTGATTCTTTGGATTGTTTTCTCTGTTTCTATTTTGTTGATTTCAGCCCTCAGTTTGATTATTTCCAGTCTTCTACTCCTCCTGGGTGAATCAGCTTCTTTTTTTTCTAGAGCTTTCAAGTGTGCTGTTAGGTCTCCAATGTGTGCTTTCTCCGTTTTCTTTATTTGGGCACCTATTGCTATGAACTTTCCTCTTAGCACTGCTTTCATAGTGTCCCATAGGTTTGAGTATGTTGTGTCTTTGTTTTCATTAAATTCAAGGAAGTCTTTAATTTCTTTCTTAATTTCGTCCTTGACCCAGGGGTGATTTAGTAGTTGACTGTTCAACTTCCATGAGTTTGTTGACTTCCTGGGGTTAGCATTGTTGTTGAATTCTAATTTTAATCCATGGTGATCTGACAAGACACATGTGGTTACTAATATTTTTTTGTATCTGTGGAAGTTTGCTTTGTTACCGAGTATGTGGTCAATCTTCGAGAAGGTTCCATGAACTGCAGAGAAGAAGGTATATTCTTTCCTATTTGGGTGGAGTGTTCTATAGATGTCTGTTAAGTCCATTTGATTCAATACCTCCAATAAATCTCTTAATTCTCTGTTTGGTTTCTGTCTGATTGACCTGTCCATTGGTGAGAGAGGAGTGTTGAAGTCTCCTACTATTAGCGTGTGTGGTTTGATGACTGCCTTGAGTTCTAGAAGAGTTTGTTTTACATAAGTGGGTGCCTTTATATTAGGGGCATAGATATTCAGGATTGAGACTTCTTCCTGATGAGTTGTTCCTGTTATGAGTATGAAATGTCCATCTCCATCTCTTCTGATTGATTTTAGTTTGAAGTCGATTTTGTTAGATATTAGAATGGCCACACCCGCTTGTTTCTTAGGTCCATTTGCTTGGGAAACCCTTTCCCAACCCTTTACTCTGAGTAGGTGTCTGTCTTTGTGGTTGAGGTGTGTTTCTTGTAAACAGCAGAATGTTGGATCCTGTTTTCGTATCCAATCTCTAAGTCTGTGCCTCTTTATAGGTGAATTGAGTCCATTGATATTAAGAGATATTAATGACCAGTGGTTGTTGACTCGAGTCATTTTTTTTTTTTAGGTAGTAGAGTGTATGTGTTTTCCTTCTTTGGGTTGTGCTAGAGAAGGGTCGCTAGATGTCTGAGTTATTGTAGTCAGTGTTGGCAATGTTGGATTCCTTGGGATGTAATTTTCCTTCTAATACTCTCTGTAAGGCTGGATTAGTAGTTACGTATTGTTTAAATTTGTTTTTATCCTGGAATATTTTGTTTTCTCCGTTGATAGTGAATGAAAGCTTGGCTGGGTATATTAATCTGGGCTTGCATCCATGGTCCCTTAGTTTCTGCAGTACCTCTATCCAGGACCTTCTGGCTTTCATGGTTTCTATAGAGAAGTCTGGTGTAAGTCTGATAGGTTTACCTTTATAGGTTACTTGACCTTTTTCCTTTGCAGCTCTTAATATCCTTTCTTTAATCTGAATGCTTTTTGTTTTGATTATTATATGGCGAGGGGATGTTTTTTTCTGATCCAGTCTATTCGGTGTTCTGTATGCTTCTTGCACCTTCATAGGAATATCACTCTTTAGGATGGGAAAGTTTTCTTCTATAATTTTGTTGAATATATTTTCTGGACCTTTGGTCTGCAATTCTTCTCCTTCTTCTACTCCTATTATTCTTAGATTTGGTTTTTTTATTATGTCCCATATTTCCTGAATGTTTTGTGATGAGAATTTGTTGGATTTGCTGTTTTCTTTGGTCAGGGCATTTATTTTCTCTATGGTGTCTTCATAATCTGAGATTCGTTCTTCTATCTCTTGTATTCTATTGGTTATGCTTGTTCCTGAAGTCTCTGTTTGTTTACCTAGATTTTCCATATCCAGCCGGTCCTCGGTTTGTGTTTTCTTCATTGCCTCCATTTCAGTTTTCAATTCTTGAACTGATTCCATTACCTGTTTGATTGTTTTTTCTTGGTTTCCCAGGGTATCATTTACGAATTTACTTATTTCTTCAAACTTTTTGTTATATTTGTCTTCCATTTCTTTACTCATTTCTTCCATCTTTTTGTTATATTTCTCTTCTATTTCTTTAAGTGAGTTATTCATACCCTGTTTAAGAGACTCTATTGCTTTTATAATGACACTGTTTTCCACTTCTTCCGGTATAGGGTGTTCAAGTCCTTCTGTCATAAGATCGCTGGGATCTGGTGTTTTCGTGTTGTTTTTCAGATTGTTGGAGGAATTCTTGCCTTGGCGCCTGCCCATCTCTTCCTTCAGATGCTCTCCAATGGCTCTTCCCTCCGCTGGGTCTTTTGCTACTGGATTAATGCCCCTTGCTATCCAGGAATCACTTTGCCTGCAGCCTTAGGTTGCTGCAGGCAGGCTTTAGAACAAAGGGATTTCCGTCCCTTTGCACTCACCGCCTGTACGTCCCGCGGTGCCCACCCCGGCTGAGATGGAGGAATTTAAGCCCCGAAAAAAGGAGAGGGGAGGGTATGGGTTCCAGGCAGAAAGCTGGGATGGCATTGCAGGAGAGAGGGATTAGCTGGGGAAGCTGCCCCTTTGGAGTAGTCAGGGAGATAAGGGTGGCGGGAGTATTGTGTGTTCCCTAACCGGCCTTGTGTGGCGGTCAGGAACAATACACTTACCCCTCCACAGGAACAGAGCCCCTCGCTGGTCAGAGGTGCCCCTGCCTGCAGTCTTGGCTTGCTGCCGGCCGGCTTTTGGAACAAAGGGACTCCAGTCCCCTTGCACTCACCGCCTAACCTGGCCCGTGGTGCCCACCCCGGCTGAGATGGAGGAATTTAAGCCCCGAAAAAAGGAGAGGGGAGGGTATGGGTTCCAGGCAGAAAGCTGGGATGGCGTTGCAGGAGAGAGGGATTAGCTGGGGAAGCTGCCCCTTTGGAGTAGTCAGGGAGATAAGGGTGGCGGGAGTATTGTGTGTTCCCTAACCGGCCTTGTGTGGTGGTCAGGAACAATACACTTACCCCTCCACAGGAACAGAGCCCCTCGCTGGTCAGAGGTGCCCCTGCCTGCAGTCTTGGCTTGCTGCAGGCCGGCTTTTGGAACAAAGGGACTCCAGTCCCTTTGCACTCACCGCCTAACCTGGCCCGTGGTGCCCACCCCGGCTGAGATGGAGGAATTTAAGCCCCGAAAAAAGGAGAGGGGAGGGGATGGGTTCCAGGCAGAAAGCTGGGATGGCGTTGCAGGAGAGAGGGATCCAGTCCATAATTTCTAGCTGACTTTGGTTCAATGAACAGTGAGAAGCCATAGAGCTCTGAAAAGGAGATCACAGTCACAGCATGAACTGTGAGCAAATCCTCCCCGTCTCCAGTTCTCAACTGTGCACAGAATGTTTCTCATTTGGGGACAGAGAGAAGAAGAGTTTCCATCTCCTAGGACAGAGTCCCCAACTCTCTCGCCTGTATTTCCACAGCAGTCACCACCTCTTTTTTAAATGATTATTTTACTAATTATTACAATTATCACGCATTCAGATGTGTGAAGGTCAGGGGCGACTCCCAGGAACCAACTCTCTCCTGTCTCTGTGGGTCCTGGGGATGGAATTCGGGTGATCAGACTGGCAAGGAAAGCATTTTTACCAACTGGAACTGTCTTACCAACCCAGTGGTTGCTATGAGTTAAAGAACCTCAGAAACGAGACTCCTTTAAATATGTGCGATTCCATCGATCTTCACACGTTGCATGAACATGGACGTTGCTTCCCTAGACTCTGGGCTCTCCAGCTTTTATTGCTTCCTCAAATATGTTAAAAGCCATCCGTTTTCTGTCTAGAAAGAAACAGGCACACTTCCTTTTTTCTCTTGAAAATAATGTGTTGCATGCCTCAGAGGAAGGAAAAGCTGTAGTATCCATGTCCTCACAGAAACACTTCCTTATTGTATAAACAACGATATTAAAGATGAGCTCACCGTCCTCTTTCCATAACTTCCTGACAGCTAAGTTTGTGGAAAGTTCTTGTCTTTAAGATTCAAAGAAGCCTGTTTCTAGCTGCTCTGCACTAATTCTGCAAATGAGGAAACAGATACCAAAAATAAAAATTAAATTAAACCTTAAGTTTCTAAACTGCCTTCAAAATCCGCCCAAACGCACACTTTTTTTGTTTTAGAACACCAGTACAAGCTCCATCCTGTGAAGCCATCATAAGTCTGACAGGCCTGTTACTAAGTGGGTAGAGCTTCCCTTACCTGGAAGAAGAGACCACGAGTGTCTCCAAAGACAAAGCCCACACAAGTGATGCCTGGAAGTGCTCTGTAACGTCATCTCGCCCTTCAGCTCCTTGCTCTGTAGACTGCTGCCTGCAGCTTTGAAACACAAAAGCCTCTGTGCTGCCCACCTCCGCAGCGAGCCAGCTTTCCTCACATACACAGAGCAGGAAAAGTTAAGTGTTCATGGAATTTGTCCCAAGAAATTGGTCAGCGTTTCTTCCCCTTCTTTTGTCTCTAACACTATACTGACCAATACTTGAAACATATGCTTTCTATCTAGGAATTATTCATTCTTCATTTGAGGCTGAGGAGTAAAAACAGCAGCTAAAATTATTTATGAAGGGGTGGAGAGATGACTTGGTAATTAAGAGCACATACTGCTCTTCCAGAGGACCTGAGTTCAGTTCCCAGCACCCACACTGTGACTCACAATCACCCTTAATGCCCGCTCCAGGGGATATGATGCCCTCTTCTGACCTCTTCAGACACCTGCACACATGTCACACCTTCACACAGACTTACATGCACAGACACACAATTAAAATTCTAAAAAAGAAAATGAAATAAACAAATAATAAAATATGTATGAGTTGATGGATATTATATGCAAATACCAATATTATTAAATGAATTAAAATTGTAAGTTTGAAACAACAGACATAATTAATGATCTCAAATAATAGTGGAGAACTTAATATACAGAAACGAAGACTTGGAGAATACAGGTGAGCCTTAACGCTTTTCTGGGTTCCTAGAGTGATGTGGGAGTCCCCTCTGCATGCTGTGATTACCATTAATGAATAAAAAATGGCTTTGGACCTATAGCAGGGCAGAAGTTAGCTGGGCGGGGAAAACTAAACTGAATGCTAGGAGAAAGAAGAGCAGAGTCAGAGAGAAGCCATGTAGCCCAGCCGGAGACAGACATGAGATGGAACTTTACCCGGTAAGCCACAGCCATGTGGCAATACACAGATTAATGGAGATAGGTTAATTTGGGATATTAGTTAGCCAGAAATATCCTAGAGTCATTGGACAAGCAGTGTTTTAAATAATAAAGTTTCTGTGTGATTATTTTGAGGCTGAGCAGTCAGGAACCAACAAGCGGCCTCCTTCAACGTTAGGGATAAAGTAGACCCTTGTGAGCTTTTTGTCTAAAAGCTGAGTGTTTCTGTGAGGACTTGTCATACCTCACTCCTCTTCTACCTCCGCTTTCCTCCATAATTGAGTGGAAAGAGGTACACCTGCAGTCAACAGACATGAACATAAACCTATTGCTCACAGCCGCAGCCCTCTGTAGGAGCCACCTGAACCTTTGGCTGCGACTCCCATCTATGAATGGGAGCAAACAGTGGACCCTAAAGGCTCCATGATTTCTGATATCTTCCTGCATCCATGGTTCAGCTCTCAGTATAAGAGATGGAGCCAAATGAGAGGTGCTTAGCACATTGGGGCAGTGCACTCACAAATAGTTGATGTTGCTCTTATGGTACCTTGGTTAATTCCTTTAAGGGGGTTGTTATAACAGAATGAACCCTAATCCCCAAATGTTTTCGAGCTTCCATTCTCACTAAATGACCACTCTTACACATTTTCTCACTGTGATGTCCTCTTCCGTGAAGCCAGCACATACTGATGCTACCATGCCCCTGACCCTCCAGAATAGTGATTTTATTTGCTTCATAAAGAAATCTCTTTTATTTTTTAAACATCCACCCTCAGGTGCTTCATTATAGGAACAATGAACTAATACAATCGCTGTGCTTATGAAATCAAACTAGGTGTTATAAATCAAACTAGGCAAAGCTCCTAGGCCCATCCAATACTCTGAGCATGTAACAAGTATCCTGTGTTCCTGTCTGGAGGGGCCACAGAAGAACAATCACAGGCAGCAAACACTGAGTATGCCCTTTGCATCAGTTTTCTTGGAATTGAAAGCAGCCCCTCTGGGAAAGAGGGGAAAGCTCATGAGACTCAAGAAGGTTTTAAACAAGCCTCACATGTCTGAGAACGCTTAAAGTTGCAGGAGTCAGCAGCCCCACACAGAAGCACAAACGAGCTGCTGAAGGAGCAGACTCCAGTCAGCCAAGCTGCACAGAGGATGATTTTAGGGCACACTGAGATGCTGGAAAGCTGTGCAGAGAACTCCAGACATGCCTATGCAGAAGCAGGGGTGGGCTATATGGTGCATATTTTGGGTCATCCCTGCTCCTGCAATCAAGCCCTCACCTACTCTTGTTAGTAGCTCCAATAAAAACTCTTTGAGCCACCAAGTTGAACTTTGGTGCATTCATTGTGGAATATTGCTTGAAGAGGTGGTGTATTTGTGTACGCTGTGGAACATTTGTTTAATGATACCAAGATGTGTTGTATTCTTTTACATTGCATTTGTTTAACTGTATAGCTGTGTTACTGTGCCTGACTAAGACACCTGATGGTTCTAATGAAGAGCTGAATGGCCAATAGCTAGGCAGGAAAAAGGATAGGTGTAGAAAGATCGGTAGGCCGCTTCCTGCCGCCCGGCTAGCTTTACCGGAAATAATTACATGGAAACTATATTCTTTTAAACATTGCCTGGCCCATTAGCTGTAGCCTCTTATTGGCTAACTCTCTCATATTGATTCAACCCATTTCTAATAATCTGTGTCTCACCACGAGGTCGTGGTTTACCGGGAGAGATTCAGTAAGTCTGACCTGGCAGCTTCATGGCGGGTGGTTCTCTGACTCTGCTTTCTTCCTCCCAGAATTCAGTTCTGTCTTCCCTGCCTACCTATGTTCTGACCTATCAGGCCAGGCAGTTTTCTTTATTAATTAACCAATGAAAGCAGCAAATAGAAATAAGACCCACCTACATCAGATAGGCGGGACTGTCAAACAGAATAAATAGGAGGAGAAATCTAGAAGAGAGGATTGAGGAACAAGAAAAAGGAAAGAGGAAGACTCCAGGGGTCGACCGCCCAGCTACTCAGTAAGCCATGGAGTAAGAAGTAAGACTTGATTCTTAGCATCTTATGATGCAACCATTTATTCATTCAACAAGTTTTGAAATCTCTATTATATATTGGAACTGTTCTGGGCGGGCACATCCTCTCCTCAATGAAGAAAATAGACAGAAAAGATGCCTAAGCTGTCTGTATATATGCAGACAAAGTCTCTGAGAAAGTATTCTTTCAGTTAAGAGCAGACTTCAGATCAGGCCTCATTTGGAAGAGGAAAGGGAAGGATCCCTACAGACTTCTGAGGTGAGGTGTTCCCAATGTGGACACCCACAGTGACGGCATGAGGGAGTCACAGGAGAAGAAGGGCAGTGGGATAGCAAAGCTAGTGCTGAGATGAGATTATCTGTTCCTTGCTTATGGCATAGCAAGGGAAGGCTGAGATGTGGTAAGAAGACGAATCTATCGATTTAGCGTCTGGTTGTCTCATTTCCTCCTTAGGAGAGCTAGGCCAAATCACATTTCTCTCAGCTCCCTCCCACAAGGGTGCTAGATGAATGGATCAACAATTCTAAAACCACTCAGTCTGGGCAAGTCTAGAAAATTTAAAATCTCTAAAGAAGTGAACACGAAAAGGAGCGAATATTCTCAGTAGGTGGCAAAGAGTGTGAAGCCAGATTTTTCTTGCATTTTTCTGTCTTTTCTCCTTTATCAATCTTGCTTTGCCACCCAAAAGTGTGAATAAGAAATGCTCGAGCTTTATTGATTCCAATTTAAAGGCCGTGTCTTTTTTGGAAAAGGCAGTGTAATTGTCACTTTTGATGTTTTCTTTCTGTTTATCACAACTCAAAGGCTCTTGGAAAAGTTAAAAAAGCATGAAGAGCCCTGTGGTTTCAGTCATAATCTTTAGCATCATTTATGGGTGAAAAGTGAAGAGAAACACAGAAGGCCAATTTGTTATTTCCTGATATTTTTTTTAATCTCAAAAAATATTTTTTTAGGGGTGTGTTGTAGATAAAACACTCTGACCAAAAGCAAATTGAGGGGAGGGAGAGATTTATTGGCTTATGGATCCAAGTCATGATTTATCACTGAGAGGAAACAAGAACCATGGAGGAATGCTACTTGCTTGCCTGCACAATGGGTCATACTCCAAAAAATCCCCTGGATACATGACCCAAGACAATTGATTAAGGTAATCTTTCAATTGAAATTCCCTTTTCAGTTTGCCTGAGAAAGAAGGGTAAGATCTTTTATTCTGTACTTCTTCTGAAAACTCAACTCTCAGATACAATCTGGCATCTATTCCAAGTACAGTACAAGCTCTTCTGAACACATAACTCCAGAGGTTTAACAATAGCAAACAGGTACTACGGGCATAGCTCCATAGTAGAGTGCTCAACTTGTAAGGTCAAATACCTGGGTTTAGTCTCCAGAACTCACATAAAATGCTGTGCCTTATGGCTTGTAATTGTTGTCTCATCACTGGGCAGGGAGAGAAAAGGAGATTCCTGGGGCGTTCTGGCCAACCAGCCTAGCCTACTTGGCATTTCCAGGTCAGTGAGAGACCCTATTTCAAAATCAAATGAATAGCACTGGAGGAAGATCTGTGGTTGTCTTGTGACCTGCATACACACATGTGTACGCACGCACACACACACACACATACACACAGGTAACATTCCACGTCTGCCTTCTACTTAAAAGATAGATTATTTTGAGTATGCCTTTGTATTGTTTTAATAGCCCTTTTGAGAAAAATACTTTCTTTGGTTTGATGTGAGTAAGTACAAACAAGGTTACACTCCAGTACCCAATGTCCCAAACCTACATGGTTTAACTCAGATGTTAGCAAACACCCTGCATAGCTTCCAGGCCACTGGTACAGTAGCATAAATTTATTTTTATCCATACAAATGGGCAGTGAGGACCTTTCATAAAAATTAAGGGGTTCTTTGGTTTGTTTTTGTAATGAATGACCCTAAAGGTACCAAGGAAGAGAACGTGATGATAAATATTTCTGGTCAATGTGACAGAATCAAGAATTATCTAGATACAAGCCTCTGGGCATGCCTGTGAGGGATTGTATAATTTCAATTAACTGCAGTGGGAAAACCTACCTCAACTATGAACTGCAGCATTCCACAGGCTGGGGTCCTAGAATAAATAAAAAGGAGAACATGATAGAAAGTAAATTCCTATTCCTGAAGACATCTTATACGTCAGGCTCAGGGACCAGAGGCCCCTGAGCTGGATCTGACCTGAATGCCCCCTCCTTGAGAAGTAGCATCCTTGTTACCAGAAGGCACCACAAAACCTTCTGAAAGACAGAGATCCTACCCAGCTATGATGCCTATAAACCACAGTTAGCAATGACCAGCATGGCAGGATAACCTAAGGGTGCAGTACTAGCATGCCTATTATAGGGGCAACCACTAGCCCTCTAACTGGACTTACAGCTCTCTGATTAGACTGTCCAACAAGAGGGATAGAATGCATCATACTGGAAAAGCAGTTAACTACCCAGAGCTAGTGAGCTCACGATCGTGGAGGAGAACCTACGACTACCACTTAACTAATCCATTATCACCCATCACCACACTCTGTATTTGTGCTTACATGCCGGTAAGTGTTATCCTCACCCTTTGCCAAGGAATCTTCTCTTTGACAGAGACCTTTACAGGAAACCAAGATCCAATCAAAATGCAGGGTTGTAGAGCCCAGCTCCAGTAGATGAATGTACAAAGCGGTTTCCTCACCGATGGCTTAGGGTTCATTGTGTACGAGGGGATGAAAAGACTGTGAGAGCCAGAGGCTCTGTCATGGTCTATCATATTGTGTCTTCTAGGAATGTCATACACGACACCCATAAAATTTCACCGACATGAACAGGAACTGAACAAGGACATCAGGAATGAACTTGCTGAAGCAGACAGGTGAAAGCCCGAGAGGCTTCAGCCCTACCCAGAGGACTACAGAAAACTCAGGGATGCTAGCAGCAGGAGAAATAGTCTTCCCAAGGAAAAACATACTAACTGGTTACTCAATACCAAATGATCAGCCTTAAAAATGTACGTGCAAGTAACATATACAGGCTGAGAAATTGAACTCATAGGTTTAGAAGTGTGTGTGTGCGTGTAAAACAATTAATCAAAAAAAGATGCCATTAATTTAAAAGAGAATGAAGAAGGACATGGGAGACTTTCTCCCATTTTCAAGGGAGAATAAGAGGTAAATGATGTGATTACATTATAATCTCAAAAAAATAATACTTTTTGGAATGAGAGAGCATGATTTGAGCAAAGGCACTCATACCTTTGCTTTCTGATCAGGGATGCAGTGTGACCAGCTGCCTCAAGGTCCTTCTGCCATGACTACCCCATCATAGTAGACTATGCCCAGGAATTGGAACCCAAACTAAACCATTTATCAAATTGTTTTTTTTCAGGGTATTTTATCAAACCAATAGGACAGACTGTGGTCGTACTCTGACTGTCATAGCTCCCCTTGAAAGTAGCTCCTGTCTCTTCCCACGTTTCACTGACAAAGCTTAATGTACACACATGGCTGCACTTCACATTCCAGTCTCTAAAACCTTGTGAGGGACAGGCTTCCAGTCTTTCCCAGGACTATGGAGAGCATTACTTGAATGCCTTTCTGCCATCTTTACCCTAGTTATCCATTCCTATATTCTGGGTTACTTGGCTTTTTCTTGGATTACATGACTTCAGAATATAAAGTTCCATTCAGCTTTACTATGAATTGAATTCAACTAGTCAAAGGGGCAATGGAGTCCCTGAGTGGCCAGAAATCACTGAGTAGAAAGCTGCTACCCAAATTTTCTCAAAGACCTGAAATATTATGGCAGGAAGTGTCCATAATTCCTATATATTTCCCATCAGTCTCATTGTCTCCACCTGTCTCAGAGAAAGCTGTACTCAGACTTTAAATCTTAGGAGGAACTTTACTACCAATTTTCATTGGTCCCCAAGTTCCAGTTGGGAAGAATAATAGCACACAAACAAGAGTTTGCAAAAAGTTCTCTGAGAAATAAAGTAAGCCACAAAATATATCAGCATACACTAATTTATGAGAAATAGACATATTTATCCTTAGAATATTATGTTTCCTTCTGTTGCCTAATTCTGTTAAAAGTTATTCATGGATTCTTGGCCAGCATGCCCATGTATCTTCCAGCCACCTCCTCACCACAGGTCATTGTCATCAAAGTCACCTGTACTTTCTTCCGCCCTGACTCCAGCTCCGAGGAGGACCTGAGTTAAATTAAGCCAGTCGATGTGTTGTGCCTTTTTCTCTGGCCACAGGGACACTCGGGAGGATGTGAGTCAGAATTTTCATCAGTGATTCAGTTGGAAACTCCTGATGGAGGTTTCAGGACAAAGACTCCCCATGGTTCTGTAAGAGCCATCCTGACCAATTAGCCCCTCCAGACAGTCTGAAGAGAGTGTGGGAGTTCTGGGAATCTTCTACCTCCCTGCTGCTTCCATGAGTCATCTTGATGGCAGTCCTGAGAGGAGGACAGGACTGAAGGCCTGCAGAGAGCTCACCTACAGCAAAGCCCCATACATTATATAAACCATATATTTCCATTTTATTGATTGTTTCATTTGAGTTTTCTTTTGTTTTGATTTGTCCAGTTTTTGTTTATCATTTGGAACCATTCTTTTTTCAAATACCATTATCACACACAAAATGGGCTGTACATCTGAAGACAATAATTGAACTTGGTACCAGGGAGTGGTACCAAGAGGCACATGAAGCTTTCTTAGCTGAGAGCTTAGCTAGCTATGAAAAGGAAAGCCAGAAGTAGCATGGGACCCAGGAGACCTAGGTTAGATTTCAGCTCTGTCAGATCTCCCTGCACAGACAAATAAAACTTTAGGGAAATTTTAATCTACAAAACAAGGGCATTACATTTGGTTAGTTTCACAGGTCTTGTGCTGGTTTTTCACTACATGAGTCTATTAATGGTATAATAATTCAAAAGAACCATTCAGAGTAAGGGTAAATATTCACTGAATATTTGTAATCTGCCCACAGCACATGCAACAAAACAAGAATTGTACTTGCTGTCGTCACAAACAAAGTTGAAATAATTCACAACTTCTGTTGGTTGTCATAATGTATTTTAGAAAGTCTTTCACATATGTAATTTAAAATTAAATGCTGAAACTAGAAGTAGCAGACACCTGTGCTTCACGAGAGCCATGATTGCTGTGATCCCCAAGAAGAGGAAGAGAATGTAAAATGTAAGGAAAAGCAGTCGAATGAGCTTGACCCTTTCCAAACTGTGGAAACAGATAGCAAGGAACCTGTGGCTGGCAGGGACTTCCAGGAGATGAAGAGAAAAGGGAGACCTGATCAATTTTGATGGGGGAGGTATGGGCTCTTGACTTGTTCAGGAGACAATCCATTCTGGCCACTATAAAGATTAATAGTCACCTTAACCAAGCAGGAACTCACATTTGTGGGAACTCTGTGTGTATGGGGTATGTTGTGTGTGTGTGTGTGTGTGTGTGTGTGTGTGTGTGTGTGTGTGTGTGTGTGTGTGCAGACTGTACATTCATGTGTGAGCAGTTGGGTGTGGAGTCCAGCAACTGACATCATTTGTCATCAATCAAATCAAGCTCCAGGTATCTTTTGAGACAAGACCTAACAGCCTTGAACAAGCCAATTCTGCTAGACTGACCACTGAACCCAAGGAATCTTCCTGTCTCTCCTCCCCCAGAGTTGGGGTATAAGCATATGCCACCACACCTAGCCTGGATAAAACCCGAGTGCCCATGCCTTCTTGGCAAGCATGGCCAGAGGCCTGGCCTTGATAGCTGAAATATATTTTAGTAGAAATGCTAAAATATTTCCTTTTTAATGAAGAAAATAATCTGGAATATATGAAGAATCATGAGGCCTGATGTTCAGATGATTTCCTCTGAAGGCTAATATGCAATGTCGTCTTATCTACAGTGGTGGTGGCGGGGAAGTGATGAAGGCTACAGGCCCCTGTCAATGGCTTGCTTATTTTCTCCAAGATCTGCCAGGAGAAGATGCCACAGAGCACCACTGAGATTCTTCCTTATGTGTAGTTACAGCCATTCTGGATGACTCTACAGATGAAGCAGAAGCTTAAATAATCTCTTTATATGTTCTTTTCTTCTACAAGTCTAGTGCAGTCCATGTTACATGGCAAGAAAAGAATGAGGAACAAGGCGATGAAAAGCACTCAGAAAAAATCCCTTCCCCTGATTATCAGCACTATGGAGATCATTGCAAAACCGGAGAATGGACCCTGAAAATGAACACAGCTACAACTATCCTGCCTAGGCTGTTCATTAGAACCCAAGAGGACAGGTCCGTGTCCAAAAGTGACCAAATAAGAACCACTGGAGCAAAACCCTAGAATTTTGCTGTTATTGTTAAACTCTAAATTAAATGACCTTCTGTAAAGTTCAGTCTGCTGCTGGAGACTCTCACCCAGGAACTCTGCACCCCAACAGCAAGAGATGTTCAAAAGGAGTGACCTTAGACCTTATTCTGAACAACTGGGACTAGAACAAAGGGATCAATAGTGTAACACTATTAAATTGTACTATTTCTACATACTTACATTTTAGGGGTGTGTGTGTGTGTGTGTGTGTGTGTGTGTGTGTGTGTGTGTGTGTGTGTACAGGTGCCCATGGAGGCCAGCAGAGTTGCAGGCAACCATTAGCTGCCTGCTGAGGATGCTGAAAGCCAAACTCTGGTCCTCTGCAAGAGCAGCAAGTCTCTTAATCATGGAGCCAGCCCCACTACATGATTTTAAGATGAGTTGGTGCTCCCAGTGAAACCCCCATTCTTAACAGTCTAACATTCTTCCAGTAAAGTCATGCTTCTAACAAATAAACCTCAGCTGCATTCACTTAACCCGATACACAGACTTACATGCTGGACTGTATTTAGCAACCACTCCAGGAAAGATGTTGTTTTGTAGGTGTGTCATTCATCTCCTTCTGTTCCCAACAGCTAGGTCTCCTCTACTTCCAGGTCCACTTTAAATCCATCTGTTTATAGATGGACTTTCCCATGCTCCCATGATGCTGAGGACAGACATGGGGCAGAAACCATACTTGCTGATTGACCTACACCACTTCCAGCTACTGACACCTGACCTCCACTGAGGCGTAGATGCCTTTTGAGAAGGTCATATTTGTTTAAAGGACCATGGATTAATATTAGAAACATAAGACCATTTTTACAAACAACAAGTTTTACAAGGGAAAATGTTAATTTTATGGGAGGTAGAACTCATCTAAATTTAAAATTACTTATCATACAGAAAAATACACTGGAAGAAAGCAGAGCAAATGTAAATCATAGCTATCTCTTGGCTGGCATATTAGAAGTGAGTTTAATCTTCTAAATCACACTTTCTTTAAACATTTATTTCCCAAGACTTTAAATAAAAATAATAAATTGATGCTTTATACAAGAGAACTAATACAGAGCACTGCTGCCTTTAGGTCATTCTCTAATGTATGTGATTTACTTGAGATCAAACACTCTATGCTGTCATTCACATATGGAGACGAAAATGTTGATTTCAAAGAAGTAAAGAAGTAATAATAGTTACCGAAGCCTTGGAAGAAAAAACGGGTAGAGAGACATGGAGAGTGTGGCTAGTAGGCTCAGGAGTAAAGTTGGATCTAGAAGTATCTCCGTATGTTTTAAGGAATAATAGAATAAATATTGTTGATAACAACTACTTAAGTATTTCAACACAGATGGTAAAAAGGATTTTTCATGTTCCTAATGCAAAGAAATGATAAGTGTAGGAGGGAACTTATTCTGACCTGAGGTTGCACATTACATACAAACTTTGAAAGGGGTTTTGTGTGTATGAGGGTTTTGCCTGCACGTGTACATGCACAGCATGTGAGAGCCTGGTGTCTGCAGAAGCCAAGAGACATCACTAGATCTCCTGAGACTTGGATTATGGAAGTTTGTAAGCAACAATATGGTGGCTAGGAACTGAACTTAGAACCTCTGCAAGTGCTTTAAGTTCGCTTAAGTTCTGAGCCATCTCTCTGTCCCCTATATACATGCTTTAAATACCATATTACATCTCCCAAGTACAGGTAATTACCATGGGTCTATTAAAAACAAAATGTATTCTTTTAAATCCTAATTTTAAATCTTCCCTCAATAACTCTGGTCTTCATAGACCCTATGGCTTCTGACATATTTTACTCTCCAAAATATTGTTTGGACTAGAGAGATGGCTCCATGGGTAAGAGTGCTTCCTGAGCAAGCAAGAATATCTGAGTTTAGGTGTCCAGACTCCACATTAAAGCCCACACATGGCCAATGCACCTGTAACTCCAGCGCCATAGATGGGGAAGACAGGAGGAAAGGAGGATGACTGGGGCTTGCTGGAAGTCAAACTAGGTTCAGATTCAATGAGAGACTGTGTCTAGAGAGCATAATGTAGAGTAGAGAGTGATTGTGCTCTTCTGGCCTCTGTACCTGTACTCTACTGGTGCACATTTACACACACACACACACACACACACACACACACACACACACACACACCTCTTATTCACCTGTCTGAGGCAGCACTCTTTTTTCTATAGCAAAGTATCAATTAAACCTATCAAAACAATCACTTTCCAAGTCCTACGCATTCTAAATAGTATTGCTGATCTACACCCAGGACAGATTGAACTAAGTTTTCCTGTTCTTAATAAGTCTGCAGCTACCAAGTTTTCTTGGATAAATTGCATCACATTTACACATGCTTCTGTATACTTTAAACCTTCTCCAGGCTACGAATAACACCAGACACAAAGGAAAAGCTAAGTAAATGGTCCATAAATGCTATTACTTAAAGAACAATGACAACAGTTTAAAAATATCTGTTCAGTTCAGTATGTTTTCTGAAATTTTTCAGCCCCTATCAATTGAACCAACAAATACGGAAGACTGGTGGTAGATAATTAACTGATTGAGTGTTTGTCCACTGGTCATGACCCTTTATGCTCCCCAGATAATGTATAAGAGAGAAGGCTGAGGGCATGGTTCAAAGGCAAAGAGTTTCCCTAGCATGAGCAAGCTCTGGCTTTAATGCTCAGAACCAAAATATATATTAAGGAGTAATTATTAGTCTAACAATAAAAACAAAATGAATTTCTCTAGTCTTGTTATTTCTTCTAGAATTATAGGAGTAACTAGTCTTGTGATTGCACGAAATTTGTTCCATCAATATTTCATCATGAGGGCTCAGTTGAATCACTCTTAAAGGACAGGTGTCACTTTCTTCAGTGGTGTAGCCACAGATAAGTTGTTCTTGCTCAAGTGAATAATGTTGCACCCTTGCTAAGGTGACAAATGAGTTAAACTCAGTGAACCACACACAAAAAGAAGACATGGAAACAAGAGAGAGGGAGACTTGTTGAGAAGAAGGTGCCACTGAGAGTGGGAAGGGATGTGAGAGCGGAAGGGGTAAAAGTTAGTGAAATTCATGATATCGTTGTATGAAATTGTCAACATTTTTAAAATGAAAGAAAAAAGAATTTATACTATATCTTACTTTCGAAAGACAGCAGGCATGTGGAATTTCAAAATGACGTCTGATTTAAAGAATATTCAGGATCATTCTCCCAAAGTTATGAAATTCTGATGTCAGCTGTGTTGAGTGTATCTGTGTCTCAATAACAAATGATTATCACATCTGTCAACCTTTTTTCCAAATGACACCCATCAGAGCAGTGCCAGCCTGTTCTTGTCAAGGACGCACCCATTCATACAAGAGGGAACACCACAGGCAAACTACATCCCCATCTTATAACAATTTGTTTATTCTATTTTTGTGCATATGTGTGTGTGTGCCTGTGTGAGTTTCTGGATATGATGTGCATACATTTCCCATTTGGCTGTGAGCCAACAATGTGGGTACTGGGACCAGAACCCCAGGCACCTGGAAGAGCAGGATGTACTCTTAACTGCTGAGCCATCTATCTAGCTCCTTCACCCCCTACTTGAGAGAACCCATTAACTTCACCTGTGAGATATCTATTTGCTTGTACAAGTCTTTGTTTCAAGACACAAAAGTCCAGAGATCTCAGTAAATATCCTCTGAACTCTGATCCCTGCCTATAGCACTACCTTGTTCAAAGATTTGGTAATAATTCTGTCTTGGTTGCTATAAAGAGACACCACAGCCAAGTTAGCTCTTATAAATGAAAGCATTTAATTTGGGAGCTCACTTACAGTTTTAGAGGGTCGGTCAATGATCATCATGGCAGGAAGCAGACAGGCATAGTGCTGGAGCAGTAACTGAGAACTTTACATCATGATCCACAAGCAGCAGGCAAAAGAAGAGAGATTGGGCATGGACTGGGATTTGAAATCTCAAAATTCATTCCCAGGGACACATCTACTCCAACAAGGCCACACCTCCCAATCCTCAAACAGTTTGACCCCCCAAGTGACTACACATTCAAACATGTGAACCTATGGGAGCCACTCTTTTTCAGATCACCACAGCTGCTTAGTAAGAGCCTTATTCTTTACCTAATTGGAGTGTTAGCCCTGAGAGTTAGAGATAGATTCCCTTATCATCACTCCATGCCTCCATCCTACTGAACCCTATAGCTCAGTGCCCTGCAGATCACAATGCTTTTATTTTCTCCATCTTCCAGTTACCAAAGAAGACACTACTGTTAAAACATTGTTTCTTCCTAACACTCACTCTTGTGCCTCTAGACATAAAGTTTTCTTGTTTTATACCTTATTTCGGAACTTCACCGACTAGTGACCACTGCCAATTCCCTTCTAGATTCTTTCATTTTTTGAGATAGGGTCTCTCTATAGAGAACTGTAATGAGTCCTATAATTTACTATGTAGACAATGCTGGCTTGAACTCAAAGATATCCTCCTGCCTCTGTCTCCTGAGTGATAGGATTAAGGCATGTGCCACCTCACCTGGCTATCTAATGTTTCTGTCTCATTTAAATTAGTATTACAAGGTTTTACATGTGTAAATGTGAACAAGCATCTGCTCACTCCAGATAGGGCAGCACAACACACCCAAAATCTGAGTCCATTCAAAATAAGCTGAAGAACCAATGAATTGATTGGAGTTTCTTAGCAGAGCATGTATGAGTCCATAGCAACTGCATTACAGAGAAATCTAGCCAGTATAAGTCAACATGCTAGAAAGCTCCTAATCTAACTTTTAAGGTAGCTTCAGTGGAAAGCCTCCTACCCTATCACACACACTGAGGAGGGACCTTGTAAGCTTCCTTTGCTTCCTAAACCTTGTGTATTTCTTTATCATTATGAGTCTGATGAGCTTCTCTCCTCCCTCCCTCTTCTTTTCCTCCTCCCAAAAATAAGTACTATTTTGGTTCAGAAGCAACATACATACACACACATAAGCACAAACACATGAAAAAATACATTGTCTCAGATGAAAGAGTTACCCCCACTGGCTTGAGACAACTGCTATGTAAACAATACCAAATATAGAGATGCATTTGCAAATCTAGTCCATCTTGCCCCATTTTGTCCCTTCTATCTGGAGACTTGAAAACTATACCTCATGATCTATACTGCCACCAGAAAATTAGTTATTTCTTCACCAAATAAAGCTTTGTGTCTTTCTTCTTCTTCCTCTGACCAGCAAATTATATGTAACTCCTGAGTTACACAGACATTTATAAAATGAATAAATAAAAATGTTGTGCCCTCCCCTTGTCAAACACAATAGCTGCCACCAGCCATAAGCTGAACCTTGATCATGAAGACATCTTCTTGGTGATGAAGAAGGTTTATCAGTCACTGTTCTATTGCTGTGAGAAGATACCATGAACATGACAACTCTTATAAAAAGGAAGCATTTAATTGAGGACTTGCTTTCAGCTTGGTCCATTATCATTATGGTGGAAAATACGGCAGGAGACAAGGCAGGCAAGGTGCTGGAGAAGTAGTTGATAGCTAAATCCAGATCCACAGGCCGCAGGAAGAGAGTGACACTAGGCCTGATTAGGGCTTTCCAAACCTCGAAGGCCACACTCAGTGACACACTTTCTCCAACAAGGCCACATCTACTCCAACAGAACCTCACCTGCTGATCTCCTAATGCTTTCGAATAGACCACTGACTGCTGACTACACATTCAAATATATGCGCCTGCACAGGGAATTCTTAATCTAATTCACAGATGACTATAGGATGTGAAGAGATTTTTACCAACGGGTAAAGGCCTTGACTAGTGAAACTGGGAGAGGCATGATGCACCTCAGAGAACGGGCATCATTTTATACTAATTCCTGACTGAAACCCCAGAAATGGGGAGTGGGAGAAGATTCTAGATCCCCGTGCCCTTTAGTCCAGCTCACTTTGATTATGTTTGAATTGGGTCACTATAGCATTGAGTTGCTGTCTCACTAATACTTATTAGCAGCTAACAGGGAGTTATTTTTAACTTCGGCTCATCTCAGGAATTTCTCATTCATACCAGACTTTGCAAAATGCAATTCCGAGGAAAGAACTGTGGATGCTGAGGGACAGGCAAATGTTAGCTAATGAATAAAGCTGCTGTTAAATTCTTTCTCATTACCAGTTGGATTCTTTTTCAACCGTCTAAAGAAATTTTCACCACGATTGAATCTAACCACAAATGAAAAAGCACTTCATTACGAATCATCTTTTTCAAAATTTTCCTTATACAAAAATTAATTTAAACAAATGTTTGTTGAAATATTATTATAGAAATTGTAAAGGAAAGCCACTTTTTACATTTACTCCAAAGCCGAATGCTCATCAGAATAGAGCAAAGTCGGAGTGACCCTGTTTCCTCTGAATCGCTGGCTCTCATCATAAACGAAATGCCAAGTGTAAATGTAAGCATTCTCTCCAACTTAGAATGATTCCGGGAAATTAAACCAATCATCTAAAGCCAAATCAGCTCAAACAGCACGACTTGCCTTACAAAGAATACTAATTTACAAGAACCAATCCTGAGAAAGGTCAGAAAACACTTCCTCCTTTATGCTGTAGAAGCTGTGCTGTTACTACTGTGAACTGAATGCCGTATCACTGTGAGGGATGTGTATGTGTGCGTGTGTCTATGTGTGCATATGTGTTCACACATATATGTGTTTGTGTCTATGTGTGCAAGAGTGTGTCTATGTGTGCATGTTGTGCATCTGTGTGTGTCTATGTGTGCATATGTGTTCACAATATGTGTGTTCGTGTCTATGTGTGCAAGAGTGTGTCTATGTGTGCATGTGTTCACAATATGTGTGTTCATGTCTATGTGTGCAAGAGTGTGTCTATGTGTGCATCTGTATGTGTCTATGTGTGCATGTGTATTCACAAATATTGTGTATATGTGTCTATGTGTGCGTGTATGTGTGTGCATGTGTGTATGTTGGCTAAGGGTCAACTTAGAGTGTTTTCCTTAATTGCTTTCTCTTACTTTTGGGGACAATCTTTCAGCAAACCTGGAGTTCACCATTTTGGCAAGATTAGCTGGTCAATGGACTACAAGGATCCTCCCATCTCTGCCTCTTCAGCATGAGAATTACAGGCATATGCCACCACATCTGGTTTTTATGTGGATACTAAGAATCTGAAGTCAGGTCCCTTTGCTTTCATCAAAAGTACTTTATGAACTGTGCCATCTCCCCAGCCCTCAGATGTCAATTTAATGTCTTTCATTTGGCTGACTTGTTCTTTTGTCCACACAATGAATCTGCATCTTTTTATCAGTTTGGGTTGATTCTATTTGTGACAATTTAAGCAACATGTGTTTTATTACAGCAGGATAATTACCTGTGATTATAGACTGGGGTGTAAATCACATGAATAACTTGGTAATGATTGTAATACTAAACTTGAATTCAATCCAACTGATTCCTGCCCAGGATATTTCGCCAGGAACCTGATAAAAATGGATAGATGGGTATCCATTGAGCACTCCTGTGAGTGTAGCAATGGACTTGATAAAGTCAGGGAAAGACAAATGTCAGGCAAGTAAATGTAGATGAATGCAAAGAACATGGTGAATTGGGTTAGAGATGCAATAGGACTTTTGTAAATGTGGGGAAATGAATAAGGCCAGTTTCGTAAAGATGATTTTGATATACAGCTCCTGGCCTTTGACAAGTTGGGGGACATACACAAAGAAACAGGACCCTGCAATAATAACAATGTGGCCTGAGTCAAAGAGTGCATTTGTCTGAAATGATATACCTGCTGTATAAGCTATTTACAGTCTAGTCAAATTTCAACAGCACATTTACAAAAGTAGATCACATAGTTCAACATCAACCTTCACTACATTCTGAAGTATCCAATCTACCCAACTTATGTTTATTGACCTCAATGCAGAAAAATATCCAAAAGTCACAAACACCCAAATCAAAATGGCAGAAAACATGGGCACCCTTGTAAATAAGGAGGCATTTGTTTTCCTAGAGTGCAACAGGCTCAATACCTATTACTGAATAACTGAACACAGTCAATATAGTCCATGACTTTAATAAGTTAAATAGAAAAGTTCAGTATTCCACTCAGTTTTTTATAGCTTCAAAAAATTACAAAATAAAGGTGCATCTTTGGTATGCTAAGTAACAACAGGACACAAAAAAGCAATTAAAGGTGTATTTCATGGTGACAGACATTACTTGCTTTTTTGAAGTCAAAAAGAAGTACAGAAGTTTACCTAAATGCAGCAGTAGAGTGTAACAATGTCCTAGAACTTAAGCAGAGTGTGTGTCTTATAGTAGGAGGAGCAGTGGGCTCCTTGTTCTGTCCTTCCCGGCTAATGTACAACCAAAATAACCAAACAGAAATTGTATTAATTAAACACTGCCTGGCCCATTAGTTCTAGCCTCTTATTGGCTAACTCTGACATCTTGATTCAACCCATTTCTAATAAACTGTATCGCCATTTGACACTTGATTGTGACTTACTGGAATGAGTCTAACCAGTGTCCATCTCAAGCAGGAGAAGCATGGCATCTGCCACACTTCCCTTCTTCCCAGCATTCTGTTCTGTCTACTCTGCCCACTTAAGGGCTGCCCTATCAAAGGCCAAGGCAGTCTCTTTACTCAACCAATGAAAGCAATACACAAAGAGAAGAAGGACCTTCTACACCAGTGTCTGTGTGCACAACACTCTGGATTCCATCCTAAGCATGACATAAATCAGGAAGGTGGTGCACACCTGCCAGCCCAGCACATCAGAGACAAAGGCCCTCCTCTGCTATAGAGTGAGTTCAAGGTCAGTCTGGGCAGCATGAAATCCTATCTCAAAATCAACAAGTATATTTGTTTACATTTGTTTAATTAAGTACAGAATTACCACGTTTGTTACCAAGCATCTGTCATCATCAAGAGTGGGGTCCCAAGACCAAGATAAGATCAGATGTAAATACCATAGTGATGGTGATTGACTAAATGTAAAAGCAGCAGTGTTTTAAATCTGTCTACCTTGATGACTCATTTGGTAATCACAGAACAAATCCTGAAATCGGTAAGTATTGTGAGGGAGGTATCTGCTTATAAAATAAAGACGGACAAATCAGCAAAAATCAGATGCACATAAATCAGCAATTTTAATTTCTAACCAACGTAGTTTCCAGTAAAATCAATATGCTTTAAGAAAAAAAATAGCCATTATTTGCAGCTGTGACAAATGAAGGCTGTGCCTTGTGTGTTTCAAGAGGGTAGCATGGGTATATACAAATGTAAGCCGTGTCTAAACATGCTTCTTAAATGGCATCTCATCACCTACATCTGATATAGACACATATGTGTGTGTGCAAGATTCGGTGCATCAATATAATCTAGAAATCACAATGTGATAAAGCACACATTTGTTTTCCCTGAGACTGGTTTAATTCACTTAATATGATTTAGGGCAAATATTCATAATGTAATCTTGTCAGAGTTATTTCTCTTCATTCCATACGGTTTCTTCCCCTGACCTACCCACTCTCCTTTTTGAAGAATGTTTTGTTTTTTTTTGATTTATTTTGTTTTGTTTTGATTTGATTTGTTTTGCTTTGCTTGTTTAAGACTGGTTTCTCTGTGTAGCTCTGACTCTACTCTGTAGACCAGGCTGTCCTCAAATTCAGAAATCCTCCTGTCTCTGCCTCCTGAGTGCTGATTAAAGGTGTGACACCTGTTCAGCCCTCTGTATCCCCATCTTGAGAAGACATCTGGATGCATGGAAGTTGGATGCACTGGGCCTTCCTATGAAGGGAGCAGGCTGGAGACAGTTTGCTCCTCTACAGATGCTGATGGACCTGTGTCGTATGATGTTGGCTCTGGTCTTTAATGGGCCACACTAGAAACTACTAGCACAGGTAACTTCTCCTACTTCTCACTTTACAGTGTTTCTCGTCATGCTTTCTAATCTTCATGGCACACCCTCGAAGACACATATATATGCCTCTTTCATCGTCCACAATGAATTTCCAAACAAGCCTAGAAGGCTTTCCTTGCAATGTTATAAAGCAAGATACTTGCAGCAACAGAAAGACTGAACCTGGGGTTTATCAAACATCTCCCCGTGAAGAAAAGCTTTATGTCAGAAGAGAAGTGTGCAATGCCTACCCTCCCAAACTCTCATCTTGTCGATCTGACTCCATAGAGGCTGATACCAATACAAAGTTACTTGGGTGTGTGCACATGTGTGTCAATCCTGTACCACCTAATGGAAAGGCAGTCAAGGCTGGCTCAGCCAGACATCTGTTTTCTATGAGGTCTTATCTGATATCTATCTCCTCCCAGTTAAAATATTTGCCTTAATTTTTCTAATAATAATAATAACTCAGGAGTCAGAAACTGAGATTAAAAACTTGATAAACCCAAAGAACATCAGAGGAAAGATTGGCTGACCTTACTCTCCATGTTTTCCCACCCTAAAGCCCTCGAATCTTTTCTAAACCTCTCCTTCTTCCTCTCTGTGTCTCTCTATCTCCCCTGAGTCCACCAGAAAACTCTACGGTCATTCCAGCCAGATGAACGTGGACTCTGCCCTCTGAACCAAGGTTCATCTCCATTGGTGGTCTCAGAGTGACAAGACAAACAAATCTCCTATAACACCCAGCCATTCATCTTGCAACATTCTCTAATGGGAAACTCAGATTTATCTCAATTTTCACATTCAGTCAATATTGCTGCCTTATAATTTCGTCTGTTCTTTGAATTCAGTTTTGAACAAGTTTTAGTACCATCTTAATTCCCTCATTAGGAATTGATTTATAACTCACTTAAAAAATTTTATGTGTAGTGTATATGTAGGTGTTTGGGTGACGGAGGGAATTGTCTATGAATGTGTGTGCACATGGGTGTGGAGTGCAGAAGGTGATGCCTGTTGTCTTTCTTGGTTATTCTGTACCCGATTCCTTGAGACAGAGTCTCTTACTCAGCCTAGAGCTTACCATCAGGGATAGGATGTTTGCCCAGCAACTTCAGGGATTCTGACTTTGCCCTCCCCCCAACCCTGGGTGATCCATGCATGCCACCGTATCTGGCTGCTGTATTAGGGCTCTGAACTCAGGTCCTCATGTTTGCACTGCAGGTACTTTCCAAACTAAGTCATCCCCCGGTGGCTCTACTCATTTTTATCTCTGTACAGGAGTGATTTTACAATGAGACTTTGGAAATTATCATTCAACACCATTTCAATATCATTTGCCATTCTCCCCTGTCCTCTCAGAGACAGGGCCACCAGCCCTGAATGCCTCCAACAACTGAATTCATCCTGCAGGGAAGATCTGTAAGACTCTGTGTCTTATCCTGACCTAAAAGATCTGTAGAGGGTTCATGGAAACAATTTCTCCCCTGAATTCAGAGTTAATATTAACTATGGTGACCAATACACCCAGTGATTGGATTTTGCTTATCTTAACAGAGTTCAATCTCTAGCAGATAAAGGAATTTGCAGGGCGCAGGGCCTTCACGGCAAACCTCAAAATAAATATTTTGACCAACAGGAGGTAGATGGCAAAAATTCCATGTCAGTGGCAATATGACGGATTAAATTATGCAATCAAGAGCACATTGGCTCCTCAACGCTGAGAGCTGTTGATGTCCTCAGGGCATTTACTCTTTCCTTGGCAGCACAGTGCATTATAAAAAAAGACTAGTATTTATTTTTCAAAGAAAGGTGATCGGAATTTCTGTCCAACCATCTGTCAAGAGAGAACTTCCTTATCAAATAGAACTCTGCCATGCCCTGACCCATGGTTACCAACAGAGAGGCCCTGAGGTAATAAATTAATACTTTTTAATCAGCTTAGAAAACTTAGTTCTACTTTGTCCGTTGGAAAAGTGGGTAGTAAGATATAAGTCTGCCTGTTGTAAAGTACTCTTTGCCTTCAGAGGTGATTTCCTGAACCAAATGATAGATCTATGTGGGTCCCCAAAGCCCCAATATCTGATGGATTTAGGTTGTGAAGAATCTATCATCCAAAGAACAATGGTCAGTGTATCTGGACACGTCATCAAGTCACTGACGACTTCAATGTGACACTGGAGCTGTATTGAGCGGAAGTAGAAGTGTCACTACCCACCCACTGTACTGAGTTAGTCTTCCCTGAGCTGATGTGGAGGGCTTAGAGCCCTACAAACCTGAGAAACGTTTCAAAGGCATTGTCAACATGTATCTGCGGCAGGCTCTGCACTAGCGTATGTTAGGGACTATTTGGAATGACAAACACTCAACAGGACCTAGCAGAACACTGGCAAAAATAAAGGTAAATGCCTTACAGGTTGGCACCCTGAAGACTGCCGCAGACTCGTAGGTAGAGACAAATCCTTAGAACCACACACCTGACACGGACAAATAACTAGAATTTATAAGGAGCATACATAATTCAAGAGAAAAAAAATAATTCCATTAAAATGGGAAACGCACCTAAATAGACATTGCTCAAAGAGAGACTGACAAACAGCAAATGAGTTCCAGAAAGCATCTTCAACACCAATCATCATCGGGAAATTATCACCCAAATGCACACTGAGCTATCACTTCCTCTGGCTAGAAAAGATATTATCAAACATAAAAAAGACAAAACAAACAAAGAACTTAACAAGGAGGAGAAGCAGAGGAAAGCTTAGTTGGGTCTGATGAGTGCTGGTTTAAACTGTGTTCTCTTTAACTTCTGTTTTCCTCATCTTAAAATTGACTCCATGTTTTTTATATTTTTTTAATTTATGTGTATATGTATGTGTTTGAGTATGAGCAGGTGCCCATGGAGGCTAGAGAGCATTAAGGAGATGCTAGGGAGCTAGTGTTGCATGTGGTTGTGAGCTATCTGACGTGGGTGCTGGGAACTGAGCTGAGAGGGTGTCGTGGTTTGAAAGAAAATGACCCCCAAGGCAGTGACACTCTCAGGAGATCTGGTCATGTTAGAGTACGTGTGGTGTTGTTGGAGGAAGTGTATCACTGTGGAGGCAGGCTTTGAAGTCTCATATATGCCCAAGCTACGCCCAATAAGACAAACTACTTCCTATTGTCTGCAAAATGCAGGACACTCAGCTACTTCCCCAGCACCGTGTCTGCCTACAGGGCCACCATGCTACACCATAATGATAATGGACTAAACCTCAGAAACTATAAACCACACCATTGTTCATTATTACAAAATAGAGTTGGGGAAATGGCTCATTGGTAAAAAGTGTTTGCTGCCTGAGCACAAGGACCCAAGTTCAGATCCCCAGCTCCCACATAAACACCTAGGCATGTCACAGGCACACTTGTGACCACAGTGCCATGGAGCGTGGATGTAAGAGGGCCAGTGAAGCTTGATGCCCACCAGTCTCACTCCTGGCCGCCTCAGGGGCAAAAGGGAAGAGTGACAGAGTAGGACGTTTGACATCCTTCTCTGGACTCAACATGCATGCCTGTGAGTATATATATACCTGCGTATGCATGCTTATACATCCCACCAGTGACCCCTACACACACACACACACACACACACACACACACACACACACTTTAAGAAAATAGAATTTGTTTGGTTCTGTGCTGAATTGAGACCTGAGTTAGACACCTGGGACCTATTTGGGGAAAGGATATAATCTTTTACCAAAAAGTTGTCCTCTGATCTCCACAAATATGTCATGGCATGTAAGCACCCAAGCATAAACACATGCATGCATATAAAAATAAACAAATAGATACCAATATATTTAAAAGTTTTAATAAAATCTAGGCTCAGATGAAGGGACAGGAAACAAGTTGTGCCTAGGTGGGCTCCAGGGGACCAGGATTGATATTATAGCTCATGAAGCCTTGGGTAGAAATTCAGCTCAGAGAAAATTGAAGCAAAGATTGCCTGCTGTTGACAAGTTCTCCAGGTTTCTTGTCGGAGAATCAGCCCAGCTGGGACAATGCTCCATGTCCACCTAGAGCCATGGTTCTCAACCTTCCTCATGCTGTGACACTTTAATACAGTTCTTCATGTTGTGGTGACCCCCCCAACCATAAAATTATTTTGTTGCTACTTCCTAACTGTAATTTTGCTACTGTTATGAATTCTAATATAAATATCTGATATGCAGGATATCTACTATGTGACCTCCAAAGGGACCACAACCTATGGTTTGAGGAGCTCTGATCTAAAGAATGGCTTACCTTCGTAGTAGTGTTAGATTTTCACTCCTCTGCTGTCTCCCCAATAAACCATGGCAAAGTCATCTAGTGGCCCACTGTCCAGTGTGCTTTTACTCATGTGCTCCACTGAACATTTCTCATAGTGTGCTATGACACGCTGTGTCTTGGGCATTCCCAGACACAGAGTGTGTCATTGATATTATATATGCCATGAAAAACAATGAAGAACACAGACATATCCAACAGCTTGACCTTCAGAACACAGGGCAATAAGGACAAGCCAGAGGCAATGAGGGGAAGCCACACAGTGGGGAACTACAGTACTTTACCATGGTCTTTGAAGCTGAATCTGGAGTCCCTCTTCTTTACCCCATCCATTCAATATGTGCTGTACGAAAGAATAACAAGAATTCAAGGAAAGGAACAAGAGGAAAGAAAACACATATCACAGCAAAAGATCACACAGTAAAAATCACTTTGTTGTGTTAAGCCAATCCCTGAGCCATAAAAATGGGTGTCTGGTGAGAGCAGAAGGCAGTATTAAACTGTGTTGTTGTAGAGAAGAAATTGTCAGAGCCTTAATTTTGTCTATTAAATGAGAAGGAATTGTTTCTTGAAAGGCTTTAGAGAAGCTTATAGGATTGTTAAAACGTCTGAAGGAGGGCTGGAGAGACGATCAGTAGTTGAGAGCACTTGCTGCTCTTCTACGGGACCAAGAACCCATGTGAAGCAGCTCACAACCACCAATAATTCCAATTCCAAGAGATCCAATGCCCTATTCTGGCCGCTTTGGCATTGCACTCATATCCACATATTCACACACACACACATACACACACACACACACACACACACACACACACACACACAAATCATTTTTAACATCTGAAAGAATATAAGCATAAAGAGAATGATCAGTAAAAAATATTCATTTATTTAGTAAACGCTTCTACACCCCTGAGCTAGGGCCCAAAATACAGTGATGAGGAAAGCCAAAATGACTTAAAGCTTGTGGTTTAGTGGAGGAAACAGACATGAAATAAGCATTCCTGCACATCACTCCTATAGAAACTATATTGTGTAAAACAAAAGAATGGCAATCCTGGTAGAGGAGTTGATTCAGGGGGTAAAGTAGCTTGCCACCAAGCCTGGCAATATGAGCTGAATCCCCAGAATTCACACAGTAGAAGGAGAGAACCAGCTCCTGCAAACTGTTTTCTCAGCTCCCATATACACTGTGGGACACACACACACCACACACACACACACACACACACACACACACGCGCATGCATGTATGCACGCACACAAACTCAATTTTGTCCCTACAGCCACCTTAACCAGTATTACTTTTATTCCACCTTTCACAGATAGAAAGCCTGAAATGCAGAGAGGTTAAGCACTTGACCCAGGGTCAAAAGGCTAATAAACTGTAAATCCAGCTTAAATCCACCCTGCACCCAGAGTTCATAAGGTTGGCCAGGGACTGATCTGACAGTGTGTGGCGGGAAGACTAACTCAGCAAGTGCGGGAAGCTTTAAGAAAGTGGCACTGGGCAGTGTCTTTTAAAGTTGAGACCAGAAGGAAGGGTGGAACTTCCGTAGGAGCAGCAGGGAGCCAGCAGGGAGCTAGCAGGGAGCCGCCCGTGTTCCAGGAAGAGGGAGGAGAGATGACTGCAGAACAGACTACAGCCTGCGACACAGGCCTCCTGGGAGACTGAGGCAGTGCGGTCACATGAGGCTGACACCGACACTGAACCCAGATGCAAAATATCCACAAGACCAGAGTTTTATTTTTTATCTTAAGGATAAATAATAGCAATGATAATAATAATAAGCAGAACAATTACCCTGGCCCTCTGAAACTCTAAGTTGCTCATTCCAGCCTGTTTAAAATCAAGAAATTACAGTTAAAACCCTTCATTGTAGGAGGCTGTCTCCTGTGCCAGTTCCAAGGCTATTTCCGACCTTTTCTTCTGTTGGATTCAGTGTGTCTAGTTTTATGTTGAGGTCTTTGATTCACTCGAACTTGAGTTTCATGTGGGGTGATAAATATGGATTTATTTACATTCTTCTACAGACATCCAGTTAGACCAACATCTTGTTATTGAAGATGCCTCCTTTTTTCCATTTGTATTCTTACTTTTTAATCAAAAATCAGATGTCCCTATGTGAATTTATGTCTACGTCTTCACTTGATTCCATTGATCAACATGTCTGTTTTATTTTGTTTTGTGGGGGTTTTGTTTCAGTTTGTTTGTTTTTTGCCAATACCATGTGGTTTTTATTTCTATTGCTCTGTAGTAGAGCTTGAAATCAGGGGTGGTGATACTTTCCAAAGTTATTTATTGTAGAAGATTGTTTTAACTAACATTTTTTATATGAGAGCTATAGTTTTCCTTAGTTATGATAGAAGATAAAGTAAATATAAATATTGTAACTGTAGCTCTTGCTTAATACCTGTTTTACTATATATAGTTTTGCTTAGTTAAAGTTAACGCCTTCCTTTTTGTTTAAACATAAAAGAGGAAATGGTGTAGGGCTAAGCTAGCCAGACAGCTGCGATGAAAAAGCGGACCCTCCTTGCAAGAATCATGTCAACTGCAAATAGTGATACTTTGATTTCTTCTTTTCCAATTTGTATCTCCTGATTACCTTTAGTTGTCTTATTGCTCTAACTAGAATTTCAAGTACTATATTCAATAGATATGGAGAATGTACAAGCTTGTCTTGTTCCTAATTTTAGTGGAATTCTTTAGTGGAGAAAATAGAGTTTTTCTCTATTTAACTTGATAGTGACTATCAGTTTGTTATAAGTTGCCTATATTATATTTAAGTATGTCCCTTTTATCCCTAATCTCGCCAAGATTTATATCATGAAGGAGTGTTGAATTTTTGTCAAAGGCTTTTTTGGCATCTAATAAGATGATCATGTGTGTGTTTGTTTTTCTTTCAGTGTATTTATGTGGTGGGTTACATTGGCTAATTTTCATATGCTGAACCATCTCTGCATCTCTGCATGATCAAGCTTACTTGATCATGATGGATGATATTTTTGATGAGTTCTTAGATTCAGATTGTGAGTACTTTGTTGATAAATTTTGCATCAGTGTTCATAAGTGAATTATAGGACTGGGACAACAACCCAGTCACTAAACCTTTGAGCCAAAACCTGTCTTGGCTGCTTTCAAAATGCTGCTAGGGCAATAGTGGCTCAAAGCTTGAGGGAATGGCCAACCAATGACTGATCTAACTTGAAATCATTCCTAAGAGAGGGAGCTCATGACAAACACTGCCTGGACAGCCAGGAACCTGAAGCTAGGTGACCCAAACTAAACAAATGAACAACAAACAAAAAAAAAACCAAAGTCAATGATTTCTGACAATATTCTGCTATAATGTATGAGAGAAGAATGAATAAAAAAAAAACGGCTTGACATCCTCCAAAAATGAAGAATGAAGAACTTTCCAACTCTCACAACACAGTTTCTTTAGCAATTAACATGAGTAGGTGTTAATGGGAGTCCTCAAAACTTACTTTCTAAACCTAAAACCTAATAGAAACCTCACATGCAAAGCACATACAGTAGACATGACTCAATTATCCAAACACATTTGAAAATCTAAAACTAGATTGTAAAAAATAACTGGGAAAGTTTATAGAGGAATATCACCAAGCTGGACTTGGAAATCTGTAAAACAGTTCGGTAAGTCTGGTTAATGGCAAATGAACAACCAAAATGAAATGCAGTTAACAATCACAAACATCTTATCAAAAAGAAAAGTACATATCAAGTACACAGAAAGCCATATCTATGGAGATGATTAAGAATTATCCAGTCCCAACAGAACAGCTTCATATAGGCAGAGGCTGCTTGCCCAGAACCAAAATAACCACACAGAAACTGTATTAGTTAAAACACTGGTTGGCCTATTAGTTTATGAATATTTCTAACTAGCTCTTATATCTTGAATTAACCCATTTCCATTACTTCATATTTTACCACAAGGTTCGTGGTTTATCTGTAAGATTCCAGGTAAGGCATCTCTCTCCTTGGGCAACTACATGGCTTCTCTTAACTCTGCCTTCTTTCCTCCTCTATCACTTGGAATTTCCACCTTGCCCTATTCTGCACTGCAATAGGCTCAAAGAAGAGTCTTTATTAACCAATGGTATTCACAACATACAGAGGGGAAGCCCACATCAGTTCTCTGAAGAAAGATATTTGTAGCCAACCCTGTGGACCAGAGTTTGATCACCAGTACCAACTCATATGGTGCAAGAAGCAAACAAACTTTCGAAAGTTGTCTTCTGATTTACATACACACACGAGAGAGAGAGAGAGAGAGAGAAACTAGGTAAATAAATTTAAATTTTTCCAAAAAATATTAACAATTATAATTCATTATATTGTTTTTAAATGACAAAAGATGTACAAAACAGCATGAGGTCATTTTGTTTTGTGTTCTTTATGTATTTCATAACATTATACAGGAATTTTAATAAGCAACATAAACTCACCCATTGATATTAACTAATCATTTGCATAAACTATCAATGCTAATTATGTTTGCATAATATCTTCCTTTTGTTAATTTCTGATTTCTAATATTCTTTCAGTGGCAAATTTATTTTATAATAGGAAAAGTGAACTTTAGCAACACACATGAATGTGAACTTTCTAATTCACAGTTGAAGAAAAGGCAGCTGCAGGAAAAAGGCTTTGGAAATTCAGGTAAATGCTAGTTTGTTTTAGAGCTTTAACTGGAAGTTAAAATTTTGTAGTTAAAAAATAAAATTCTTGTTTTTATCCCTCTTTATCTTCCCCTGTGTGTGTGTGTGTGTGTTGTCATTTAAATGTGAAATATCCCTGCCCCCCACATACACAGCAAGTAGCTCCCAGTGGGTGGCACACTCTGGGAATGTGGTGGAACCTTTAGGAGGAGGAGCCTCACTGGAGGAAGCAGATTCCTGGGGGAAGGCTTTATGGTTTTACTGTAGGACCCCACTTCCAGTTCTCTCTCTGCTTCATGAATGTAAATAAGATGTGATCTGTCTCCTGCTCCTGCCAGCATGTCTTCCACACTACTGTGGACCTTATCTTCTTGAAATCATAAACCAAAAGAAACCCTTTCTTTTTAAAACTGTTCATATTGGATTATTTTACCACAGCAACAGGAAGATAATGAAGACAGTGTTGAGAGTGAGGGTGCAGCTGCAGGCATGCACACACTCACAATCACATATGCACGCATGTACACACACATATAGACACATATGTACACACACTTACACACACAAACACACTTACACATACACACAATAAACACACACCACACACACACACACATACACATATACACACCTATACACACACACATACACATATACACACCTCTACACACATACATACAAACACACACACATACACACACACACAGTTGTGGATGCACGTTTAGAATTTTTGTGCTTCCCAAAAATTCATAAATTGAATTCTTTGACAGCTTGGTATTGCTAAAAACTCTCGTAAATGGTATTTGTGCCCTTATGAAACAGGCCCCTGAGAGAGTCTTTATGATGAAAATAAAACACCTGTGGAATATCTGTTGTGTGTAGCACATCCAGTCCGTTGATCTTCATATTACATCGCAAAAGGAACAGGACACAGATGCTTGCTGGTAAGTTCTGGGAAATGTCAGCTCTCTGACTGTTTAATTCACTGTCAAAAGTTGAGCTTTCAAACAGGATGCTTTGGAATTTTTGACACAGTTCAGCATTTCCCACACATTTTTCTCATCAGCACACCAGGTGGCTTAGCTGGGTGTGCTCTTTACCCAGAAATAGACTTCATTTGAGTATAAATATTGCACAAAGATGAAGCAAAAAGCTCATTGTTTCTGCTCTGGTCCTTTCTAGAAATTTCTGGCATCCTACGAAATAACCCCTGAGCAGCAGCACTGTGAGTATACATATTTTACTAACTGGATTGCAGTGGCAAGTGCTTGTGGCTAGTCTGCTTTCTCCACTTTCATACAGAAACACAATCCCAAAAACACATTTCCCCTCTGACTTCACGTGCCCTCAGGCAGTGGCTAACAGAGCTGGCTTTGTCCTTTATGTTGAGTTGAATAATGCATGGCAGTAAAACACGAGGCTGCCAGCACCGCCACTGAAGGCGGCCAATTGATCAGACTTGACTGATGGGCGCTTGATGCGAACACAGCTTGTGGAGAGATCCCTTGTCAGGGGCCGAGTCTACTGATGCATGGCACTGGGTTCTCGCTGCTTCCTAAATGCAAGTCAGAAGCAGGTCTGCCTGCATGGACTTTACCTCCTGTGTCCTGTGCAGAACAGCAACCTCCGTATGTGATGCACTTTTTATTCAGGGTAAAAGAAAGAAATGGTTTGTTTGCTCACAAGCTTGTATATTTGTTTAAGTAAGTAAATTAATTTTAACTAAGTGTTCTTATTATCTCATCCGTCAGTGTAAATTCAACTTCCTTTCTAAAAAATATCTTTAATTTTATTTATGTTTGTGTGGGGGAGGCACATATATGCAGGTGTCCTAAGAGATTAGAAAAAGGCATCAGATCCCCCTCGGCTGGAATTCCATGCTGAGAGTTACCCCTATGTGAATTCCAAAAACTGAACCCAGTCCTCTGTGAAAAAAGTGTGGTAGTTTAGATAGTAAATGTCCCCATAGTCTCAGGCATTTAAATACGTGGTTCCCATTTGGTGTCATTGTCTGGGGCTATTTAAGATTTGTGACCTTGCTAGAGGAAGTACATCATTTGCTGTAGTAGTGTCAAAGAGTTCCACAGTAACCTGAAATGGAGTATAGCATGAGTTTATTAATTTGGAGATAAACTCATAGTAAGCATAGCGATCTGCAGTCCTCTGTGTGTGCTGGGAACTGGAACAGAATCCAGCAGAAAAAAAGGAACCACACATGTTTTTAGTCTGCACTTTTAATATGTGACGCCATATTCAAGGTAGGCTGGTATTGTAAAGGCTGAAGACCACTCCCTTTGGTCTAAATAAGATAGTTTTTAGAATAATATAAAACTATATATAATAAGAACAAGTATCACGTATTGTCCAGGGGGAAAGAAGAGGCATACATAAGAATTAGAAACACAGCCATCATCAACAGCATCAAACAAGAAACATAAGCTAAATGTTTCCATAGTTGTCCTATTCTAAGGACTCTAAGTCTTATATAAAAATGTCTTGGCTAAGTCATGAGACGAAAGCACCTATCACTGTCTAGTCTTCAGCCCCATCAAAGACCTGAGAAGGGAAATAATATTGTCTGAGTAAGCAGGAAGTAAAATCACGCAGCGTCCAAAAGGTGTAAGAAATGACAGACAACTGGTTACCTGGACAATCACCCAAAGTCTCAATTGCAACATTGGGGCAATAAACTTGGGCTAAGATCTAGAGTACCTGACAGAGGCAGTATTTTAAGAGGTAGGAAAGTTTGAAAAACTGTCTTACACTGTCCTGGCAAGGTTTGGCAGTTATTTTTGCTTATATCCTACTTGTTCAGTTTTGACAGCATGCGTTTTATCAATGGTCAAGGCATGGGCATCTCCTTGCCCAAAGGCCAGTTATGCCAATAACAAAACAAACTCCAAGTGGAGCGTCTTTGATGCCCATCATTCTCTTGGGAAGAGATTGATTGGTGCTGCCAAGAGTGATTGTATCTCACATCAACAGAATCCTAAGTTATTTAAATGTCATATTCCATAGTTCTATGAAGTGTTTGTAAATCAATACAGAATAGAATCTCTATGCATCTAAAGAACCTGACTTGTCTAACTATAAGTATGACAAGCATGGGTGACTATTGATCTGTAATTCTTAACACATATATAGTTTAATGACTAAGGTTTCATATTAAAAAATTAAACTATCTGCACAGCGGTGGTGGCGCACACCTTTAATCCCAGCACTCAGGAGGTAGAGGCAGGTGCATCTTTGTAAGTTTGAGGCCAGCCTGGTCTGTAAAACTGTAGTTCTTGTAAGAACTAGTTCCAGGACAGGCCCCAAAGCTACAGAGAAACCCTATCTCAAAAAAAAAAGAAAGAAAAGAAATCAATCTTTGAACAAATGTGCAGCAAATGAGGACAATGACCTCAAAATGTAAGCAATATGTGTGTGTGTGTGTGTGTGTGTGTGTGTGTGTGTGTCTTGATCACAGGTAGAAATATACAGTGCAATACGATAAATATATCCTAAAATTTCATCAATATACAAATATCTTAAACAGAGGTAGAAACACGCATGCACACAATATGACAAAATAACTTTTCATAGAAGTACAAATATTGTAAACAGATAAAGGAGCATATTCAATATAATATGAATTTGTATCAATATACAAGAATCCATACCAATGTAAATGATCTATAAATAATAGCTCACAAGTAATACACTAATCTACCTACTATCCCATCCAATCCCATCCATTCCCTTTCTTTTTTTCTTAAAGAGATCCCTGAGCCTACTTCATTTTCACCCCTAACCTTATATCACTTATAACCAACCCTTAACAGATGTCCCTAACCAAGAGAACAAATTTTGTTGGAAAAGGGAGCATTGTTTTTTTAGAATTACTTTTTGTTGGGCCAGAATTATCTCAGAGCCTGTACCTCGAGACCTGTAGGACAGAGAAAAGCTCAGCTTAAGTCTGAAAGATAGTCATAGAGCTACCAAGGGGGTATGAGACAGAAAAATGTAGGTAGATGCCCCTCCAGTCAGAGGGAGGGCTTGACTGTCTCTCATTGTCTGGAAGAACCCCCATATCACACAATGTCATTTAACCTATGTAAGCTGATGCTCACAGTAATAAACTGAGTTTCTGCTTTGATCCGACTTCCTATTGCACCTGATTGCCCTGTATTATGGGGCTACAGAATGGGCACACTCATCTTTCCCTGGGGAATAAGGCTAAGGAGGCCTGGCAACTTCTAGCTGCCATGGGGGTGATATTATTTCTAAGGGATCCTATAAAACTAAAATGATGGTTAAGTTCAAGATTACTGTCTGGTACAATTGCAGTAGTCAGTAGGGTTTTTATGAAGTTATTATTTGAAGTTCTGGCCAAAATATTTTAAGAAGGTACACCATCTCGGCTAGTCAAGTTGGAATCATCTTCAGCAGTTTGTAACCCAAAACTGATCTTAAAGTGGTGCTATCAGCAAAATGTCATTATATCAACCAGGTGAAATCATTGTTGGGGGGTCCTTAAGATGTAAGCGCTAGTTAGAAATATGCCTAAGCTATTGGCCAAGCAGGATTGTAATTAATACAGTTTATGTGTGATTATTTTGGGTCAGGGCAGCTGGTAAATGAACAAGCAGCCTCCAACTACAGGGTTCCATCTTATTCCTGGAGACTTCAAAGATTACTGCAGGAAAATGGACTCTTCATCACGGAAAACATAAACATTATTTATATCAAAATGTAAAGTTTGACTTTCTATAGACATATATTCAATGAAAGGTATCATATAAACAAAAACAGCTATTGAGAGAAGTAAAATTTTTGAAAGCAGAGTTTTGATAGCAGTAATCCCTAGATTTTATTTTTCTTCTGTCCCATACCAGGTGGTTTCTGATATAAGACAGAAACTTTGAATTTTTTTATTTAAGAACAGACTTGGATGTAGAGAAGGAGAGCCACCATCCAACTCCAAATCCAGCTTTGATTTTTAATGAGTGGCAACTACTAAATATGTATATCTAGGTAGTGAGAGCTTACCCTGCAGAGGATATTGGTATCATAAGTCATATTTCTCTTTACTTGGTGATTCTTTCTATACAGCTATCTTTCCTTCCTTAAATGTGTGTGTGTGTGTGTGTGTGTGTGTGTGTGTGTGTGTGTGTGTCTTGGGAAGTAGAAAAAGACAAAATTTCCTGAGTAAATAGGGGAACATGGCTATCTTGGGGGAGGGCTGAAGGGGGGAGAGGAGAGGCAAGGAGGGGATCAGAGAAAAATGTAGAGTTCAATAAAATCAATAAAAAAGAAAACAAATCAATAAAAATATAGTATTTTCCCCTTTAAAAAATCTATATGTCCAAGGTCTTTTGACATTTTGATGATGGATATTTTCCTGCAAAGTAAAAAGCAGAAGCCTGCCTCAACCCTTATGAGGTTTCTTTACAACCTGTGGATTGTCATTTCTGTGGATGAGCTGTCATTTTTCTTTATCAAGAGGTTTCTCTTTTTCAAACCAAATTTTTATTAATTTTGATGATATCCATAGCTTTTCTTCTCCTGTGGAAACAAGAGCAAAATCCCTTTCCCAAAATAACACATCTCCTGGTTTCCATTCTGAGGTCAACATGTTCTTGAAATATACTGGCTGATTTAATTCAAAAGTTTTTTTCTATTAGTGTTTCTCTGCAGCCATTGTTCCTTTCTCATTAGCATTAAGAAAATTCAAAGTTAATTAAGCACTATGCAACTGATTTTTGGGGGTCTTCTTCATCTTTTTCTGTTTGTTTAACATATGCGTTAGAGTTCGATTTGATCTTTCTATAATTGCCAGACCTGTAGGATTGTGTGATATACTTGTAATATGTTTATAGTATAATAAGCAAATACTGTTTCATTTTCTTAGAGACATACGCTGGAGCATTGTCTGGTTTTATTTGTGCAGGTATATACATGATGGCTATAACTTCTAATAAATGTGTGATTGCTGAATCAGCTTTTTCTGGACTCAAAGCAGTTAGCCAATGAAATCTGAATAGGTATCAATGGTATGATGTACATATCTTAATTTTTCAAATTGTACAAAATCAAACACATCCATCTGCCAAATTCCTTTGAGTACCCTTTGGGTTACTTATTGCAGGTAGTGGTGTTTGGTCGTATAAAGAACAAGTAGGACATTTCCTTATAATTTCCTTGGCTTGTTGCCATGTAATGAAAAAGTCCTTTTTTAAACCTTTGCTATTGACATGATTTTTGTGAAATTCTGAGGCCTTCAGCACATTTCCAATCAATAGTTGATCAATTTCTGCATTACCTTGTGCTAGAGGACCTGGCAGACATGTATAGGACTGGACATGTGTCATGTATATGGGATGAATCCTATTTCTAATTATATATTTAACCTGAATAAATAATGAAGTCAATTATATATCATCTGGTGTAAATTCAGTGGTTTCAATATGCAAGACAACTCTTTTTGCATATTGCTAATCAGTATGTTGGGAGATTCTTAAAATTCCCTTAGTACCATAAGAATAGCATTTAATTCTGACTTTTGGACAAAATCATAAGGACTTTTCTCCACTTTACTTAAATCTTCTGATTTGTAACCTGCCTTCCTTACTAATTTGCATCAGTATAGAATGTAGGGGCTCCAGTTATTGGTGTGTTCTGTACAATACAAGGAGAGATCCAATTAGTTCTGTTTATAAATCAAATTCTCTTGTTTTGGGGATAGTTATTGTTAATCTCTCCCAAAAAAAATTACTGCAAGGTCTTTGCCATGGTTCACTGTCTTCCCATAATTTGTTAATTTCATCATTAATAAATGGTACCTTAGTAAAGAGAATTGATCTATTCCTGCTAATTGATGAACTCTCAATTTTTCTTTTATAGTTAATTCAGAAACTTTTTCCACTGAAGATTTTAAGTTTTTACTAGGTTTATATGGTAAAAAAAGATCCATTCTAAGACAATATCTTCCCTCTGAATTAAATTTTCTGTAGAGGAATATTTAAAGTATAATATGACCAGAATGCTGTTAAGATTTGGATCCACATGATCCACAAATGCCTCCTGTAATTTCTGTTCAATAAAAGTCAATTTTTCTCTAAGCTTCAACTGATAATTCACTGGAACTATTTAAGTCTTTGTCACCATCTAAGGTTTTGTTTGAATTAATCAAGTCATCATATTTTATCCCAGAAGTGGGCCATAGATTATAAATGTTTCATAGCAATCTTTGGAAATCATTAAGATTCTGCAATGAATCACTCCTAATTTGCACCTTTTGAGATCTAATTTTCTACAAACATATTTTGTAATCTAAATAACTGATAGAATCTTCATTTTTTAATTTTTTCAGGAGCAATTTTTAAACCCCAACAAGGCAAAACTTTCTTTACTTATTGAAACATTCTTTTTAAAATATCTGCACTTAAATCAGAAAGCAAAATGTTGTCCATGTAATGGTAAAGCACAAATTCAGTAAATTATGTATGCATCATTTCCAATAGTTGACTTAGAAAATATTGGCACTAGGTGGGGCTATTTAACATTCCTTGTGGGAGAATCTTCCATAGATGTCTTTTAGCAGGCTAAAAATTATTATCAGTAGGCACTGTGAAGGCAATTTTTTCTGTCATTTTCTTGTAAAGGTATATGAGGAAACAATCTTTTAAGTAAATAAGCATAAGAGTCCATTCTTTAGGGAATAGTGAAGGCAAAGGAATTACAGACTGTAGAAGGTAGAGGTTCCAATGATTGGATCACCTTATTAACAGCTCTTAGATCTGTTACTGTTCTCTATTTTCCAGAGTTCTTTTTAACAACAAATAGAGAATTCCAAGGGCTGGTTGATTATTTAGTATGCTGATCATCTAGTTCCTCCTGTATCAGCTGTTCTAAAGTCTGCAGTTTCTCTATCGTTAAAGGCCATTGTTTATCTCATATAAGTTTCTTAGTTAACCATTTTAAGGGTAGGGCTGTTGGTACTTCTGAGAGTTTGCTAGTTGTCATTCTCTGTTTTTGTAAAACCTGAATGGTGGGTGATTGTTTTTCATAGTACCTTATAATATCCTTCCCAGAAACATGAGTTGGTTTAAGTTTCATTTCTGAGACTGCAGGAAGGTTAATCTTGGTATTCCATTGCTATAACAGATTACAACCCCATAAATTCACTGTTATATTAGCCACATATGGCCTTAGCCTTTCTCTCTGTCCTTCTGGCCTTATGCATTCAACTCATCTATTGCTTTGGTTTACTTAAGATATGGTTCCAAATCCTAGGAATTGAACATCTGCTTCCTGAAGAGACCAATTCAGATGCCAAAACTCTGGAGTAGTCACATCTGTACCTATATCCAATAATCTTTTAATTATGAAGTTATTTATTTGTATTCTCACTTTGATCTTTCATCATTTTTAGAAGTCTGCCAAAACATACGCTTCCTACATTATACTGGAATTTTTAATTCATCTTCATGATTATTCTATCATCCAGAACCATATGGTTTTTTACAACAGGCAACAGAGTTTCTAATTTTCCTGGGGAGACATGTCTTCTACAATAACTGGAATGAATGGACCACATTTGACCTGGGGGCCTGTGAGAGACCCCTTAAGGAGTTTCCTAATGGCAATCAGTTGTCTTGTTTGTATTTTTCTTGTTTTCTTTGTTGTTGATACTTTTGTTTGTCTTGCTTGTTTGTTTTTTCAGTTCCTTTTTATTGAATTTTATTGAGCTCTACATTTTTCTCTGCTCACCTCCCTGCCACTCCCCTCCACCTTTCAGCCCTCCTCAAGGTCCCCATGTTCCCAATTTACTCAGGAGATCTTCTCTTTTTCTACTTCCTATGTAGATTAGATGTATGTAAATCTCTCTTAGTGTCCTCATTATTGACTAAGTTCTCTGAGATTGTGGTTTGCACACTGATTTTCTTTGCTTTATGTTTAAAAACCACCTATGAGTGAGTACATGTGATAATTGTCTTTTTGTGTCTGGGTTACCTCACTCAAAATAATGTTTTCTAGCTCTGTTCATTTTCCTGCAAAATTCAATATGTCATTATTTTTTTCTGCTGTCCAGTACTCCATTATGTAAATGTACCATATTTTCCTTATTCATTTTTAGGTCAAGGGGCATTTAGGTTGGTTCCAGTTTCTGGCTATGACAAACAAAGATGCTATGAACATAGTTTAGCACATGCCCTTGTGGCATGATTGAGTTTCCTTTGATTATGTACCCAAAAGTGGTATTAATGGGTCTTGAGGAAGGTTGTTTCCTAATTTTCTGAGAAATGGCCACCAAAGGGGTTGTACCAGCTTGCATTCCCACCAGCAGTTCAAGAGTATTTCCTTTTCCCCACAACCTCTCAAGCATTAGTTGTCATCAGTGTTTTTTATCTTGGCCATTTTTACAGATGTAAGATAGAATCTCAGAGTTGTTTTGATTTGCATTTCTCTGATGACTAAGGATGTTGAGCATTTCCTTAACTGTCTTTCAGTCACTTTAGATTCCTCTGTTGAAAGTTCTCTGTTTAGGTCTGTATTTCATTTTTATTGAATTATGTGTTCTTTTGATGACCAATTTCTTGAGTTCTTTGTATATTTTGGAGATCAGACCTCTGTCTGATGTGGAGTTAGTGAAGATCTTTTCCCATTCTGGAGGCCGTCGTTTTGTCTTATTGACTGTGTTCCTTGTTTTACAGAAGCTTTTCAGGTTTGTCTCTTGTTGAACTATATTTGTGGACCCAATGATGGCCTTTGCTGCATCTTCTACATAGTCCAGAAGATTTAGACCTTCTCTTTTTGTCATTCCCAGCAGAAATATTATTTCTAGGAATGCCCTGTCTACAATCCCTCCTCTGATGACCTATATACTACAATTAAAATATTTGGTATTGTAAAAACCACACAAAGACACAACCAAGAAAGAGAATTACAGGCCAATCTCACTCATGGACATTGACGCGAAAATTATAAAATCCTGGCAAACCAAATCCAGCTACACATTAGAAAAATTATCCATTATGATCAAGTAGGCTTCATCCCAGAGATGCAGGGCTGGTTCAACATACGCAAATCTATCAATGTAATCCATCATATAAATAAACTGAAAGAAAAAACCCATATGATCATTTCATTGGATGCTGAAAAAGCATTTGACAAAATTCAACACCCATTTATGATAAAGGTGTTGGAGAGACTGGGGATACAAGGATCATACCTAAATATAATAAAAGCAATATACAGCAAGCTGACAGCTAACATCAAATTGAATGAAGAGAAACTCAAAGCCTTTCCACTAAAATCAGGAATGCGACAAGGCTGTCCACTCTCTCCATACCTCTTCAATATAGTGCTTGAAGTTCTAGCAATAGCAATAAGACAACATAAGGAGATCAAGGGGATTCGAATTGGAAAGGATGAAGTTAAACTTTCGTTATTTGCTGACGATATGATAGTGTACATAAGTGACCCCAAAAACTCTACCAAAGAACTCCTACAGCTGATAAACACCTTTAGTAACGTGGCAGGATACAAGATCAACTCCAAAAAATCAGTGGCCCTCCTATACACGAAGGATAAAGAAGCTGAGAGGGAAATCAGAGAAAAATCACCTTTCACGATAGCCACAAATAGCATAAAATATCTTGGGGTTACTCTAACCAAGGAAGTGAAAGACCTATTTGACAAGAACTTTAAGTCTTTGAAGAAAGAAACTGAGGAGGATACCAGAAAATGGAAAGACCTCCCCTGCTCTTGGATTGGGAGAATCAACATTGTAAAAATGGCAATTCTACCAAAAGCAATCTATAGATTCAATGCAATCCCCATCAAAATCCCATCAAACTTCTTGACAGACCTTGAGAGAACAATAATCAAGTTTATATGGTAAAACAAAAAACCCAGGATAGCCAAAACAATCTTATACATAAAGGAACTTCAGGAGGCATTACCATCCTTGACTTCAAACTCTACTACAGAGCTACAGTATTGAAAACAGCTTGGTATTGGCATAAGAACAGAGAAGTCGACCTTTGGAATCGAATAGAAGACCCGGATATTAACCCACAAACCTATGAGCACCTAATTTTTGACAAGGGAGCTAAAGGTATACAATGGAAGAAGGAAAGCATCTTTAACAAATGGTGCTGGCATAACTGGATGTCAACCTGTAGAAGGATGAAAGTAGATCCATATCTATCACCATGCACAAAACTCAGGTTCAAATGGATTAAAGACATCAACATTAATCCATCCACTTTGAACCTGATAGAAGAGAAAGTGGGAAGTAGTCTACAAGATATAGGCACAGGAGGCCTCTTCCTAAGTAGGACCCCAGTAGCACAGACAATAAGAGAAACAATGAATAAATGGGATCTACTGAAACTGAGAAGCTTCTGTAAAGCAAAGGACACTGTCAGTAAGACAAAAAGGCTGCCTTCTGATTGGGAGAAGATCTTCACCAACCCCTCATCAGACAAAGGTCTGATCTCCAAAATATACAAAGAACTCAAGAAACTAGACACTAAAACTCTAATTAACCCAATTAAAAAATGGGGTATTGAACTGAACAGAGAATTCACAACAGATAAACTTCGAATGGCCAGAAGACACTTAAGGTCATGCTCAACCTCCTTAGCGATCAGGGAAATGCAAATCAAAACCACTTTGAGATACCATCTTACACCTGTCAGAATAGCTAAAGTCAAAAACACCAACGATAGCCTATGCTGGAGAGGATGTGGAGAGAGGGGAACTCTCATCCATTGTTGGTGGGAATGCAAACTTGTGCAGCCACTGTGGAAATAAGTGTGGCGGTTTCTCAGGAAACTGGGAGTCAACTTCCATCAGGACCCAGCAATTTCACTCTTGGGAATATACCCTAGAGATTCCCTAACATACTACAAAAGCATTTGTTCAACTATGTTCATAGCTGCACTATTTGTAATAGCCAGAACCTGGAAACAGCCTAGGTGCCCCTCAATAGAAGAATGGTTAAAAAAGGTGTGGAACATATACACATTAGAGATTTACTCAGCGGTAAAAAACAATGACATCTTGAATTTTGCATGCAAATGGATGAAAATAGAAAACACTTTACTGAGTGAGGTAAGCCAGACCCAAAAAGAGGAACACGGTATGTATTCACTCATGAGTGGATTCTAACCATAATTAAAGGTCTTTGAGCCTATTATTCGTGATCCTAGAGAAGCTAAATAAGAAGATGAACCTGATGAAGATTATTTAGCTATCCGCCAGGAGGTAGGAAATAGTCAAGAGTCCCAGGTAACCTCGGGTGCATGGGGGGGGGGGGTGGGAGGGTTGTTGGAAGGGGAGAGGGTTAGAGAGAAGGGAGTAGGGGAGGAATGGGGAAAGCTCAGTTGACCGGGATGGGGGGGGGATGGAGGAAGGATGAATATGGGATCAGGGAAGAATATATTTCAACTAAGGGAGTCATTTTAGGGTTTACAGGAGACTTGATTATATATGGGATCCCAGGTCCAAGGAGAGATCCCCAGATTGTTCTCTGGACAGAGGAGAGGGTGCCTGAACCAGCCTTGGCCCATAACCATACTGATGAATATTTTGCTTATCACCATAGATCCTTTCTCTGGCGATGGATGGCGATACAGACGGAGACCCACATTGGAGCACCGGACAGAGCCCCCCAAGGTCCAAATGAGGAGCAGAAGGACGAAGAAAATGAAAAAGGAAATAAGGACTGCGAGGGATGCTATCACCCACTGATACAAGGGGACGGATCTAATGAGAGTTTACCAAGGCCAGTTGGACTGCGACTGAATAAGGAAGTGATCCAACCAGATTCTCTGAATGTGGCTGGCCTGGTGTCTTTCTGAAAAGCCATTGACAATGACACTGGGACTTGTTTCCTCTGCATATACTGGATTTTGGGGATCCAGTCTGTTTGGATACTCACCTTCCTGGACCTGGAGGGAGGGGGGAGGAACTTGAACTTCCCACAGGGCAGGAAACCCTGACTGCCCTTAGGGACGAAGAGGGAGGAGAAGGAGTGGGGGGAGTGGGAGGGTGTTGGGAAGAGGGGCGTAAATGGAAACTTTTATAATTTAATAAAATTACTTTCAAAAAAAACACAAACAAAAACAAAAAAACAAAAAAAAATATTTGGTATTGTGACATCTCTTCATAACTTTGGAAATTGCTTCTCCTACTCAAGTCTCAGTATTATAGTCCAATGAGTCAAAATTGGCTGTGTACAGGATCCATTCATCTATTGATGCTGATCTAACCTTTAAAGGCCCAAGCATCTTTTTGCATTCTTAGTTGGCATTTTCAAAATCCAGAGATTCAGTAAATACTCATCTATCTTCTGGATCTGTTACCCTTATTTGTACAACTTTAGCTAATCTTTGCAAAAAGGAATTAAAGGGTTCTCTTGGGCCTTGTATGACCTTAGCATATGATTCAATTCTTCCCGATTCTTGAATCTTGTCCCAAGCATTCACGGTTCCAGTAAAGCACAGGTACAAGATGTGTTCATTGTATGTAGCTTGATGATATGCATCAGCATGACAGACCTTACCAAGAATTTGATCGTGGGAGCCCCCAAATCCTCTGGATCTACCTTTACGTTTCAGGGATTTAGCCTCCTCTCTCCAATAAAACTTCCATTGTAACTATAGCCAATCTTCTAGCACAACTGAGACTAATTGAAGCCAGTCCTGTGGCTTCAATTCATATGCCAATCACCTTATTTCTTGAAGCCCATGTCTTTATCAACTCCCTAACATATGGTGAATGCATGCCATACGAAACTAGTGCTTGCTTAATATCTGTTAGATCTTTTACACATATAGGTTTCATTTACATTCTGCATATCCATTTGGGTGTTGAGTATTTGTTGACTTTTCAGAAGTAGTAACAAGATAAGTAGCTACAACTCTTGGTTAGTCATCTCTGACTCTGAAAGGTACTGGCAATGCTAAATCTTTACTATTTTCCTTTGCCTCTTCCTTCTCCCCTTATCAGTTCTGACAAGTTCCTAAATTGATTCAAATATTTTTATTACTGTTTTGTGTAAAGTCTAAATCCCTAACCTGTGAATATTTCTAATGATTTCATCAAATCAATAACTTTCTGATTCTCATTCTGCACGTGATTCTAATTTTTTAAATTTTTCCTTTAATGACAGCTTCTCAACCTTGGAGATAATTTAGATAATGTATAGATTGCCTTCCAGGATGGATGTTCTATCTGCTAGTTTATCATAACTTTTGAACATATTTTGATTGTCAATTTCAACAATATAAATTCTGTCAGAAAATCTCTCATTGCCATTCTGTAAAGACTATATTATTTCTAAAAGTTTCTCATTCTTAACTCTGTTTTCAAACCATTTCCTTAAGGATATAATATAAATAACAAAACTAATAGCCACCATGGCCACAAAAAATATATGTACCAGGAGGGCATACAGCTCTTGCAGAAATCCATCCATAGTAGAAACAAAAAGGTTGTTAAAATTCCTGGATGGTGATATTGTCTGAATTGTTGGGGGTGGTTTACAATTTTCTATTTATTCATCTATGTATTTATTTATTTATTTACCAGTCAATCTAATATTTAGGTATCAATGACCTTACCTCCATTATAATTTTCAGAAAGTTGTTGTAAGTGTAATAATCTTGATTGGCCAGCAGATGTTGCAGTTGTGGCAGTAAGGCAGGTCCTAGATCAGGACATGAACTACCTGAGACTTGTTAACAAATTTGGTTAAATTCTTAAGAGCAGCACACCCGTATACAGAGAAAATTGAGTTAGGCCAAAGTTCAAGGAACCCAGAGCTTGCAGACACTCACAAACCAGGTGGTTACTGGATGGAACTTGGGCCAGTGGCACTCAAGGATCTGAACTGGGAAGGCAAACCTGTGTTCCAGGTGCAGTGTTAGAGCTCTCAGGATCAGAGCTTGGCCTGATCAGAGTAGGCCTGTCAGCAGCTGGACCTTAGAAGCAGATCCTAGCTTGGGTAGTAGCAGCGGGCCACATGGGCCAGGGGCATTGCAGCAAAAAGTCTTGGACAGGAGTAACTCAGTCACTTAGTAGGCGGATAATTAAACCAAGCAGTGCAGGCCACTGGGAAATTGCCAAGTAACCTTGATGGGCTAGCCGAAGCAAGCCACACACAGCTGTGCTGGAGGGGCAGTTCTGTTGTTGCAGGTCTTGGCAGGGCTGGGCAATGGTGTGAGCTCAGGCCTCATGGCGCCAGATTGAAGTAGTATCAAAGAGTTCCACAATAGCCTGGAATGGAATATAACAAAACTTTATTTATTTGGGGATAAACTCACAGTAAGGGTAGCAGTCTACACTCCTCTACTGGAAACTAAAACAAAATCCAGCAGGAAAAAAAAAGGGGGGGCATGCATGCTTTTTGTCTGCACTTATAGTAAGTACATGAGACCATGTCCAAAGTGGTCCAGTGTCTTAAAGGCTATTGACTGAAGGATTTCCCACAGCAACTGGGAATAGCCTCAGAGAGTGAAGATGGAAGTTATAAAATAATCCCACACTAGCTCAGAACTGAGTATAATAAAGGATTATTTATTTAGGCATAGAATCACAGATCACAGTCCTCTGCATGAACGGGAACAGGAGCTGAATCCAGAAGCTGGGAGAGAGAGTACACCATTTACATCAGCATTTATAGTCTAAGACCCCATGCCCAAGTGGGCTGGTATCTTAAAGGCTACTGGCTGAAAGAGTTCCTAGAGCAGAAGAACTTAAAGCCTTCCTATAACTCCCAGTTTGCTTCCTGATTGTTGCTCAAGATGTTAGTTCTCAGCTTGCTATGTCAGCTGCCAAGCCTATTCCCTAGATTCCACCATCATAGACTTTAGTGCTGTAGAACCATAAACCCAAATATAACCATTCTTCGATAAACTGCCCTGTTCATGGTGCTTTATCACAGAAACAGAACTAGCATAAATAGCAAGTGTTCATAACTTCTGAATCATCTCTTTAGTTCCGTTGCTATTGTTGTTTTTAATCAAGATTATTTCATGCTTTGTATGTTTTTGTCTACCTCAATCCCTCACTCCATCTGCACACATAGCACATGTCATAGCATGTGCTGTTTAATGATGTTGTTACAATGAGATAGCAACCATCTACTGTGCCCTCTACAGAGATATCCATGACTTCTTGTATCCATAGGTTACTCTCTGAAATCTTCATGTCTTCTCATTCTCATTCTTTTCCACTTTTGAAAGAAAGGCACCCCAAGATTGAACACTTTTGCCACCGTATCCTCAACCTAAATCTCAACTAAAGACAGAAATGGATGAAATAATGTCAAAAAGTGTACTCAAATAATTTTCTTTCTGTCATATGTAGAAGGCTAAGCATTTCTTACATATCATTTTGTTATATTTCCAAAATTAATCACACACTGTCGACTTATAATACATATTCTGTTGGTAAGAAGACTGAGTTTTGTAAAATAAGTAACTTCCCTGGGCTCAGAAAGTGAAGCAGAGGTAGAGCCTGGACCTAGAACTTAGACTGCCTTACTCCAAAACTACTTCCCTAAATACTGAGCACTGTGATGCTCCTGATAGCTCCATGGGGCAGAGGGTGAGGAGAGAGAGAATTTGGATTGACTGATTGGCCTTAGCAAGCATAGTGTGGCAAAGCAGAAGATGTCAAAAGCTTTAGGGCCTGCAGAGATGGCCCAGTAGTTAAGAGTACTGTCTGCTCTTGCAGAGGACCTGTCTGGGTTTGATTTCCAGAACACACATAAGAGCTTACAACCAACTGTAACTGCAGTTCCAGGGGATTTCAGTGAACTCTTCTGGCTTCGGTGGGCACTGCATACGATATTGTGCACAGACATCAATGCAGACAAACACTCATACACAAATATAAAAATAATTTTTAAGAAAGGAAATGACTTCTGTCTCATTTGTACTCTTACTCAATCACTGGCTTGCCATACAGTGGGCTCTTTAGGGAATCACCCAGGTGGCAAGGAACTAAAAGAGGCCATCAGCCTACTGTCAGTAAAGAATTGAGGCTTTCTGTCTACCAGTTCATGAAAACTGAATCTTACCAACAACCATATGGGTGTACTTGAAGTACACCTTCCTCAATAGAGCCTTCAGATGAGACCATAGCCCCAGCTTTTATGTCACTGAAACCTGAACAGGGCTTTAACCAAAAACACCCCAGATTCCAGACTCAGAAGCTGTGAGATCACAAAAATTACTCTTTGACATCACGAAGTTCAGAGGTGATTGATTATATAAAAACAGATGATGTGGGATGTCCTTCTGTGTATGTGTTGTTCTTTTTGGTTGATGAATAAAACTATTTGGGCCAATGGCTTAGCAGAGTAAAGTCAGATGAGAAATCAGAACAGTGATAGAGAGTGGGTGAACTCAGGGAGATGCCATGTAGCTGCCAAAGGAGAAAGATGCCACTGCCAGAATCTTTCCAGTAAGCCACGGCCTCATGGCAATATACAAATTAATAGAAATGGGTTAATTCAAGATGTGATAGTTAGTTAATAAGAAGCCTGAGCTAATAGATCAAACAGTGTTGTAATTGATATAGTTTCTGTGTGATTATTTGGGTATGGTCAGCCAGAAAATGAACAAGCAATCCCCTTCTACAAACAGATAATTCATAAACATTGCCGAAGTGTGAGAAAATGAAAACACTTTCTATGTAGGTGGTGGAAAAATTAAACTTTGTAGTCATGCAGAGAGTAAAGTACTCACGTACAGTACTTTCTTCATCTAACCCAGCAACACTACCCACTCCCTCAAGCTCTGCCCTAAAATTCAGGAGGCATCTCAGGAGGCTGTGAACAAGAATGTCAACAAAGGTGATTTTGAAAACAAGGACCTGGAAACAGCTTTGATGTCCATGATCCAGTGAACAGGTCAGTGAAATGTGATGATTGAGTACTTTCTGGTCCTAGGCAGTTCTCTGCAACAGTTCTGAGAGACAATACAGCAAAATGGATGGACGCTTTCAATGAGTTTTGATAGAGAAACCAGGGGTGGTGGCATGTGTCTCTAATCCCAGCCCTCGGATCCAGAGACAGGAGGATCAGCAGTTCAGTCATCCTTGGCCAAGTGGAGTATTTAAGGTCAGCTTGGGACACATGAAACCTTATCCCCCAAAATAAAGAGTATCAGTAGGGATAGTAAAATAATATCATAAAAGTATAGTTTATAATATTCAAGAAAGATACAAATATTTATGAAATAATTTATTTTCAAAGCTTCATATATCTGAGTATACAGAGCAACACACTAGCCTCTCTAGAGAAGTGGGGGTGGGATTTTTAAATGAGACTGTAAACTGAACGAATGACTTGCAGTAGCATGCCATCAAATCGGGAGAATTCAAGTTTGCTCTTCACACATCAAGGGACAAGTAAAGCAACATTGTGACTCCCTTTGTTTACTTGGCATTAAAATTTAGATCCTTCTTTTCAAGCCCCCACATTATGACTTCCCTCCCAGCCAGTTGCTGAAAGGCAGGGTTCATTGGAGTCAGGCATACCTTTTCTTTGCTTTCCTTTGTTCTAAAGTTTCATTCACTGGGAAATGAAAAACTAGCCTCATGTCAGGCTGCCCAAAATCTCATCTAAACCAAGTGAGCTTTGGGGTCTGAAGAAATTCTGGCAAGAGATACAGACAAGAATAAACTGTGATGAATTTGTGAACATGTGGCAGGATTATTCATTCCCTAATGTGGGAATGTGGAAACATCATATTTATCAAGTGGTACAACGTAGTGCCATGGTTAACCCAGATCAACAAAAATTTATTAAATAACCATCAATTTTCACCCTCAGACACTTAAAGAAGCAGGAAGGAAATACAAATCTACCCTATCTACAAATCGATCCCTACCCTACAATAATAACTTCACAGCTGAAGCAGGAAGTACCAACACAAACAGAGAAATCAGGTGAAAGGCAGAATTAAATAGATAATGAGTTGCAAAACATCTTGAAATGAGAGACCAAATTTTATCCCATGGAAAAAGACCCTAGGCTGGATTAAAAGGGACTCGCCAATAATAAGACCAGTAATCCTCCTATTCAAGGCTGACAGTGTTGCTGAGATGTGATAAGTAAGCCAACAGGAACACAAGATGAGAACATCTCTGTCGGACCAGCTTACACCAGAAAATTCTAACATAATTCCCAGCTTTCACCACCAGATAGAACTTCTTTTATCAACTTTACTTTCTCTAGAGCTTTACCTGTCAAAAGATAAGAAGTTCTTTGACCAATGGGTGGCATTGAATGGAGCAAAAGAAAATAAGTCCGTGCAATCGGATCAGAAAAGACTCATTGTGCTGGGTAATAACATCCCATTGGGAGATTTGGTCTTTTCGGGAAGAAAACTTTAGAGCCTCATCATGTATGCATCCAACCACTGGCTTACAGACTTGGTTGTTCCTAACAAACAGCACTTATTAAGAGTCCCCACAGTATTGGGACTCCTTTCTTTAAATAAAAAGGAAGAGATAAAAATGAAGAGTATTATTTTAATAACATTAGAACAAACCATGAAAGAGATCTTTCCTGAAGGAAGTAAATTAGAAAAATAATGTGTTTTATATTCTGTCTCTCAGTATAAAGAATGGGATTAATCTTGGGATGCTTTTCACTTGCCTAACATAAATGACAACTTCAGCTTCAGAATCAAGGGCTCCTGTTCCAGCTCCCTCATATCTCCTTCACTTCTCCATTTGAATCCTTCTCTCTTCATTTTTTTCAACTTACATACTTTAATTTTTTTCAAATATTATATTTTGATTATATTTTTTCTCCTCCTAGAACTGGGCCCAGATTTTCTTCTCTCTCTACCCTCCCAGAGAAAGTGTCCTGTAGCCCTAGCTGACATTGAACTCACTTGTACTACTATGTAGCTGAGAATGACTTTGACCTTGCAATATCACTGTCTCTACTACTAGAGTTCTGGGTTTGCACACATGTACCCATCACACCCAGTTAGTGTGGTACTGGGGCTTGAACCCAGGACTTCATGCATGGTAGGCAAGTACTCTCATAACTGAGCTATATGACCAGCCCTTTTTGTTCTCCTTATTGTATTGTTAAAAATGATAAATATAAGAGATTGTTTGAGCTCAGGCTAATATGATTAATTAATTAATTAAATTAATAAAAAGTCTTGAGTGAAATGCAACACAGAGACCCCTTCGAAGTCCAGTAGCTGAAGCTAAGTCTGTAGGGCAGGTGGTACCCAGGAGTGTTAAAGAGAATCATAACTGTCTGAAACACGCAGGCTGTTCAACAGGAATATAAAGAAAACCCAGAGGGAATGAAGAAATGACTGAGCAGTTAAGATTGCTTGCTGCTTTTCCAAGGAACCCGAGTTCAGTTCCCATCCAGTACCCTCATCCATGGGGTCATAACTGCTTATAACTTCAGCTCCAAGGGACCCAACACCCTCTTCTGGGCTAAGCAGATAGACAGACAGACATAGAGATGAGAGAGAGAGAGAAGGGAGAGGGGAGAGAACAAACTTTAAGAAGAGGACAAGACTTGTAAAAATTAGGACAAGAGCAGATAGAATGGGTTGATAAACTTTCCAGACACCTGACTTGGTTTGTCTTTAACACAGTGAGACAATGATCTTCACTGGGATGATGCAGCCAACTCCCTGAATTGAGTGTGCATAATTTGTTTACCAAATCTGCGGGAAACTAGGTGACACCCTAGTCTAGTGATGCTTTTCTAAAGTCTAAGGACCCTTTACCTCCTAGCCGAAGATGCTTGTGCTATTTTCATTGCCGATAGAACGGCCTCATGCATTCTGCTTCTAGATAAGCATAGTAGGAAAGCCTGCTTGTCTCTCTTCTTTAAGAAGGATATCACTGGGCCACTCTCTATGCTAATGGAGCTATATTAAATACTATATTTTTATAGCTATGAAACTATATTCGTGAAATTCAGGATTATGTTCACCCATAAGCGACATGTATTCACTACATAAACTACCTACATTTTCATACACTGGAATTTTTTTGTTCTAGATATTCTCCAGTAACAAAGTGGAGTTATCAACCAAAAAAGAAAACTAGCCACTGCTTCTACTGTGTGTCTGTGAGTGCATCTGTGTGTGTCTGTGTGTGTTTGTCTGTGTGTCTGTATGTGTTTGTGTGTGCGTCTGTATGCACATGTATGTCTGTATGTATTTGTGTCTGTGTTTGTGTCTGTGTGTGTGCTTTTGTCTATGTGTATCTGTGTGTCTGTGTAGGTGTATGTGTGTGTGCATGAGTGTATTTTTATAGGTTTGTCTGTATGTGCTTGTGTCTGTGTGTATCTCTGTATGTATCTGTGTGTCTTTGTAGGAGCATGTGTGGGTGTGCTCATGCGTGTATGTATCTGTATGTGTGTCTTTGTATGTATGCATGTGTCTCTGTGTATGCCTGTGTGTGTATGTGTGTACGTCTATATGTGCGTCTGGGGAAAACGTCAAAGCTCTTTGGTCAGGTCAGTTCGCCAAATTAAGTGTCCATGTTTACCCTCCAAAGAATATGTTGACTGTTGCTTTTGTGCCTCTTAATGTCAGCGAAAAGGAAGTTGACGTTTATAGGAATGCTCTCTGAGGCAGGCAACTCAGAAACAAGCTGCAATATCTACTTAAGAATTTGCTCTTAACTAAATAGCTGTGATATTTTCATCACTGCTGGGCTGCTAATTACTATGTTTGATTATTAATTCTAAGCTGAATGTCTGAGGGTGGCATAGCCTGCTGGGGAAAAGAGGGCTAATCTAATGGCAGCATCAAGGTCGTTAGAGGGCATCAGCTGCTAACAAGAATGAACATGTGGACTGATCCAGGAACAAACATTTGTGAATAAGTGAGTCTCATAATCAAACTGGGACTTATTTACATTTCTAGCCTACAAATGGGCTGTATTCCAGGAGTCCATAGGCAGGTTAGTCACTGGTTAAGAACTCAAAATACAGAGAAACTATGCAATTAACTGGGGCTTAAAATCAGACTAAGCTACAAAACCTATTTCACCAACATTGGCATAATGACCATGGCATCTAGCTGTAATAATGTACATGAAAGCAATATTGCTAGAATGTCCAGAAAGGACCAAAATAGAAAACACAAGGAATAAAATGCAGAAAGGAGAAGGTGTGTGTGTGTGTGTGTGTGTGTGTGTGTGTGTGTGTGTGTGTGTGTACAATGAGAGAGAGAGAGACAGGCAGAGAGAAATAGTGGGGCAGGATATTCTAGAATAGACAAAAATCACTTATGATAATCCTGAAGGCACTAAGCTTGAACTAAAGTCCTTGTGTCTTTTCTGTAACAATGGAAAAAGAATATAGTGTTCAGCGACATGCCTATATGTGTTGAGCAAAAATTATCTCAGGGCCTGTACCTCGAAGCCTATAGGACAGAAAAAAAAACTTGGCTCAAGTTCAGGGCTTTGCTCCAGGTCAGTGTGATGGGACGACAGAATTCTGTGTCGTCTCATCTAACCACAAACACAGCTCCCCAGCAGCGGGAGTTACTTTATTGAGTTCACGCAGTGGATGATTTTAACTTCCACATCAATGGTTCATATAGAAAATACATAGCTCAACTTGAATCATTTCAGGGTCCCTCCCTTCCCTCTTCTAGGGTTCGACAGATTGTGAGAGATGCTGACCTTTCGTCATCCGTACCCTGTGTTTTCCTTTGCTAACTCTGTACCATTTCTTAACCACATCACTCGTCCCATCTGTCTGGACTCATGTGCAGCTATTTCCCCTCGCATTCCCATGTAATGCACATTGTATTGGTAAATTGTCACGAGTTAGTTGTGTCATCTGAGAGTGGAAGCATGGCTCTCTTGCCTCATTTCAGACCCAAGCATGTTTGTCTCAAAGAGTCCTTCTTGTCCCCCCTGAGAGAAGAGAATATCAAAATGGCAGGGAGAGAAGAGAATATCAAAATTCCAAGGGAAAAACAACACACCAAGGGGAAGAGCTGAAAGATGAAAACATCTGCCACCGCTGTGCTCTATCCTGTGGTATAAAAGTGTCTACAAGGCAAATGAGGAGCCAAAGTTCAGCCACACTCTGAAAGCTGGCCATCTCAGCTTTGTAGGTTGTTTAGTGTCGCTTTCGCTGCAATTATCCCCATCTGTCATATGACTTCGAAGTTTCACCCAGGGGGATACTTTACTCTGCCCAAGACTCTTTTGGGAACTCCATCTGTCTGCTTTAACAAGCTTCCCCAGTCAGTTTCTACTGAAGATTTTGAGTACTCGCCTTCATGATGCTTTGCTCTCTATCTGTCTAAGTATGAATGTATGTGTGCATGCATGCATGCATGTATGCATTTATCTATCCATCTATCTATCCCTTGGCATCTATTCTTTTACTTTGCTTGCTATTACTAAGCAAGCCTATTCATTCAGAAGGAAGCACAGATGTGACAGACGGTTCTCCAAACTCTATAGGACGTCCACTGAGCTACCTCTCAGATCCACTCCTTTTATTCTTGTAGCCTCCACAGAGTCTCAAAATATGATCTCTCTGTCTCTTTCATGGGTAGGACCAGCCTAATTATCTACTGTTATGGCAAATCATAACAAGCATTACAGCTGAAAACAGCACAAATCTATGTCTTACAGCTCTGCAGGTCGAGTCCAGCACAAGCCAAATGGCATCAGGTTTGCATTTCTTGATGGAGATTCTAGAACATTGTTTGTTTGTTTGTTTGTTTTTACAAGAATTTAGAGGGCACACATTTTGGAACTCATAATTTGTCTATCTTCTTTTACGGTTGTTTTTGGTTTAGTTTGGTCATTTGGGACAGGTCTCATGCAATGTAGGTTAGTCTTAAGTTCACTATGTAACAACTAAGTTTTTAAGTTCCTCATGCTTTGCTTCTACCTCCCAAGCACTGGGGTCCCAGGCTTGTGTCACTATGCCCAGTCCTTTGCCCCTCAACTTTAAAGCCAGAAATTGCTCTCTCTAAACACAGTGGGATGATCCCTCTACCATTCAAAGAATCCTTTTGGATAAATGTTCATCTCAAGGTCCTTAATTTGAATTGCATTTTCATAATGCCTTTGCCATGTTAGACTACATGGCTATAAGTTCTGACAATTAGGTTGTGCGCACCTTTGTAGGGTCCCCATTCTACTTCATAGAGGAATCTAGAAAAATATGTTTCACAGGCTTAAAGGTTGATAAAACTGATACTGTCAGCATATTCTAAAATGCTCTGAATACAAGTGTTTTTAAAATGTTTATTTATTATTATATGCATATACATTTTACAAGAATGTGTGTGTGTTCATCAAATGCGTGCCCAGTGCCCTCAGAGGATTTGGAATTGGATGTGAAAGCAGTTGGTTGTTAGCCTCCATGTGAATACTGACAGCCCAACCCAAGTCCTCTGGAAAAATAACCAGTGCTATCAATCACCGAGCCATGCCTCCAGCCCCTGGATATAGAATTTTAAATGACTATTTGAATAAACCATCATTTAGCAACATATTCTTCTTATACTTCTAGAAAACTTCTAATTTTTCAAGAAATTTCCCATTGTTTGGTTGCTATAAATCATGACAGGAAACAATTTTCTGTATGTAAATTATTCCATATGCATTTTAAAATTACTGTCACGAAGTACATTCTAGAAGCAAAATAGCTGATTTATCACTCAAAAGCATTTTCCAGCTTTGTCTGGATTAGTGGTCCTGTCTCCTTGGGTGACTTGGAAGGACCCTGCACTCTTACCTCTTTGGAGGAGCAGAAGTGCTAGGGAGAGCTACTCTCACTCCCAGGAGTAAGTCCCTGGGGAAAGTTTGGGAAGGATCCCTGAGCACATGGCATCCTTTTCCTGGTGACATTTACTCAGGTTTCTCTTCTTACCATTTACCTTTTCTACAAGTGGCCTCTCAAGCTGCTCAAATAGAATGCTTACTATTAATTTTAAATGCAAACTTCAAAGCCACCCATCACCCACTAACCACTATTTGAAATTTTAATATATATCTTCCATTCTTCTGCACACTGCTGAATGTGCACATGTATACATACATATAGATGATGTCAAGTGCATTATTTATGCTAGTTTTATGTGTAAGGTAAGTTTTCCACAAATGTAGTGTTTTAATGTGATCATTTTCTACATATACTTATTTCCCTCAGATTACATTCAGGTGTAATATTGCTCAAATGTGTATATTTAAGTAAATAGAAACTACCAAATTAGTTGTTCTAATTAATTCCCTGCCCAAAAGATAAAGGAAAAGCTCTCTTCCCTCCACGGGTGATTATAGTGTGCTTTGTTTTAAATATGGTCCATTTTATGTAACTTTAGTATGTCAGCTACATTTTATCTTCTCTAGTTCCTCAAGAAATTGGAAAATCAAACATTCATATGACCTAGCAACTATAATATTGGATATATAAGCCAAGGAAATGAATCAAATAAGTCATAGAAATAGTTGCACTCAGATGCTTAATTAACCATTCTTCTCCATAGCCAAAGCATGGGCTAACTATGGGATAATGTGTGAATGAATTAATGAACTCTCTCTCTCTCTCTCTCTCTCTCTCTCTCTCTCTCTCTCTCTTTCTCTCTCTCTCTCTCTCTCTCTCTCTCTCTCTCTCTCTCTCTCTCTCTCTCACACACACACAATGGAACACCATTAAAAAGGTCCTGTCATCCTGACATTTGCAGGGACAGACCTGCAAAATATGTGGACGAAATCAATCACAGACAAAACACTGCACACATACTTACTCATATGCAGAACCAAAGTATCCTGAGTCGTATAAATGGTTGCATTGTGTGTGAGAGAGCATCTGAAAAGGGAATATTGAGGGAAGGGGATGTTAGCCAAAACATACAGAATTTCAGATAGAAGAGGCCAGATGCTCAAGAGCCCCACTGAACAACACAGTGACCACAAATAACGACAGTGCCTTTCAGAATCATAGTCTAAATCTTATGAACAAATCTCCTAAGCCATAATGTATGGCTTGTCCTTGTGTTATGGAAGACAAGCAAGATCCCCTCGAGTTCTTTTGGTCTTTCTAGTACCTGCTGCAGCGACTGTCTGAAAGGACCCTTAGCTCTGCTCACTGTTTTCAATAAAATGTGATGCTCTGTGGAAATGGAAACTGAGCAGTTTCCTTGTTCAAAAGTTGCAATGAATTGTGGTTGACAAGCACAGAGCACTGACCCACGTGTGAGGCTTCTAAGCAATGGAACCACATGGGGCTGCCCAGGTCTGGCCCCCATGGAGCTGGTCCAAGCCCAGCTGCAACTAACAGATCAGAGAAACTTGACCCAAAGGCCACAGATCTGGGCTGGCCTGTCTCCAGGACATCTGATATGAAAAGACCTCCACAAAGTGCCCAGGACTCACAATGAGTAGAATCAGTCAGACAAATGGTTTTGAAGAGTTGAACATTGGGGGAAAGGAGGAGACAGTGCAATATGGAGGCGAGTACATACTTGGCATTCCAACATTGCGGAGAAAACACCTCTCCTCCACACTCCAATTTACCAGGCACTTATCCTTACTCATATACTATTTGGATATCTTTCTGAATATTTTAAATTTATTTATTTTATTTCCATCTTACATTTCAACCATAATTTTCTTCCCAATCCTGCCTCCCACCACACCCCATTCCCACATCCCCTTCAGCCCACCTCCCATCTACTCTTCCCAATGGGTAAGGGCTCCCATGGAGAATCAACAAAGTCTGGCACATCAAGTTGGGGCAAGACCAAGCCCCACCCACTGCGCTAAGGCTGATCATGGCATGCCGCCATAGCGAATGGATTCCAATAACCTTGCTCTTGCACCAGAGATAGATCCTGGTCCTACTGCCAGGTGCCTCTCAGTCCAGAGCTTCACCATTGTCTTCAACATACGGATGGCCTAGTTCAGTCCCATGGAGGCTCTACAGCTGTTGGTCTAGAGTTAATGAGTTTCCACAAGCTTGGTTTAGCTGTCTCTGTAGATTTCACCATCATGATCGTGACCTACCTTGATCATATATTCCTTCCTCCCTCTCTTCAGTTGGATTCCCGGAGCTTGGCCTGTTGCTTGGTTGTGGATCTCTGCATCTGGTTCAATCAGTTACTGAATGAAGGCTCTATGATAATAGTTGGGGTGGTCACCAATCTGATTACAGGGGAAGGCCAGTTCGGGTATCCTCTCCACTATTGCTAGGAGCCTTAGCTCAGGTCATCCTTGAGGATTTAAGGAGTTTCCCTAGCATTGGGTTTCTCCCTAACCCTCTGTCTATCAAGAGTTCTCTTTCACTGTTATCCCACTCTGTCCCTCTCCTCCCTCCGGAGCAAGCTACTTACCACAGAAAAAGAAAAATCTATCTTCCAATAGCTATTTACTGCCAACAGCTCCTCAGCTAAGAGTGGAGCTGCCCCTATGCTGGAATTTCGAGTGGCTTGATCTTATGCACATCTTGTGTAGGTGACTGTATAGTTGCTATGAGCTCAGGAACGCAATGGTGTGTCGTGTTGCTAAGGCAGCCCTTCACAGTTGTTCTGTCCCAATCCTTTCATTCTTATGTTTGTTCTGCATCTTCTTCCATGATGTCCCTGAGCCTTAGAGTGGGTGGTCGTGTTCTAGATGTCCCACTTAGGGTTGAGTACTCTGTGATGGAAGTGCCCCTGATGTTTTTATGTCATTTGTTCAAGGAAAAATGTTACCTTTTTTTTTTAATGACACCAGTTGGGTGGTAATATAGTTACTGGGTGGAGAATATTTGCCAAAAAATGTGCAAGTTTCTATATTGATGCTGTCTGCTTAAGATGGCTAGTGGCCTTCTCTGAGAAGTCAGTATGCCAGGAGGAGGTCAGGGTAGGAATTACTAAATATGACAAACATCTGTATATAAGTAGTGTTTATATCTGGGACTTGATGAACACATAGGCCATGGGGCAGAACAAGAATGATACCTAAACCCTTAGAGATAATACAATAACTAGAGAGAGGTCTCAGTTAATAAAGACCTTGTCACACAAGCATGAGGACCTGAGTTTAGATACCCTCCATACACATAAAAAATAAGTACGGTAGCACACACCTGTAACGCCAGCACAAGCAAGGGAGAAAAAAAAGAAAATCTTGAATTTTGATAGATAACCAGTGTCTACAGTCTACCATGCTGAACATGCTCAACCTTGCCTGAGAGCCAATACAGTCAAACCAGTGAGCTTCAGGCTCAGTGAGAGACCCTGCCCAATAAGAGAGCAAGCGGTTGAGGAAGATACCTGATGTTGATGATGCTGTGTGGCAATTTGCCCTGAGGTAAAATATCCCTGCATCTTGTTAACACAGGATGTTCTAAGGGGAGGTGAAACACTCCACCCTGGAGTGATACTTGTCAAGATGAGGAAGCACTCAAAAAGCCCCTGAAACTGGCCACGCTCACCTGACCTCCTCTCTCCCTCAGAATATAAAGAACATATAAGCAGTAAGGACTACTGAGAGACATCCTTAAAAAGCAGAGATGTCTTGAAGAGGCAGATGACTTAAAAAACTGACAAGGAAAAGTTGAGATGTACTGGATTGCCTGGAAAACGCAGACAACTGAGTCACCTGAGAACGGCCCTCTGCAACCTCTTGAGCTGCCTGCAGACTGTGCAGGGTGCTCCAGATTTTCAGTTTTTGAAGCTGTCACCCAAGTTGGTGGGGGCCTCGCTGATGCAGCTAACTTTGAGTGGTTTCTGCTTCTAAAAGTAACTTCTCACTTATATTCCTGCACGTAGCCCCAATAAAACAATTGGTTCACCATGTTGGACCTTGTGGGTATCTTTACATTGATCTGTCATCAGTTTGCTATCTAAGGTAAATGGACATTTGTTCATGTCTCACCATATAGCAACCATTTGGCCTCCCCATATGCACACATAAACACACTCACACATGCACCCACATGTACATGCACACGCACACACACACACACACACACATGCATACACACAAAGAATTAAGACAGGTAGTGGCTTGATTGTGTGATTTTTCACATTCTTTTCTTCCTGTGGTTCTTTATATCCTACTTAATTTTTTAAACATGAATAGGAATTTTACTTAAAGCTATAAAAAGTAATTAAACATTAAAGGCCATTTTCTTTGGGCTTTTATAGATCTGAGGAAGACCTAGCTTTAAGTATCCACTTATTAATTAAAATAAGAATGGTGAGTCCTTAATACTTACAGGTTTTATTACACATTAACTACACCGTAATAAAAATGCAAATGTACGAACATATAATTGGTGAGGATTGTTCTTGTATAGATATTATCATTTCTATTACTCTGAGAACAGAACAGGATACATTAAATGATATGAAAGCAGTTTGTAACTATTATATGTTTTTAGCACTCCTCTCTTCTGGGTATTCTTACCCCCTTCCCAGAAAAGAAAAAGAAACTTCTTTAATGCAGCACTTTGTGCTTCCCCTCAGCCAGTCATAAGAGAAAGACATAGAAAAGTGCAAACAAGTTTTTAAAGGAAAGTGTCATTATCAAGAGTCAAAGTTGCTTCAAGGAACCATAAGCCCTTTTGTCGGAAAGCTGTATGTAGCCTCCACCATCAGTTCATTTACTCCACAGTAATTATGAGGCAGGAACACTCCTTTGCCTCCTCAAATGAGTCTGGTGTGGGTGACAGATGTTAAACAAGAAAGTAAGCCAATATAAGACAAAAAGATGTTTGATAAGAAGGACAGCTGGAGGGAGCAGACATACAGTGGGGGAGAGACATCAAAGCCAAGGTTAGAACAGTAAGCAATACAGTGAGCTAAATAATGATCCATAAACAAGACCATTCCATCCAGTCATTAATACCCAGTGTATTTTTTCTCAGTTGCTGTAACAAAATACTTGACGTAATCGGCTTCAAGAGGAAAGATTTGCTTTGGTTTATGACTTCTGGAGTTCCAGTTCATGGTCCTTTGACCTCATTGCTGGAATTTTCACTGACTTGATCTTCTATTCTCTGAAATACATTGATGTATGTTAAGGCCCAGAGTATAGTCTCACTCAGTTCTTTTTAACTTTAAAGAGGCATGTATTCTGCTATCAAATCATCCAAAGAACGATCACCAAAATGACTGAAGAAACCTGACAACTGAAGTTTCATCCTGGGAACCTGCATGGTGTAAGAGAGAAGTGAACGCCATCCACTGACTTGCATATATGCACTTCATGGCAAGACTACATTGTAGGCATATGCAAACATACAAATAAATAAATGTGATTATAATTTCTTAAGCTTTAAAAAGTTGGAGGGACAGAGGAAGGTAAATTATGTTAACATGAATGAAATTAAAATGAAGTAGCAATATTGATTATATTGCCTGGAACTACTCACAGACCAACTGCCCGATGTATTGAGGGTAATATAAACAAACTGATTCTTTTACACTCACACACACACATATGCAAACATACATATGCACATCATACACACACACACAACTACTCAACACATACCTAAGTCCAGCTATGATACTAGGATATGCTGTAATGGACGATATTAGAATTCTTTATATTTTTCTATGCTTTTTATAAAATAATGTAGCAGGCTTTCCTTTGGGCCATCAACCAGCTCCCAAATCATGACATGGAAACTTATTATTAATTATGAATGCTTGGCCTTAGCTTATTCTCATTTCTGGCTAGCTTTCTTTCTTTAACATAAATGACCCTGTTTCTCATTATCTGGGTTTGTCTTGGTGCTTTCTACCTTTTTTCATTCCATATGTCCTACTCTGTGTCTATCTGTCTGGCTGCTGACATGCTGACTGGATGGCCTCAAGTGTCTCCCTCTTTTTCTCCCTCCTTCTCTTCTCTCAAGCCTAGATTCCTCCTCCTACATATTCTCTCTGTCTGCCTGTCCCACTTACCCCTCTTCTGCCTAACTATTGGCTCTTCAGCTTTTTATTAGACCAATCAGGTGTCTTAGGCAGGCAAGGTGAAACAGCAATTCATCTTTACATAATTAAGGAACACAGTTAAAGTATTATTCCCCAACAGCAGTCTCTCAGACCCTGGCAGCACATCCACAGTAAATTAGAAGATGATATTGGAGAAGGCTATTCAGGGCATTGCAGGTCCAGCTTGAGTCAAAGACAGGCAGCTCGGGTTTGGGGGGCTCTTCAAAGGGGTTCGGTCTTCGGTGAGCTGGGACAGTGTGACACATCCAAGAAGATGACACATTGGTCCCAGCAGTTTAGGGCTCAGCATCAGCATTTCCAGCCGGCTGATATGCATGCCCTGAGGCAACATCACAGTCTGTTAGGGAACTCTAGGCTGGTGGATGCCAATCTGTCTCAGCTTTAGCAGAAAAGATACATGAAGTCTTTTCATGACCATTGTTGGATTCTGCTTTGGGGTGTGGACAGCTTTTATTATCAAGAGAGGTCAGGAAAAACTTGGATCTAAATGCCCTCTTAAATTAACCAAAAAAAAAAAAAACAGCTCCTGGGTTCTGCATTTCGTTTTCCTCCACCAGATAGAAGCCTGCATGGGTCTCCACGTCCACTTAAGCAGCCCACAAATTAATCCCATGCTGACAACTTAAATGTCGAGGTTTCTGAAAGAAATTCACGTTACATTAGCAAGGTGGATGATGAGTGTGAGCGCTCTGTGGCCGCCAATGCTGCGCTGAGCTCAGCTTTCACAAGACCTCTTATCCAGGCTGCGCCCACGCTTCTCCCAAGCACAGCAGAGACCCAGCATTGCTACCTTTTAATATGCTATTGACCTGGGGATATTGATGGTGACAGGACTAGTCATTATGCCACAATTAAAAGCTTCCTTCAATGAGAAAAGAAAAATCACCCCAAATATCAATTTTAAGATGCGGCATTAAATATTTATGAGAAATGCCCCCAAGATGCTGAGCGGAGCAGTTGCATAATGAAAAAGCCACATATTTCAGAGAAGGATTATTCCCCACTGCTGCACAATCAAGGAATTTTTAAGTGACCTACGAGTAAAAGCAAATAAAAGGAGGGGGGCAATTGCAAATTAATAAAGCACATAGTACCATTTGATTACAAGCCACTGCAGTGTGAAATGAGTTGGTTTCAGTCCAACTGTGCCTACTGATAGTTGTCATCAACTTCCCTCCATGGGTACCTGATGGCTTGGTCCCAGCAGGCGTGGTCTGAGGAGGAGGTAGAGGAGCGGGCGAGGAGAAGCAGGTCAGAACTCTGAGTGGGAGCAAACAGCGGACTTGCCATCAAGGCTCTGGTCTGCCTGCTGGCTCGGGTCTTACAAGGACTTTCTGAGAACACAGTGCTCTTCTGAAACTAGGTCTTCATTTGATTGAGTCTGTGAAATGGTGTTGCAAGGGCCTTAGACGATACCTGCTCAAGTGGATTTCCATGGTGGTTACACAGTCACAGATTTCTAAACTCAGTCCTGTTGAAGCAGGACTTTTGACAACAGAGCTGAGGAGTGTGACTTTAAAAAAGAATTCCCCAATTCTGTAGGTTAGGTCAAACTTTATCTGAATTCTTATCATGACCTCTGTGTGCATAAATTATCATCCTGCATTCTTTACTTTGGGCCAGCCCATGAGACGTCTATGGGGAAAATTGAATCATTTCAAATCTACACTTTTTAGGAAGTCCTTGATGATTCTGCTCAGTACTCATTTTTCTACTATTGCTCTGGAGTTTTCCCAGAGACTTGAAAGGAATCAGGGAATGACTGCTTGAGGAGGTATGTGAAATAGAAGGTTCTGGGTTTCAAATGTATAGACACACACACACACACACACACACACACACACACAAAGCTGCCCCCTCTGTGACCTAGATCAACAATCCCAGATGACCTGAAGACCTGTGGCCCAGCCCAGGGACACCAATACCACCCTCTTGACTTCATGGAACCAACAACTGGTGATTAATAGTTACTTATTGCTTTGTGCACTGCAAACTTCTTGCCCGTGACTGTGGTGGTCATTACGAACTGTGATATGAATGATACGGGTATTCACACCCAGAGACTACAAGAATCCATGTCACTCAGGTTTGGAAGCTGAAACCTAGTACTCAGGTAAATATACTACAAACTCCAGGGCTGAGCCCAGATGCATGTAAGTATTTTTCAAAAAAGTTGTATTGAATATGACCACACCCATTCATTTGTCCATTGTGTACAGATGTTTTTTTGTTTTTTTTTTTTTGCTTCAAAGGCAGTTTGCTGAGTTCCAATCAAGCTCAAAGTCTTGGATCTTAATGAAATAAAACTTGGACTGAGCAAGAACATGTATGTTTGCCAACACTACAATGCACAGAAATCCAGAACTTGGGCCTTGGCAATCTTAAGACAATGTTTTCTTGTTGTTATTATTGTTGTTGTTGTTTTCATAATAACATGTTAAACTAACTTTGAAATTATTTTAAATGGACATGGAACAAGCACTTTAACTTGGTTCTCTTTGTTGCTCTTACATTTTCAAAAATCTATTCAAATAAGTTTCCTTATTAAAAAAATTAACAAAAAGCAAAGCTATCAAAAGAAAGGTATTTTGTTCCCCTTCTCTGGGCTTTTCTCATTGTTAGAAAATACTTTATGGAACTAGAGGGATGCTCAGCAACTAAGACCATTTGTCGCTCTTGCGGTGGACCAGGCTCCTTTCCCAGTACCCACATGGTCATCTACAGCAGTCTATAACTCTGGTTCTGAGGAAACAATGTCCTCTTCTGGACTCTGTGGGCACCAGGGACACAGGTGGCACACAAACATACATGCTGGCAAGCACACATACGTATAAAATTTTTTAAAATGGTTTTTAAAAGACAAAAAGAGAGAGTGGAGTAAATGGGCAAGGGAGAATACACTCAGCATATGATATATCCCGTGTGAAAAATTTAAAAGTGAATTCAGAAGATGAAATAAAAACATTTAATGTAAGCCATCTGATGACTTGAGAGTGAATGACTAGGTGATTAGAAAAGAAAAATCAGAATTTAATCAGAGAATCTAGAAAATCCCAAGTCACATCTACACACATGTAGAGACTGGATGGTTACTTGTCTCCTTCAGGAGGTCTTCAATTTTTTTTTGTAATTTTATTAAATTATAAAAGTTTCCATTTCCGCCCCTCCTCCCACCACCCTCCCACTCCCCACACTCCCTCTCCTCCTCCCTCTCCATCCCTAAGAGCAGTCAGGGTTTCCTGCCCAGTGGGAAGTTCAAGTTCCTCCTGCCTCCCTCCAGGTCCAGGAAGGTGAGTGTCCAGACGGACTGGATCCGCAAAATCCAGTATATGCAGAGGAAACAAGTCCCAGTGCCATTGTCAATGGCTTTTCAGAAAGACCAGGAGGCCTTCATTTTGAGACTGAAATCTTCCACATCTGTTAATCTTCTTTAAAGAAGCCAGAGGGCTGAACTAAATTAGGCTCTGAATTGTTGAAATTCAGATTTTATCGACCTCGCCCACAAACTGCCCCCAACTTCTCAGTAGGTTAGAGTTCCAGATTAGATAAAGGAATCAGGAGCTGAGCACTAACATTGCTGTCTCCTCCCTCGCTGCAGACACGATGGGAGCAGTGGCCTCACAATCCTGTCACCATGTGATTGTCTGCCCTTATGAACCACATCCTCAAACTCTGAACGAAACAGAACCTGTTCTTCACAAAGCTGCTTTTGTTGGGTACGTTGTCACAGTGACACAAGCAATACACCCTTCTTCACACCTAGCAGCTATAAAATAATATTCTGTGATGAGATATTTTGGTGCCTCACATTCTGGAACCAGAGATGTGTCGCCAAATTTTCATTCCCCGTACAGATGATCATAATGCATTTCACTGTCAACATCAGTGTCTTAGCTGTGAAGAGAAACCATGACCACGGCAACTATTTAAAAAAGAAAACCATTTAACTGGTACAGTTCAGTCAATTATGATCATGAAGGGAACCTGGAGGGTGAAGGCAGACACTGTGCTGAAGCTGAGAGAGGTGCATTTTGACCAAAGGGCAGCAGGAAGTTGACTGAATGTCACACAGAAGGAAGTTTGAGCAAAAGAGACTTCAAAGCCTCCCCCCACCCCGGATTCGAATTGGAAAGGATGAAGTTAAACTTTCGTTATTTGCTGACGATATGATAGTGTACATAAGTGACCCCAAAAACTCTACCAAAGAACTCCTACAGCTGATAAACACCTTTAGTAATGTGGCAGGATACAAGATCAACTCCAAAAAATCAGTGGCCCTCCTATACACAAAGGATAAAGAGGCAGAGAGGGAAATCAGAGAAACATCACCTTTCACGATAGCCACAAATAGCATAAAATATCTTGGGGTTACTCTAACCAAGGAAGTGAAAAACCTATTTGACAAGAACTTTAAGTCTTTGAAGAAAGAAATTGAGGAGGATACCAGAAAATGGAAAGATCTCCCTTGTTCTTGGATTGGGAGAATCAACAGAGTAAAAATGGCAATTCTACCAAAAGCAATCTATAGATTCAATGCAATCCCCATAAAAATCCCATCAAACTTCTTCACAGACCTTGAGAGAACAATAATCAAGTTTATATGGCAAAACAAAAAACCCAAGATAGCCAAAACAATCTTATACAATAAAAGAACTTCTGGAGGCATTACCATCCCTGACTTCAAACTCTATTATAGAGCTACAGTATTGAAAACAGCTTGGTATTGGCATAAGAACAGAGAAGTCAACCTATGGAATCAAATAGAAGACCCAGATATTAACCCACAAACTTATGAACACCTAATTTTCGACAAGGGAGCTAAAGGTATACAATGGAAGAAGGAAAGCATCTTTAACAAATGGTGCTGGCTTAACTGGATGTCAACCTGTAAAAAAATGAAAGTAGATCCATATCTATCACCGTGCACAAAAATCAAGTCCAAATGGATTAAAGACATCAACATTAATCCGTCCACTTTGAACCTGATAGAAGAGAAAGTCGGAAGTAGTCTACAAGATATAGGCACAGGAGGCCTCTTCCTAAGTAGGACCCCAGTAGCACAGACAATAAGAGAAACAATGAAAAAATGGGATCTACTGAAACTGAGAAGTGTAACACGAGGGCTGGCTTGTTGGGGTATCTGTCCTGCCCAGTACCCCACAACTGGCAAGCCCAAAGAAAATTACTCACAAGACTTCATAAGATTATAAACTGATTGGCTCATTAGGTCAGGCTACTTATTAGTTCTTATAACTTACGTTACCCCATTATCCTTATCTACGTTAGCACACGGCTCAGTACCTTTTTCAGTTGTCAGCTTACATGTTGCCTCTTCGGTGGTTTGCGCAGGAGTGGCGAGAAAGCTTCCTGTGTCCCAGAAAACTCCCAGTCTCTTTGCTTCACCCCTACTTCCTGTCTAGCTTTCCCGCCTATACTGCCTGCCTGGCCAATCAGTGTTTTATTAAAATATGATTGACAGAATACAGACAATTCTCCCACACCAGAGAAGCTTCTGTAAAGCAAAGGACACTGTCAGTAGGACAAAAAGGCTGCCTTCTGACTGGGAGAAGATCTTCACCAACCCCTCATCAGACAAAGGTCTGATCTCCAAAATATACAAAGAACTCAAGAAACTAGACACTAAAACTCTAATTAACCCAATTAAAAAATGGGGTACTGAACTTAACAGAGAATTCACAACAGATGAACTTCGAATGGCCAGAAGACACTTAAGGTCATGCTCAACCCCCTTGCGATCAGGGAAATGCAAATCAAAACCACTTTGAGATACCATCTTACACCTGTCAGAATAGCTAAACTCAAAAACACCAATGATAGCCTATGCTGGAGAGGATGTGGGGTGAGGGGAACACTCATCCATTGTTGGTGGGAATGCAAACTCGTGCAGCCACTGTGGAAATCAGTGTGGCGGTTTCTCAGGAAACTGGGAATCAACCTCCGTCAGGACCCAGCAATTCCACTCTTGGGAATATACCCTAGAGATTCCCTAACATACTACAAAAGCATTTGTTCTACTATGTTCATAGCAGCACTATTTGTAATAGCCAGAACCTGGAAGCAGCCTAGGTGCCCCTCAATAGAAGAATGGTTAAAAAAGGTGTGGAACATATACACATTAGAGTTTTACTCAGCGGTAAAAAACAATGACATCTTGAATTTTGCATGCAAATGGATGAAAATAGAAAATGCTTTACTGAGTGAGGTAAGCCAGACCCAAAAAGAGGAACACGGTATGTATTCACTCATAAGTGGATTCTAACCATAATTAAAGGTCTTTGAGCCTATTATTCGTGATCCCAGAGAAGCTAAATAAGAAGATGAACCTGATGAAGATTATTTAGCTATCCTCCAGGAGGTAGGAAATAGACAAGAGTCCCAGGTAACCTCGGGTGCATGGGGGGGTGGGAGGGTTGATGGAAGGGGAGAGGGTTAGAGAGAAGGGAGTAGGGGAGGAATGGGGAAAGCTCGGTGGCCTGGGATAGGGGGGGAGGGAGGAAGGATGAATATGGGATCAGGGAAGAATATATTTCAACTAAGGGATTCATTTTAGGGTTTACAGGAGACTTGATTATATATGGGATCCCAGGTCCAAGGAGAGATCCCCCAGATTGCTCTCTGGACAGAGGAGAGGGTGCCTGAATCGGCCGTGGCCCATGACCATACTGATGAATATTTTGCTTATCACCATAGATCCTTCATCTGGCGAAGGACGGCGATACAGACGGAGACCCACATTGGAGCACCGGACTGAGCCCCCCAAGGTCCAAATGAGGAGCAGAAGGAGGAAGAACATGAAAAACGAAATCAGGACTGCGAGGGATACTATCACCCACTGATACAAGGGAACGGATCTAATGAGAGTTTACCAAGGCCAGTTGGACTGGGACTGAACGAGGAGGTGATCTAACCAGATTCTCGGAATTTGGCCGGATTCTCTGAATGTGGCTGGCCCGAAGTCTTTCTGAAATGCCATTGACTATGATATTGGGACCTGTTTCCTCTGCATATACTGGATTTTGGGGATCCAGTCTGTTTGGATACTCATCTTCCTGGACCTGGAGGGAGAGGGGAGGAACTTGAACTTCCCACAGGGCAGGAAACCCTGACTGCCCTAAGGGACGAAGAGGGAGGAGGAGAGGGAGTGGGGGGAGTGGGAGGTTGTTGGGAAGAGGGGCGGAAATGGAAACTTTTATAATTTAATAAAATTTACTTAAAAAAAAAAAGCCTCCCCCCCAAACACACACACACATACAGTAACACACTTCCTCCAAGGCACACCTCCTAATAGTGCCCCCTTGGGGCCCATTTTGTTCCAAACCACCACAATCCATTACCATTGCATGAGTAGTAACCACCCAGTCCTCACAATGTGACAGTGAGCACAGCACATTAATATGCAGAAGCTTCAGCTGTTGACAGCTTATCTGAAGAATTGGCACAAGAGCAATCGACTATGGAAGACAGGTTACCTAGGCCTTTGCTGTGGATGCTTTCCAGGCAGCAACTCCCTCTGCCCAGCTACTCTCTTCTCGCTGCAAGTCATTGATAGCTAAAACACTCTGAGTAGGGTGTCCTGCAGGCAAATCTCTCCGAAGACTCTGCTTTCCAGGTCCCGACCTCCAGGAATCTACTCCACATCCTGCTCTGACTCAAAGTGTTAGAGATTGCTAACAATTAACTTGAGAAGACTCCCATTCACTTAAGTTTTCTCTAGATTATTGAATCTAAGAATTTGAAAACAACAAAGAACTTCAGCAATCAAGTAGGCCAGTAGTTCCCACAGTGGGTCGGCAAGGGATAAGTGGATATTTCTCTTCTTCTTACCTAAAAATTTCCAATCTTGCAATGATGACTAGCTATTAATATCTATATTATTTTATAAATCACTTATACTATAAGCTAATACTTGTATCAGTGTATGTTCACATTAATAAAATACTTTATCTTTTAATATTCATATCTCTTCTCATTATGACAAAATACCTGATCAAAGCCCCTTGTGCAAGGAAGGCTGGCTTTGACTGACAGTTTCAAGATGCAGTCTATCATGATGGGGAAGGAATGTTCGCAGCATAAAATGGCAGATGGCTTTGCGCACACAGTTAGAATTCAGAGATGAATTCTGTTTTTTTACTTTTTCGGTATAGGACCCCAATACATGGAATGGCTCTGTCTACATTTAAGGTGGGTCTTTTCCCATCCCTCAATCTAGAAACTCTCACACATACATGTCCAGAGGTTTGTCTCCAATGGTGACTCTAAGTCCATCAAGTTGAGAGTCAGTATTAACTATCACACAGTTATGCTATGAACAAAACAATTAAAAAGCCATTTTACAGCTAATAACATTGAGCTTGAAGGAGGTAAAGTAGCACATTCTTGGCCTTAGAAATTGGATTGAGAAGTTAAGAAATAATTAAATTCCCCCGGTTTTCACCGCTGTTCTCTTTTTCCTAATTCACAGCAGTCTCTGAGCACAGGAGTTTCTCAGCTTGCAGAGAATTGAAATACAAGCCCAGGAGGAAAGAAGAGATTTACAAAGTAAAGCAATTGCTGAGAAGTCAATATTTTCAGCTGGAAACCAGTCTTCAGCATTCCATTTACTAATACATATTTTTGTCCACCTTCAGAGTGTAATTTTGGCTCTTACTCTCAGTTTGAGAACTGAGCTTCTCCATGTGGCAAGGGGTTGAAACTCCTTGACTTATTGGATGCTACATTTAACAGTTTAGGAATAATTTTTATAGTGCTTTATCCCAGGAGAATCTTTAGGGGATTTCCTGATAGCATCCATGTGGGTATGAGTATCTAGTTACCACTGCCTCGAGACTCTGTTTAAATAGAAAACTATTACACCTGTAGATTAGCATAGCTCTAGACCTCATCAGAGGAGTTGCTGTGCCGTGGATGGCAATTAACAGGAACTCATGACTAGCCAAGGTAGAGGAGCATGCGCACCACACTTCACCCCTCCAAATCCCAGGTACCACCGAGGAGAATGGAGTGGAAAAGTTGTAAGAGACAGAAGGTTGGAAGGATGAGAAAAACAGTGTCTTCTGGACATGGCAAGACTTCTGCACTCATAGTCTCATAGCAGCTGTGGTTGTCTACACGAGATCAACATCCCAGCATCAAAGAGAGCAGCTTGCGAGCCTGTATTTCCAGCTAAGGAGTCATGGGCAATTGATGGCTTCTATGAAACAGTGAGTTTTCTTTTAGGTTGTGGCCCCTAGTAGGTCAATCCCTTTCCAGCGGAAGACCCCACATCCATGCTTGCACTGGCAACACAGATTGAACTCAGCGTGCTGTTTTGTAAAAGAACACAAAGTCGGAAGGGGCTAGGGATAGATCTGGGAGGAGTCAGAGGGAGGAGCAGGAGAGAATATGATTAAAATACATGGTAAGCATATATGAAATCTCAAAAAATGAATGAAAATGTGACATTAAATTTTTCAAGGAACAAGGCCAAATCTGAATATGATATAGCAGCAAAGGGAAGTGCAGTCCAGGTGAACAGTTCCGAGAAACGTCATCTAAAACACAGGCAACACTGACAGAAGAAATTCAGGGAGCAGCATACTTCCTGCTCCTGAGAGAGCTGAAGGAGAATCGGGCAGCAGAGAGAATACTCACAGCCGATGCAACAGGGATTTCATGGTTATTCTGTTTGGAAGATTTCTTTCTACATCTGTAAACAATGAACAAGATGCATGCTACGTAAGACAGCATCTGGAATCCACCTCGAATTGCTCATGGAGGGAGAGAGAAAGGCACTCATGAAACCACGTTGGCTTTGGCTCTGTAGTTGCATGCCCAGGACACAGTGTGCATAGATGTGATAGACTCTTTTCCTGCATTTTCACAGGAATAAGTTCAATGAAAGCCAAATCTGGTAAAACCCAAGGCTTATACACAAGTGCGTGGAAAAGAAAATGGGAAATGACAGTTGACATGTGAGTAAGTAATCATAGAGTCAGAATATATCAAGGAAAATACTAATGTGTTTCACTGAGTAAAAGAAAACTTGAAAATATTTGTACTCATCTAGATTGTTAGGCAAATAAAATGCTTAGATACATGCTTCAAAAATATTTATGAATGACTCAATAAATTAGTCACCATTCAAGCATGAGGATCTGAATTCAGGTCCTCAGCACCCACAAAAAAATTCCCTATGCCTGTAATTCTAGTGGTGGAGAGACAGAGACAAAAAGATCTCAAGGGCTTGCTGGCCAGTCAAATGGGTAAGTTCCGAACTCCAGGCTCAAGGAGGGATTCTGACTCAAAACATAAGATGGAGAGCAAATGAGGAAGACGCTACACATCACCTTTAGCCTACCACCACCACTCCACACAAGAAATGTAGAGACCAAATAAAGGAGCTATGTTAATCTGTAAATAAAATATAAAACCAATAGAGTGCAAGTGAATATTTTGTGTATTTCTACTGATTCCCTCATTTTGCTAAGAGCTAGACCCTCAAAGGCTCCTAAGACAGAGACTGAAGTGAACAAAATCACAATTCTCCACACTTTGTTTGTGTCGACCAGTTGTTTGCTTGCTTGCTTGTTTGTTTGTTTGTTTGATTTATTTTTTGCTTTGATAAAACACCCAAGAAAATTTCAAGAGAAAAAGTATGTCTTTCGATTTCTGGTTTTAGCTGTGACATGATCACAGACAAGAAGAGAATGGCTCACGTCATGGCAGTCGGGAAACAGAGACAAAAAGAATGTCTGCATTGCCAGTGCTTCCCTCTGTTCCTCGTTTATTCTTGTTCGGACCCTGCAGCTCTGGGATGCTGCTCTCCCCATTCATGGTAGATGTTTTCTCTTTGGATAACTCTCTCTGGAAATGTCTTGGGATACACTTCACTAATCTGCTAGCTGTTCCCCAGACAAATCGACAATCAAAAGTAATACATCAATGACATGGCATGTGGACGTTATTTCTCACTCCTCTGCAGTAATTGAGAAACACAGAAACAAGCCACACCTGGTCTACTTGGGTTGGAAAACAGGTTCTGAGAAAGAATGCCTCAATTTGTATTCCTGTGCCCTGAGAGCTATCTGGAAAAAAAACTAGAAGGACCAAACACCAAATGAAGTTGTATTTTTCTCACTCATTGGATGGCAAGCAATTTTTATTTTATTTAATATGATTTTTCTATAACTTCAAGTCATATATTAAATGACTTTTATAATCCAAAAGTGAAAATTACAATATAAGAATGAAGAACAGGAAAATAATATTCTTTCCAACTTTAGCTTTTTCCTATAAAACACAATGCATTTTCCTTGGAAGACTTTTAATCTTGACGTGAAAAGGTAACTATTTTTGAGGAGTTTATTTTGGAAAGTTCCAGAAGTGAGAATGCATGGAGTGTCAAGGGAGTGGGGATTTTTGCCGAAATTGGAAGGATTATTATTTTTCGGTTGTCGAGGAATGGCAAAATGAGTTAGCGTGAAAGCAGATTGAAAGGAAATAGTGGCATCCGGAGTGGACACAGCTCACGCTGGATAGAGGTGAGTATTGATTTGTAAGTGGCACATAAGAAAGCTAGAAATATATTGCTGAGCTGGAGGGAGACGTGAGTGAGAAGGATGAGGAAAGAATGAGGGAGCAAGAGAGTAGAACAGGGGAGCGGGCAGCCTGGTGATGGGAGTGTAGGTTCACACATGCCTGGCTATGCACAGTGCCAAGATTTACAAATTGCCAGGACCTCCAAATAATAGAACATTTAAGACCTCTCTACTTTATTTATTTGCTTTTGCTAACACTGCTCTTGTTCATCAAAGCAGGAAGAAAACCAATAAGCACTTGGGTTTGCCAACATAACTCAAAACACGCTGAGTTTTCAAGCCCACAAATCTTTCTAAGAAACATAATTTTCTCGTCACCATCTCCTGCACAAGAAGTAAAAAGTATTTTATTTGCAAAGAATCTTCTTTTGTTTTGGATACAAAGGGAAAGCTAAAAATAATTCTTTTTTGGCTTTGGTTAGGAATATATATATATATATATACATATATATATATATATTGCCTATACTTTTGCCTATGAGATTTATGTGGGTATTTGGTTTTGCCTAGGACCACAGCAGCCGTTCGTGACAGGAGGGTAGATGCAATGCACAGGAAGACAGAAGACACACAGTTTCAGAGTTAGACTGCCAAAGCTGTTTCTAATACTAAAGTGACACAGGCTTCCTTCTAAGGCAGCCATTTTCATCTGCAGAACCACCAGTATTAATATATGCAAAGCTATTAGTTTGGGGTCCGCATTTAAGCAAATGAAGTAAAACTGGTCAATTAGGTTTCATAAACTCTCATTCATTCAGTATAAAAATATTTAAACTAAACTAATTTTCACTCTCAATTTCATCATTCCATTTTTAGTTAAAACTCAAGAAATGAGCTGGAGATGTACCTAGTGGCTACAAACGTTTACTGCTCTTGAAAAAGAGAAAATTTTGACCCCAGCAACCACATAGTAGCTCATACTACCTGTAACTCTAATTTGAGAAAATCCAATGTTCTCTTTTGGCCTGCATGGGTACTGCATATACAGAGTACACATATACTAAGGCACACACCCCCACGTGCGCGTGTGCACACACACACAAAATAAATAAATAAATAAATAAATAAATAAATAAATAAATAAATAAATAAACTTGTACAGCTACTTTGGAAATCACTATGACAGTTTCTCAGAAAATTAGGAAACAATCTACCACAAGACCTTCAGTACCATGAGATGTTCAATTGTACCACAAGGAGACATGGGCTCAACTATGTTCTTAGCAGCATTATGCATAATAGCCAGAACCTTAAAACAACCTAGATGCCCTTCAGCCAAAGAATGAATAAAGTGGTACATTTATACAGTGAGTACTATTGAGCAATTGAAAAAGTCACATCTTGAAATTTGCAGGCAAATGGATGGATCTAGAAAAATCCATATTGAGTGAGGTAACCCAGAGCCAGAAAGACAAATATATGTACTCATTCATAAGTGGCTTTTAGACATAAAGCAAAGAAAAACACACCTATATTCCACAACCCTAGAGAACCTAGACAACAAAGAAGACCCTGAGAGAGACATACATGGATATACATAGGAAAGAAAAAAAGACAAGATCTCTTGAATAAATTGGGAGTGTGGGGGTCATGGGAGAGGGTAAAAGAGGAGAGGGGAGGAAACAGGGAGCAGAGAAAAAAGTATAGTGCAATATAAAAAGAAACACTAAAGAGAAAAGAAATGATATGGAGACCCCGTTCTGTCTTCACAGCTGTTCCCTCTCTCGCTAAGATTTTCAAGAAGGATCCTTCACATATTTTGAGCTAACATGTCACTATTTCTATTCAGAACTGTTAATAAGAATTTTCAAATGTTAAAAAAATGCTATGTGTCTGTCTCATTAAATTAAAAAAAATCACACAAAATGTCAGTATACCTAAATCCTGGAAAGACAGCAAGTGTCTAGTTTTTTAGATTTATCCTTTATGTCTATGAGCATTTTGCCTACATACATGTCTATGCGCCATGTGCACGCAGGGTGCCAGTGGAGGTCAGAGGAGGGATTTGGGTCTCTCAGAACTAGAACTGTGAGCAGTTTTATCTGGTGTGTGGGTACATAGAGCAGAACCTGGAGCCTCTGTAATAACCGCAAGTGCTCTTAACTGCTTAGCCAGCCCCCTAGTCCAAGGGTGTCCGTTTGGGGTTGGCAATTTTCTCCTTGCATGTTTGTGTACTTGAATCACAGAAAAACCCGAATAGAGAGAAGCACTAATATTAAGTCAGAAAGCCCAGACTGGGTTGTATTCAAAAGTCTCGAGTCTAAGCTGGTTAAAGAGGGCTTCATAAATCCGATGGGTAAAGTTACAGTATGTGGGGAAGGTTGGAGCTAGGACTATGACTAAACGTTTATGCAACACCAATGCTCACTTCTAGCTGACTGTAATAAAGCAATCAGGGTAGCAGGTCTATGAAAAGCAGTCCTGAAAATCAGCATTAGTGATACACAGTCAGCCTGGTTTTTGAGAAATGATGTGCGTTTCTCTTCTTTATGCTTTATTTTCTGTGAACATGTTTTATTACCATTGGTTAATAAAGGAGCTGATTTGGCCAATAACCAAAATAGCAAAATAGAGCTAGGCAGGAAATCCAAACAGAGCTACAGGGAAAAAGAAGACAGAGTTGGAGAGACATCAGCAGCCACCATGGGAGCAAGATACGAGGCAACAAGCCATGAGCCTCACGGTGAAGTATAAACTAATAGAAATGGGTTAGTTTAAGTTGTGAGAGTTGGGTAATAATAAGCCTAAGCTAACAG